>NC_135721.1:94628853-94976770 GCF_964656455.1 Halichoerus grypus
CTTTGTATTGATTTTTCCTAAAATTTCTACAATGAATATGGACTGCTTTTGTAATGACCTATTTTTTTTTTTAATCAAGAGGAAAAGAGGTAACTTCTCGAGTCAGCATCTGCAGCTCTAATTGTCCCCTTTGTCATTTTATATCCCCAGCTACTTTAAAATACACAAAGCAAAGCCTCCTGTTGGTGCTGCCATGCCTTTCCTCCCTGAAGGCGGATTGTGAAGCAGCCACTTAGCTGTGAAGGCCAGTTCCTGCCCCAGGGAGCTCAGGTCCACCCAGGAGCCCGGCTTGGCTGTGGCCTTCCAGAGCGCCAGCAGGCAGCTGATGTATCCCGAGGCACTTCTGGACCTCGGTGGCATTCATTACTCTGGCTCTGCAGGGAACAGAATGCATTTTTTTTCTTCCTACCGGGTTGTGGCAAGAACACATCAGCATCCAGGAAAGCCTCAGGATTCTTTTTTTTTCTGTTGGGAGCTGTTTTAAAAGCAGTAACACTAGGAAAGGTGGACTCAAACAAAAGACAGGATGGTGGCTTAAAAACCACTCTTGTGGTTTGGATGGGCTTTTTTTTTTTTTTTCCCTCCTGCTGTTGGAGCTCTTCTAAATGTGCATGCAGGCCTCCAGGAGGCTGATGAGCCAGAGAGGGTAAGGCCAGGAAGACAAGATCAGGAGAGATCAGATTTTAGAAAAATTTCTGCTTTCAAAATAACTGAAGCTAGTATTATGGGTGCACAGTCAACCAAGCATGACGCTGTCCAGGAATGGTGGGAAAGCCCCACTTCTGAGGTACACTGCCCGGCCGTGGCCTTGAGTGGACCAGCACTTTGCCACTTATTAGCAGGAATGCTGGGGTTCATCTAAGAATGAGAGAGTGCAAAATGGTGCACTCACTTGGGTAAACAGTTTGGAAGTTCCTCAAAATGTTGAACATAGAGCTACCATATGAACCAGCAATTCTATTCCTAGGTATATACACCCAAGAGAAATAGAAACATATAGCCACATAAAAACCTGTGCAGGAATATTCATTGCAACATGGTGGAAACAACTCAAATGTCCACTGTCTGATGAATGGATAAATAAAATGTAGCATATACATATAATATTCTTAAGCAATACAAAGGAATCAAGTAGGGGCGCCTGCGTGGCTCAGTCAGTTAAGCATCTGCCTTCAGCTCAGGACGTGATCCCAGGGTCCTGGGATTGACCCCAACATAGGGCTCCCTGCTCAGTGGGGAGGTCTGCTTCTCCCTCTCCCTCTGTGCTCGCTCTCTCTTTCTCTCTCTCTCCCAAGTAAATAAATAAAATCTTTAAAAAAAAAAAAAAAAAGGAATCAAGTACTGATACACACAATAAAATGGATGAACCTTATAAACATGCTAAGAGAACGCAGACAGTCCCAAAATGCCACATCGTATAATTCTACTTCTATAAAATGTCCAGCATAGGCAAATTCATGGAAACAGAAAATAAATTAGTAGTTGCCTAGGGCTGGGGAAGGGGTGGGTAGGGAGTAGCTACTAATGGCTTTCTTCTCTAGGATGACAAAAAAGTTCTAAAATTAGATGATGTTTGCCCAACCGTGTAATATATTAAAAACTAATAAATTGTATAATTTAAATGGGCGAATTGCATGGCATATGACTTATGTCTCAATAAAACTGTTAAAGAGAGGGAGGGAGGGAGGGATGGAGAGAGGGAAAGAGAGATTGATTGTCCTACAATATCTATTCTAGAAAATGAGGATAAGATGTAGGATTGATTTTTGATGATGCTGAGATTGTTAAGAAGTAACTTTACTTTTCACAGTCTCTTAGCTTATCACAGCCCGAAAAGCTCATTTTGGCATTTTTTTGCAGCCCAATTTCTAAACAATGAATGTCCAGGCTTGTCAATTATGCCACTAGCACATATCCTTTCCAACCCTGGCCTCCCATGCAAACCTTCAGTCACTTATCCAAGGCATCTACTCGAGCACTTTCTAAGAACACTGTGAAGCCCCATGTAGCATGGAACTGAGTATCGAGAAATTTATAACAACATAACCTATGTATGGGATCCTAATTTTTTTCCTCCTTTCCCAGCAGCTACCACTATCATTTCAAAAGGTTTGCAACAATAAGCTGGAGAGAGAAGTGCCGACAGCCTGATCAGCTGGTGTCTAAAAATTGACCCTGGCACACCAGCTCGGCCCTGTGCGTCTGCTCCTTCCCAGCCAAGCCCAGCCGGGGTCAGACTGGCCCGGAATCGGACTCAAGAATGAAGGACTCAGCCAAGAGGAAAATCCAAACCCCTCTGGGGGAAAGCCAATTATCTGTGGGTCACCTTTTGATTAAGTAGCTGGTGCCAAAGATCTGGGAGATCCCAAAAGGTCTCTGTCAAGCCATCTTCCTTTTCTGTGGTTTGGTCTTCCTACAATGAGTTATGATAGCAGCACTTCCACTTTTTAGAGTGAAAATTCTATATATTCATATAGAGAATATATATGTCATGGTTGAAGGCAGGGGTCTGTCATCCAACTGCCTGGATTTGAAGCTCTGCCAGTGAACTAGTCTTTGGACAAGTCATTTACCTTCCTTCCCTGCAAGCCTGTTTTCTTTAGGTACATTGAGGAGCACAGTAGCAGTGACAATTTACAAGTGCTGATGTGAGCATCAGATGGGATGATTCATGGGAAGCCTTTAGTAAGAACTCAATACTGTCAGGAGAAGTAGTTGTTGTTGTTATTATTTTGTAACCTCTCTAAGAGGAAGGAATTATGAGAATAAATCACTGATGTCACACGAGTCGTGCTGATATATATTGTATACTGCATATAATACTAAACTAGATAGTGTTCAGAGAATTGGAATGAAATGACCATGGAACTTGTACCATTTGAAGGGCAAAAAAAAAGAGCTCATGAAGGAACTTATGTAAATTATTCTAAGAATGTCAGAGAAAAGGGTTCACTATAAATAGGAGCAAATACACTTCCTATAGGTAGTGCAAAGGGCTGAGAAATGGCTTGAAAAAGCACACTTGACTCATGGGCAGTGATTTAAAGTGCGTTAATTTCATTTCAAGATACTATCACCATGGTCACATTAAGATGATCAGTGCATATACAATGTTGAAAAACATGCGTATGTATTTTTAGCAACCTCTACCAAGGAGATGCTAATGGGCTGATTTTAAAACACATCCACACACCCTGACCACAAATACAACCAAGGGAGTCTAACTAGGGGCAGCCAAAGTTTCCAAGTTTGAAGAAGGGGTTGGGGAACAACCAAGCTGGGGAAAATCTAGCAGGTGCTGGGAGAATAATGCAATTTCCTAGGGCAGCAGATGCACAAGTGAAACAGTATCCAGTAACAGTCCATCAGATGGTAATTATAGCTGGACTGGGGAAGAACAGCCGAGATGAAAAGGGACAATTCAAAGGGTAACTGAATGCCAGCGAGTGACATCTTCCTGAGAGATCACATACCAGGAAAAAGCGGGCCAGCACTTAGCTCTGAGAAAGGGGGGTTAAATAAACTGTCATTTTCCTTTGTAGAAGGACAAAGGGAAAATGGAGGCCTCAAAGAATTCATTAGTCAAGATTTTAAAAGACCATCACTAATAAACCACCACAAAAAATAACAACAGGCATCGATTAGACTGAAAGTAAGATTCCTGCGTCATCTGAAAGATGATGGCTTGGTTTGGTCCCCAAAATCTGGGGGCGGGGGGAGAAAGATGAGTTCACACTATAATTCTATGAATCCCGTAAACCAAGATGAAGAACTAAAGACACTGAAGTGGATGATGGGGAGCATCTATGAGACTGAAGCAAGGGTAGGAGCTGTTTCAGCTCAAAGCAGATTTTCTGGTATTTCATATCACAAATAAGACTCATTTGAAATCCCGGTCTTAGAAAGGAAACAGCGCTTTGGAACAAAGGCATTCCCTACCAAGTGATTGTGCAGACCCCAGTGTGGATCCTCCTCCTGAGTCTGGCTCTCAATACTGGGGCCAGTGTGGCCCCTCTCCCATCCCTGGCTCAACTAACCAGAACAGTCCTACATTAATACTGACACTAGCCTGTGAGCTCCCAGAGAGCAGGGGTCAAAGTCATCTCTGTATCCCTATGTGGGAGAAGGAAAGGAAAGAAAATAGAACCACCTCAAAGTCAGTGTGGCTCAAACTGCTCCACAGTCTTTAATACGGCCATTCAATTAATTCAACCAAATTTTGAGTATTTTCCTGATCATAGTTTTCATGCATGTGGGCCATACGTTGATTCATTTAAAAAAAATTTCCATCACAATAATTCTCACAATGTGAGGCCAAGATGGCCAATTCAAGCTGAGAAATGAGTCTTCCAAGCCTGTCCCATGTGGTTACAGTCTTGGTCAGAAAAAAGCCTTCTCTCTTATCCATGAATCTACACTGGTTGACTGTGGAGATATCATGATGAATCTTTGGGACCTACCTCTCTAATATGTGATGAAAACCATTTACATGTTTTCCAGGTCCTTTCTTATGACCCGATATGGGGCAGGCTGTCAATTAATACTAACGATAGGGAAGGTATTATGGCAGGGACACCTATCATCCAAACCAGGCAGAAAAACCAGGGCCTTGAGGTGGGGTGGGGGCATATTTCCCTGCCATGCAGTGATGAATTTCAATCACTGCTGGCTTGTGCCAGATTCAAATTGGCAACCCACTGAGATGAAACACTCTCTATCCCATTATTCATGCCTGGAGTGATCTGTTCCCTTGAAGACTGGCTTCCTAGGTGAAAGCAAGGGAATGGATGGTCACTCTGAGATGGTTTAAGTAGGATAAAAGGTATGAAAGGCAAGTGCCCAGCCGGAGAAATGTGCAGACATGGTGAAGGAGCCATATAGCCTCCATGTGCTAGAGGAGATAGCAAACTTAAAGGGAAAATAAAAGGAGTTCATTTAGTAATGACAGTCACTCAGCTTCACCAAGTTCAATGGCTGCAACACTATTGTTCTCCTAAGAAAACAATGCTCTTAGGACTCGATAGAAATTCCTCCTAGAAAATTTCTATTTGGCTCACCTTGTCTCAGATGATAGGCCTAAAGCATGAAATCCAACTAAAATATTGAAAAGAAAAAAAATAATTTAAAATAATATAATTTGGCATTTTAACTTTTGAATATCCAGGCCCGTCCCATGTGGATTATGGTTTTGATAATCCCTTGATCAAACTTTTAAGATTTCTAAAATATTTACTAAATCTTGTTTGCTGAATCTACATCTTTACTAAAACCTTCTCAAGGAGGAGTACAATAAGTAGCAGCAGAAGTGTTTCTTCAAAAGTCAAAATTCACTGATGCAATAGACAACCCGGCCATAGCACCGCAGGTACCAAGCATCAGCCCTACCCATCTGGTAAGTGGTTGTCTTCCTGGACAAGTGATTTAAACAGTCCATACTCTACTATGCCTTGAAATAAGCCAGGGCTCTATGGGTGGGGGTGGGGGGGGTTGGCGCACAGCACACTGAGATCACCACAGAAAAGGTTACTAAATGTAAGTAATGATTTCAACTCATACCAACCTGGGAAGTCATGATAAGATTGTTCTGAATGCAACAAAATGTTTTCTCTGGCTTTCTCCCCACCTGGAGCTCTAGGCTCTGGAGATTCCTGGGGGTTGGGGTGGGGAGAAGCTCCTGGTATTCAGAAAAATGCTGCTCTTGATAACCAGGTGGATTTCTCCCCTTTCCTGAACTGGCTTAAGGTGCCAGAGCCATGTGAAGGCTTCTCCTGGCCCAAAGACATCCTTGAAGGAGTCTCAGCCGTGACTGCGAAAGGGCAGCATCTCTCCTCCTTACCCTGATCTGACACAGAAGCTGCATCCTTGTGCAGGGAGGCACCTTCTCCTGGGATCAGCTTGACTCTACGGAAGCTGTGTTTCAGGGTGCCATAGAAGAAGCCACCCTCTCTGACCCCAAGGCACTCTCCTTGTGGCAAACCTGTGGGTCTTGGCTTTCATTCCAAAGGAGTCCACTCCCAGGATCTCTACACGAAAACAGACCATCTGGTGGCCATCCCCAAGGTCCTCCAGATGGGCTTGGGCACTCTTATCTTTAGTGTGGACAGAGCGTAAGCTGCAGTGCTCTGGGCCATGCTACCTAGAATATACCCATGATCCTGGATGAAATAGATGCATCTGAGAATTGCTTTAAAATGATAAGGAGGAAGGAGAAGTGGGTGGGGGTGTAGAAGATCCAAAATGGGCCAAGAATTGCAAGAATTTGAAATTTTTGAAGCTCAGTGCCAGGTATCTGGGAGTTTCAGTGCTACTCAACATGTGGTATGAGACAGGTGCCCATCTGCAAACTGTCATTGGTCTTCGAAGATGTAAGCATAGAGATGGAGAGAAGCACTCAGCAGCTTTTATAACAATTGAACAGAGTAATTCTGTGTCTGTTAAATCTAATAATAAAATAACTGGACTTGAGTTTTGTCTCCCTTTGTTTTTAAACTCATTTTTAAGGAATTCACCTTTTATAAAACTATCCGTCTATGATGGATTGTACATTAAAAGAAAAAGAAAAAGAAGATAAAGTCCCTCAGCACAGACAGTAGGAGAAGCCCTGCTTTATCTGGTTCTCTCTACTTTGGTATATGCTTGACATTTCCCATAATAAAGAGTTAGGAGGGGAAAGAACTGCTATTGATTTTTAGTCGCTCCTCAAATATAAAGTTAGAACTTATCAGAAAAGAAATATAAATTTATTGTCTGTTTTAACAAATGTAAAGATGAGTGCAGAATTTAAGCAGCCTTGCTTACAGTGAGCAGGTGCCGCTAAGCCGGGTCTTGATGGAGCCCCCCCTCGCCCCACCCAGTGCTCCCATTTGCAGAGTGGGAACTTCGGGCAGCTGAACGACATACTTCCTGCAGCACTGGGGTCCCCAAGCTCTTTATTTGAGCACCATTTCGAGCAACTCCTTGGCAAACCTTTTGGAGAGTTAAAACCTTCCACTTTCTTCTTTCCTCTCTCACAATGGACAAATGTCAGCAGCACACAGGGAATTTTGTTTTTCGACTTATTTAAATGGAAGTGCATACAAATACTACAAGCCTACATATGTAAGTCAACTTGACAAGATCATGTTTTTTCCAGCTAATTCATTGAACAAGGCCGTGTGCACACACACGTACGTTTCCAGTGAAAGTGCAATCTAGGTTCCATTTTGGTTTCTTCTGTTCTGGTCATAAACGCATCCCGGGCTTGTTCACTTTAAGGCTAAGCCCCGTGCCACCCCAGGGCAGCTAATATGTTCCTGTTAATCCTCCTGACCCCCCACAGAGGAGATAAAACAAACCCAGCTTAGGACCCAAACATCTCAAACGCAGCCAGCTTTATGGTCTCTGTCAGCTTTGTCTGACTTGGGAATGCTCCCTTTCGCCTTGCAAGCAAAACATCGATGGAAAGGGGGAATCTGCGTTTGAGGAAGGAGAAAGAGAACAGACATACGCTGGGAGTCTGACTCCAGGCCACTTGTGCCGAGACACAAAGCGTCCCCATGGGGTCTGTCATCCAGGGATCAGGCCACCTCTGTTTCGGGGCTTCTGAGAAATAACCACCTGAGGGAAAGGGCTGCAGGAGAGCCTCGGCAGGGTGCCCCTGTAAGGGCATGAGCTCCAGGCTCCCTGTAATTAAGAAGCAGCCTGCTCCCGAGAAGACAGTGCTGCCACCCCATCTGCCACGCCCGCGCGCCTTGGCACGGCGCCTCCCTGCCTGCTGCCGCCCGGCTACCCACCGGATCCTTGGAGACCGCCTTTGATGGAGCGTTGATGCCAAGCTTTTCCAGAGGATAGACAATCTGTCGTCGCGGCCGCACGGGAACCAAGTAATGAAGGGCGGATGTCAGGGAGTGGGCATAGGAGCTCTGGAACTGAAAGACAGCAATCTCCGTTTTAGGGGAGAGAATGTCAGGGCAGTGCAGCACAGATGTGTGCATGCGGCTTCACAAATACAGAAGTCCGAACCCGGCCAAATCGGAGAGGGGGGGAAATCAGCAAATAAACAAACATACTTGTCGAGCAGAGGAATGAATTGTAGATAATGCCTGACACTAATGAAGATAATTACGAGAGTAATTACATTACTATCTCTGTGGGAATGACAGATAAACAAGTGGTTTGGTTTATGGGATTTTTCAGTACAAGTATTTTCCCCAGGAGGATATTCTTCTCCATAGTGATCATGAATCAGCTTGATTTGACCCCGTTAAGCTGTGTTATCTGCGTCCTGTTAACCTTTGCGTGTTTGGCACAAGCTGCTTTAAGAAGGCACATAGATAAAAACATCATCGAGGGGAGGCTGAGCGTAGACGTGGAAATCCTCCTGTTTGTGAAAGGCACAGCCGCTCCAACCGGACCTTTGTTGAATAAAGACGTGTTTTAAAACAAAAAGATGAAACTGGAAAGTGGGGTGGGGGGTAGGGAAATTGGATCACATTATTTTGACTTGTATTAATGCTAAATTATGAGCCGGATTTATGCTTACTGTAACAGACTATGATAAATCATGTTTTAGGAGAATATGTTAAATATTCATTTTACCCCATTTTTAAAACTTGGCAGAGAAAACTGAACATGGTGATTTTTATTCCTTTCACATTTATGAAATCGGAGGGGGTTCTGGTGAAACTAACTCAGGGTATTTCACCCATTTCAACCTTAAGAGTTGAACTGTGACACCAAAATCCCTCATGACATATTTATGGAATTTAAACTGGAAAACAAAGCAAGTAAAACTCAACTAAAACTAGGGGTAGTTTAATAAATAAGATGGTTAACGTATGGCTTGGCTGCTATTTGAAACCACTACCCCCCCCCCGCCCCGCCCCACCGCCAGGCATTTCTAAGAGCTTCTAAAAGGGATTTCTAAAATCCTTCACCATTGAACTTCACACCCTGACTTCACACACTGAAAAACAGAACCCAGGAATTCCTAGCCACAGTTCTGCTTTTATGCTTGGAGGATCTCTCAGTACATGTCCTAGCAGGAGGGTGTGGGGAAAACCATCTTCATAATTCGAGCCCAATGTTCACTTTTACTATAGTCAAGGGATTTATAGCCGACCTTGGAAATTCTTACCTAAATTACCTGGTACTGCTTCTTACACTTGTTTAAAGGTATATATGTAAATCAACTGGAAGTGCAGATTGAGAGGAAAAATCTGTCTCCAAATGTGTTTCTATATCCTACGTGAAATAGTGCATAACACGTTCCAAATTCTACACGATTGAGGTAAATATGTGAACGTTCAGTGAAATGTCAAAGATACAATTTTTTATTATGGATGCAAAAGGACTTTCTGGACCAACTGCAGGCAGTCATGATGCAGGCAACATCATGAATAAAAAGTAAGAATTTAATATCACATCCTGAAGGTCACTGCATTGGCAACTGGCCAAATGCAAAGTAAAAAGAAAATGTGGGAAACCAGGATTTTCCACCAGAACCGTTACCTTCCATCTCCTTAAGTTCAAATTTAGGGCATTCACATGCCTATCATATTGCATTTTGATAGGAAAAAACCATCACTGGAGCATATTCTACCTCTCGCTAAAGATCTTTTCCATGTTTTTTCTTCTTCCCCGTTCCCTCTGTACTTCCCCAGAAGGCTTTTGTTAAATAAGGTACATTGGCAAAATTACTGGTTTGGGGAATGTACCAATAGACTTCAGATTGTTTTTAAGTTTAATAAATCAGATTATTTTAAAAATCTGCTTAGCTCATTTATGGTAACAAAGAAGAAACATGACAACATCCTGGGCTCTGGGCAGAGCATGAGAAAGATTTTGGTCATGAATGGGATATCATGGGACAACTTCTAGCTGGCCTAGTGATTGAATCTCATCACCTCTCAAGTCTACATGGAGCTGAGGACCAGCTGTCAGTGACGGAGGGATCGACTTGCCAGAAACAATACCTTGAGAAGCCAGCTTGAAGAGACCTTTGCCTATGGAATAACCAGGACACTATGTGTGCATGTGTGTGTGTGTGTGCGTGTGTGTGTGTGTATACACACTGATGTGCGCATGCACACATGTGTGCGACTCTTCTAGGCACTCGGACTGGGATGCAGCTTTGAACAAGACAGACAAACAGGGGCGCCTGTGTGGCTCAATCGGTTAAGCATCTGTTTTCAGCTCAGGTCATGATCCCAGGGTCCCGGAATCAAGCCCCATGTCGGGCTCCCAGCTCAGTGGAGAGCCTACTTTTCTCTCTCCCTCTGCTGCTCCCCCTGCTTCTGCTCTCTCTCTCTCTCTCAAATAAATAAATAAAATCTTAAAAAAAAGACAATCACCTTTGCTTTGGTGATAAAAGATAATTTAGCTAGTGAGGAGTGCTCTGAAGACTTAATAGGGTAAGTGAAAGCAAGACAGAAGCAAATGAAGAGCTTGCAATCTGTGCAAGTATGGATACACAGTAGATGGTGTTTACTACTTAAGGATTAGTCTACGTAAGTATAACAGTGTTGGGCAGAGTTATAGAGGTATTTACTACATAAAGTTTACATCACCTTCATACATCTCCACTTTTTATCCATCACTCTTACGGCAGTGGTTATAGGGCTTATTTGGAATGCTGTGAGAGCACACCGATCTTATAGGATTGAATTGATTTGTTCTATGAGTTCAAACAAAAATGTTCTTTGCTTGAAGAACACGATAGGATCACTTTGGCATTTCACTAAGGCCCCATAAGAAATTATTTGACTTCCATGTCCCTTAGAGCATTTTTGCACTTTTCAGTCTCTGTTTTGTCAATAGGAAAAAGCCAACAAATTGTTCACTAATTATAATGGTTGTGAATGTTTCTGAAATTCAGTCTTCTGGACTTTCACTATAGTGTAATAAATAAAAGGGCCAATGTGGCCGTTTGAAATTCAGAGCCATGTTATAATACAAATCCATTCAGCGAGGAAGGAATAAAATATGGCACATGACACAAATGACGTCTCGAAGGTTGATGACATTCTTTTACCTTGCCTTCCCTGATCTGTGGGTAAACAGGGTAGTAGAGACAGGACTTATAGCCTAAACGGAGGATCTCCTTCAGAAAAAACTTGGTGTAGTGCCGAAAGACAGGGTTCAGGGCAAAGTGATACAGGTGCCCATGTTCTTCACGCTGGTGGTGACTGAAGTAGATGAAATCTTCAATGTTGTAATGGGATCGTATGTACTCTACATCCTAAAAGAGAAGAGGGGAAAGGGCATCTAAGGATGTTTTAAGCAAATGGTGTGCATTTTGTCATGAAAATCTTGTAAAAATTACCTTGGGTACAATAGTAAGAAACATGCTTTTCTCTCCTGTGATTTACTACCTCATTGTCACTGTTCAATTTTTGAAAACAGAAAATTACATTTCCTGAAAGTTCTGATGGCTTGTCTCTGAAGGGTGACCACACAGCTTTGGAATTTGTTCCTTACAGCCGTGGCTGTTAAAAACCGAGAGAGCCTCGAGTCTCTGCTAGTGGCCAGGTGACAGGACAGCAGCTTGTCACCACTGTTGGACAAGGGGAGCACCAGCTGGTCAGTATGACTGACTGACCATGTACAAAACTCAGCAGCAGGACAAACACAACCACTGGTGTTCTCTGGACTCATTACTATTCTCTCTTCACCCATTAAGGTGGAAACGTGCCGTCCCACAGGTCACACACTTTGACTGGCCCGTGTGGCTGGATTGGCCTACAATAAAACCACAAGACTAGGCCTTGTCCGTAGGCATTCCTTAAACTTTTTATGCCTCTCAAGTATTCTATTTTTAGCCCGTGGAAAGTAATTTAAAGGACTGGTGTTTACTTATACAAGAAAATATCAGGCATTCTGCTCCTGCTTCTACGGCTCTAGTTCTGACCACCACTCTTGGTTCCCCACGCTGTGGGCAGGGAAGCAGGAGCTCCTCCATGCTAACTGTGCACTGCTTCTCTTCCCCGCAGTGCACACTGTGGGGTGGGGGCACCATCCAGAGTGAGTGACTTTCTCTCATGACAAAAGCACGTAAACACACCTGCTATGCAGGAAAAATCAAACTATACGCACATTGGAAAGCACCTACTTATATTTCTTCTTATTTTCCACAGTAGAATTGTCCTCAAAGCACACTTTCAAAAAGAGGAATTGGAGAATGCAAGGAACCTCATTTGCTCTGTGATCAGCAAAGCTGGCACTAGAAAATTCAGGAAACCGAAGTCTGTATTCAAGCCCATCAAGGTCCTTTGTCTTTACAGCCTCTGCCACAAAGCACGGAGGAAAGGGGGCTCGGGGTAACCAGGCCAGTGGTGGTAGCTGAGGGCAATTCTGGCAAGGTCTGACCTTTCCATCTGCACTGACCCTATAATTGCCTTAACACCCTAAGACTTTTCTTTAATTACCAAGAAGGCATCCCTCATTGTAAGATAAAATGAGTAATAAATGTAGAGCTGAGAAATCATTGAAAAACAAAAAGTGAAGAGCCTACAGAGGTTACTAGCTCAAAACAGCATATGGGCCATGTGCACCTAATTTTCCTCCCATCCCAAATCCCTTAAAATAACAACAAAAAATTATTTTTAAAGTAATGAGGTGGTGTGATTGGCAACACAAAAGTAGTCTACAGGGCACCTGGGTGGCTCAGTTGGTTAAGCATCTGCCTTAGGCTCAGGTCATGATCTCAGGGTCTTGGGATCAAGCCCTAAGTCGGCTCCCTGCTCAGAGGGGAGCCTGCTTCTCCCTCTCCTCCTCTGGCTCTCCTCCTGCTCATTCTCTCTCTCTCTTTCTATCTCTCGCTCTCACTTTCTCTCAAATAAATAAAAATCTTAAAAAAAAAAGAAAGGCAAAGTAGTCTTACCTTGGTAGGAAAGTTCTCTTAACACTGGCTTACACCCTCTTAACCTGCCTACCATCTGCTAGGACCACCTACATTGAAGGTCACAAGAGGAAGCCAGACAACTGACGCCTCTTCCCAATTAGAGACTGGGATGGCCAGCCCTCCCAATGACTGAGTGATGCAATGCAGAAGCACATCTGTCAAGGATACCCATGCCAGCCAGCCATACTGATACTATAATCTTTCATTCATGACTTTCAGGGAAAACTGACGAAGGCAAAAGGTCAAAATAGAGAAACTACAAATTCCTCCAGGGGAAAAGAGGTCAGTCATGGAACGGAAGAGAGTTTTTTTAGAAAAAAATTCTACTCAGTGTCCTCAGAGATACCAAAAAGGATACTACATATAACATTAACAAACAAGCTGCTACAAAAAGGAATAAGAAAAGAACAAGGGAGAGACTTGGAAGTTAAATATATGAACTCTGAAATGAAAATTCAGATAGAGGGGTACCTGGGTGTCTCAGTCCAGCTCTTAGTTTCAGCTCAGATCATGATCTCACTGTTGTGAGATCGAGCCCTGTGTCAGGCTCTCCTCAGCATGGAGTCTGTTTGAGATTCTTTCCCCCTCCATTTTCCTCCCCTTCTGCTCTTCCCCACTGCTTGTGCACTCTCTCTCTCTAAAATAAATAAATGAAATCTTTTAAAAAGAAAATTCCCACAGAAGGCCTGCATAACAGAATGGACATGGCTGAAGACTGAATTAGGGATCCAGAAGACAAAATCAAGGGAGTCTCCTAGAATGAAGAGTAAGAAGTACAAGAGATAAAGAAGTGAGAAAAAAGTTAAGAGACAATGAAGGAGCAATTCCAAAGGTCCAACATCCATCTTAAAAGGAATTTAAGAAGAGAATGGAAAAATAAAAAGGGAAAAAATAATGAAATCATAGAACAAAGATATTCCCAAGACTCAGAAGGGGCATAAGTTACATTTTAGTAAAATTTCAGAATTTCAGGGATAGAAAAGAAACAAACTAATTCTCAAGACAGAAAGCAAACAAACAAAATTTATTTATATCAGAGTACATTTTATCAGTGACGCCGGAAGACCATGAGAGTAAAAACATCAAAAATCTGTTGAGAAGTAGTTGGAATAAGAATTTTATATACAGCCTAATGAGTATTCAAGGGTGATGACAAAATGAAAACTTCTTCTATATGTATGGACAAAATGAAAACTTCTTGTATATGTATGCACCTACCACTATTTCTAAAAAAATTATTCAAAGATGTACTGAGTCAAAAAAAAGAACTAAATCCAAAAACAAGAATGGTGTAGGATACATTAATGGAATAAAGCCATATGGTCATCTGAATAAATGCCAAAAGCACATTTGATAAAATTCAACACTCATTCAGAATAACAACTTTTAGTAAACAAGAAATAGAAGAGAACTTCCTTAACTTGATAAAGGATAGCTCCCAGAAGCTTGCAGCAAATATTATATACTAAATGAGGAAAATACAGAATCATTCCTATTAAAATCAAGAACACAACAATAGTACCCATTATAAACACTACTACTCAATGGTATTCTAAACATACAATAAAACTAGAAAAAGAAATAAAATATAAATTTTTTAAAATTTTATTTTATTATGTTATGTTAATCACCATACATTACATCATTAGTTTTTGATGTAGTGTTCCATGATTCATTGTTTGCATATAATACCCAGTGCTCCATTCAGTACATGCCCTCTTTAATACCCATCACCAGGCTAACCCATCCCCCCACTCCCCTCCCCTCTAGAACCCTCAGTTTGTTTCTCAGAGTCCATAGTCTCTCATGATTTGTCTTCACCTCCGATTCCCCCCTTCATTTTTCCCTTCCTGCTATCTTCTTTTTTTTTTTTTTAAACATAAAATGTATTATTTGTTTCAGAGGTACAGGTCTGTGATTCAACAGTCTTACACAATTCACAGTGCTTACCATAGCACATACCCTCCCCAGTGTCTATCACCCAGCCACCCCAACCCTCCCACCCCCCACCCCTCCAGCAACCCTCAGCTTGTATCCTGAGATTAAGAATTCCTCATATCAGTGAGATCATATGATACATGTCTTTTTCTGATTGACTTATTTCGCTCAGCATAATACCCTCCAGTTCCATCCACGTCATTGCAAATGGCAAGATTTCATTCCTTTTGATGGCTGCATAATATTCCATTGTATATATATGCCACATCTTCTTTATCCATTCATCTGTTGATGGACATCTTGGCTCTTTCCATAGTTTGGCTATTGTAGACATTGCTGCTATAAACATCGGGGTGCACATACCCCTTCGGATCCCTACATTTGTATCTTTGGAGTAAATACCCAGTAGTGCAATTGCTAGGTCATAAGGTACCTCTATTTTCAACTTTTTGAGGAACCTCCATACTGTTTTCCAGAGTGGCTGCACCAGCTTGCATTCCCACCAACAGTGTAGGAGGGTTCCCCTTTCTCCACAACCCCGCCAACATCTGTCGTTTCCTGACTTGTTAATTTTAGCCATTCTGACTGGTATGAGGTGGTATCTCATTGAGGATTTGGATTTCCCTGATGTCGAGTGATGTTGAGCACTTTTTCAAGTGTCTGTTGGCCATTTGGATGTCTTCATTGGAAAAATGTCTGTTCATGTCTTCTGCCCATTTCTTGATTGGATCATTTGTTCTTTGAGTGTTGAGTTTGATAAGTTCTCTATAGATTTTGGATATTAGCCCTTTATCTGATATGTCATTTGCAAATAGCTTCTCCCATTCTATCGGTTGTCTTTTGGTTTTGTTCACTGTTTCCTTTGCTGTGCAAAAGCTTTTTACCTTGATGAAGTCCCAATAGTTCATTTTTGCCCTTGCTTCCTTTGCCTTTGGCGATGTTTCTAGGAAGAAGTTGCTGCAGCTGAGGTCGAAGAGGTTGCTGCCTGTGTTCTCCTTTAGGATTTGGATGGACTCCTGTCTCACATTGAGGTCTTTCAACCATTTGGAGTCTATTTCTGTGTGTGGTGTAAGGAAATGGTCCAGTTTCATTCTTCTGCATGTGGCTGTCCAATTTTCCCAACACCGTTTGTTGAAGAGACTGTCTTTTTTCCATGGACATTCTTTCCTGCTTTGTCAAAGATTAGTGGACCATAGAGTTGAGGGTCCATTTCTGGGCTCTCTATTCTGTTCCATTGATCTATGTGTCTGTTTTTGTGCCAGTACCATACTGTCTTGATGATGACAGCTTTGTAACACAGCTGGAAGTCCGGATTGTGATGCCGCCAGCTTTGCTTTTCTTTTTCAACATTCCTCTGGCTATTCGGGGTCTTTTCTGGTTCCGTACAAATTTTAGGATTATTTGTTCCATTTCTTTGAAAAAAGTGGATGGTATTTTGATAGTGATTGCATTGAATGTGTAGATTGCTCTAGGTAGCATTGACATCTTCACAATATTTGTTCTTCCAATCCATGAGCATGGAACGTTTTTCCATTTCTTTGTGTCTTCCTCAATTTCTTTCATGAGTATTTTATAGTTTTCTGAGTACAGATCCTTTGCCTCTTTGGTTAGATTTATTCCCAGGTATCTTATGGTTTTGGGTGCAATTGTAAATGGGATCGACTCCTTAATTTCTCTTTCTTCTGTCTTGTTGTTGGTGTATAGGAATGCCACTGATTTCTCTGCATTGATTTTATATCCTGCCACTTGACTGAATTCCTGTATGAGTTCTAGCAGTTTTGCGGTGGAGTCTTTTGGGTTTTCCACATAAAGTATCATATCATCTGCAATGGGTGAGAGTTTGACTTCTTCTTTGCCGATTTGGATGCCTTTGATTTCTTTTTGTTGTCTGATTGCTGTGGCTAGGACTTCTAATACTATGTTGAATAGCAGTGGTGATAGTGGACATCCCTGCTGTGTTCCTGACCTTAGGGGGAAGCTCTCAGTTTTTCCCCATTGAGAATGATATTCACTGTGGATTTTTCATAGATGGCTTTTATGATATTGAGGTATGTTCCCTCTATTCCTACACTCTGAAGAGTTTTGATCAAGAAAGGATGCTGTACTTTGTCAAATGCTTTTTCTGCATCTATTGAGAGGATCATATGATTCTTGTTCTTTCTTTTGTTAATGTATTGTATCACGTTGATTGATTTGTGGATGTTGAACCAACCTTGCAGCCCAGGGATAAATCCCACTTGGTCGTGGTGAATAATCCTTTTAATGTACTGTTGGATCCTATTGGCTAGTATTTTGGTGAGAATTTTTGCATCCATGTTCATCAAGGATATTGGTCTGTAATTCTCCTTTTTGATGGGGTCTTTGTCTGGTTTGGGGATCAAGGTAATGGTGGCCTCATAAAACGAGTTTGGAAGTTTTCCTTCCATTTCTATTTTTTGGCACAGTTTCAGAAGGATAGGTATTAATTCTTCTTTAAATATTTGGTAGAATTCCCCTGGGAAGCCATCCGGCCCTGGGCTTTTGTGTTTTGGGAGATTTTTGATGACTGCTTCAATTTCCTTAGTGGTTATAGGTCTGTTCAGGTTTTCTATTTCTTCCTGGTTCAGTTTTGGTAGTTGATACATCTCTAGGAATGCATCCATTTCTTCCAGGTTATCTAATTTGCTGGCATAGAGTTGCTCATAATATGTTCTTATAATTGTTTGTATTTCTTTGGTTTTGGTTGTGGTCTCTTTCATTCATGATTTTATTTATTTGGGTCATTTCTCTTTTCTTTTTGATATGTCTGGCCAGGGGTTTATCAATCTTTTTAATTCTTTCAAAGAACCAGCTCCTAGTTTCGTTGATCTGTTCTACTATTCTTTTGGTTTCTATTTCATTGATTTCTGCTCTGATCTTTATTATTTCTCTTCTCCTGCTGGGTTTAGGCTTTATTTGCTGATCTTTCTCCAGCTCCTTTAGGTGTAGGGTTAGGTTGTGTATTTGAGACCTTTCTTGTTTCTTCAGAAAGGCTTGTATTGTTATATACTTTCCTCTCAGGACTGCCTTTGCTGCATGCCAAAGATTTTGAACAGTTGTGTTTTCATTTTCATTGGTTTCCATGAATTTTTTAAATTCTTCTTTAATTTCCTGGTTGACCCATTCATTCTTTAGTAGGATGCTCTTTAGCCTCCATGTATTTGAGTTCTTTCTGACTTCCCTCTTGTGATTGAGTTCTAGTTTCAAAGCATTGTGGTCTGAAAATAGGCAGGGAATGATCTCAATCTTTTGGTACTGGTTGAGACCTGATTTGTGACCTAGGATGTGATCTATTCTGGAGAATGTTCCATGGGCACTAGAGAAGAATGTGTATTCTGTTGCTTTGGGATGGAATGTTCTGAATATGTCTGTGAAGTCCATTTGGTCCAGTGTGTCATTTAAAGTCTTTATTTCCTTGTTGATCTTTTGTTTAGACGATCTGTCCATTTCAGTGAGGGGGGTGTTAAAGTCCCCCATTATTATTGTATTATTGTCGATGTGTTTCTTTGCCTTTGTTATTAATTGCCTTATATAATTGGCTGCTTCCATGTTAGGGGCATAGATATTTACAATTGTTAGATCTTCTTGTTGGATAGACCCTTTAAGTAGGATATAGGTCCTTCCTCATCCCTTATTATAGTCTTTGGTTTAAAATCTAATTTGTCTGATATAAGAATTACCACACCAGCTTTCTTTTGGTGTCCATTAGTGTGGTAAATGGTTTTCCACCCCCTCACTTTCAATCTGGGGGTGTCTTTGGGTCTAAAATGAGTCTCTTGCAGACAGCATATCGATGGGTCTTGTTTTTTAATCCAATCTGATAGCCTGTGTCTTTTGATTGGGACATTTAGCCCATTCACATTCAGGATAACTATTGAAAAATATGAATTTAGTGCCATTGTATTGCCTGTAAGGTGACTGTTACTGTGTATTGTCTGTGTTCCTTTCTGGTCTATGTTGCTTTTAGGGTCTCTCTTTGCTTAGAGGACCCCTTTCAAGATTTCTTGTAGGGCTGGTTTCGTGTTTGCAAATTCCTTTAGTTTTTGTTTGTCCTGGAAGCTTTTTATCTCTCCTTCTATTTTCAGTGACAGCCTAGCTGGATATAGTATTCTCGGCTGCATATTTTTCTCATTTAGTGCTCTGAATATATCATGCCAATTCTTTCTGGCCTGCCAGGTCTCTGTGGATAAGTCTGTTGCCAATCTAATGTTTCTACCATTGTAGGTTACAGACCTCTTGTCCCGAGCTGCTTTCAGGATTTTCTCTTTGTCTCTGAGACTCATAAGTTTTACTATTAGATGTTGGGGTGTTGACCTATTTTTATTGATTTTGAGAGGGGTTCTCTGTGTTGCCTGGATTTTGATGCTTGTTTCCTTCCCCAAATTAGGGAAGTTCTCTGCTATAATTTGCTCCAATATACCTTCTGCCCCTCTCCCTCTTTCTTCTTCTTCTGGGATCCCAATTATTCTAATGTTGTTTCATCTTATGATACACTTATCTCTCGAATTCTACCCTCGTGATCCAGTAGTTGCTTATCTCTCTTTTTCTCAGCCTCTTGATTTTCCATTGTTGGTCTTCTATATCACAAATTCTCTCTACTGCCTCATTTATCCTAGCAGTTAGAGCCTCCATTTTTTATTGCACCTCATTAATGGCCTTTTTGATTTCAACTTGGTTAGATTTTAGTTCTTTTATTTCTCTAGAAAGGGTTTCTCTAATATCTTCCATGCTTTTTCCAAGCCCAGCTAGTATCTTTAAAATCGTCATTCTGAACTCTAGTTCCGACATCTTACTAATGTCCATATTGATTAAGTCCTTGGCAGTCAGTACTGCCTCTTGTTCTTTTTTTTGAGGTGATTTTTTCCATCTTGTCATTTTGTCCCGAGGAGAACAGGTGAATGAGAGAACAAAATGCTAACAGGGTAACAACGACCCCAGAAAAATATACACTAAACAAAACAGAAGAGACCTGAAACCAGGAGAAAAGAAAGGTCTGAAAGAAAAAAGAAAAAAAGAAAAAGAAAAAGATTTAAAAAACAAAAGAAAACAAAACAAAAAAACAGAATATGATCAAATATGAGCAGGCTGGTGCATAGATCAGTGCCACACACTAGATTTTGGGCTCATTTTGGTCTGTTAGAAGAAAGTGCCTCCCAAAATTTTAAAGAAAGAAAAACTTATATATGTACAAAAATAAGGGTTAATACAATGAAGGGATGGAATATGACTGTAAAGATGAAAATTATAAAAGATTTTATAAAAGGAATTGATAAGAAGTTGCTTGAAAAAAGAAAGAAGAGGATTTAAAAAAAGGGGGGGGGAGAATGTGATCAGGCAGGAGACTAGAACAAAGCCATACACTAGAGATTTAGGGTATATTTTGGTCTGTTAGAAGAAACTATATCCCAAAATTTTAAAGAGAGAACAACTTATATATATATATATATATATATATATATATATATATATACCAAAATAAGGTTAACTACTATGAAGGGATAGAATATGACTCTAAAAATGAAAAATAAAAAAGATTTTTTAAAAAAGGGATTGATAAGATGTTGGTTGAAAAGGGAAAAAGAAAAATTCAAAAAAAATAGAAAAAGAAAATTTAAAAAAATTAACTTTGAAAGACTACAGAATCATGGGAAAAAAGCCATGAATTCTATGTGCAGTATTCCCCTAGCTCTGGAGTTCTGCCATTCTCATTGATGGGTAAACTTGGTCTTGGCTGGCTGTTCTCGCTGATCTTCTGGGGGAGGGGCCTGTTGCCGTGGTTCCCAAATGTCTTTGCCGGAGGCAGAATTGCCCCACCCTTGCCAGTCCAGGCTAAGTAATCTGCTTGGCTTTGCTCTCGGGAGCTTTTGTTCCCTGCAAGCTTTCTGTACAGCTTTGGAGGCTGAGAGTGAAAATGGTGGCCTCCCAATCTCTGCCCCGGAGGAGCTGAGAACTCGGGGCCCCGCTCCTCAGTGCGCCCCCAGAGAAAAGCAGTCAATCACTCCTGTCTCCCTGGTCTCTGGCCGCACTCCGTGCTCACTGGCCTGTGACCGAGCGTTTCTATCTCTGGTACCCGACCCCGTGTGGAGTCTCCAAACCCAGCAGATCCCTGCAGTGCGCTGCTGTGCCTCTCCTCCTGGTGGAGGAAGGGGAGTCTCCCCGGATCTGCCACTTGTTGGGTCCCTGCTGGAGGAGCAGTGGCCCGACTGTGCCACAGATCATGGTTTATGGCAACCCTGAGCTGAGAGCCCGCTCCTCGGCTCCGTCTCTGCAGCCGGCTTCCCCGCTCCGATACCTGGGAGCTCTGCCGCACTCAGGCACCCCCGGTCTTTATGTGACCCTGAGGGTCCTGAGACCACACTGTCCGCGAGGGTTCCACCCCCTGCTCAGCCACTGGAGCGACGTCCCTCAGCGGAGCAGACTTCTAAAAGTTCCGATTTTGTGCTCCACGGCTCGATGACTTGCCAGAAGCGGCCGACGGAGGCCCCCTGCCCCCGCTGCTATCTTCCCAAATATCACCTCAGATTCACTTCTCCGCACGTCCTACCTTCCAGAAAGTGGTCGCTTTTCTGTTCAGAGTTGTTGCTATTCTTTTCTTCGATCTCCTGTTGAGTCTGTAGGTGTTCAGAATGGTTTGATCCCTATCTAGCTGAATTCCTGGGACCAGACGAAATTTAGGTCTCCTACTCCTCCGCCATCTTGCTCCTCCTCCAAAATATAAATATTTTTAAAAGGAGGTGTGGCAGATTCTATTTTCCAAAGACGGTCACAAGAGTAATTTGCATACCAAATGCTCTTTGGTAGACAGACCTTGCCATACCCACATCAAGAAGTGGAGTCCATTTCTCCAACCCTGGAATCTGAGCATGCTCTGTAACTGCTTTGGCCAATAGAATATGGTAGAAATGATGCTGTACCAGAAAATAGAATCAATTGAAAACTCTCAGAACTAGTAAGAGACTTCCAAAACGTGGCTGGAAATAAGATCACAATTACAAAAATTAGTATTTTTCTCACATACCAAAATAAACATTTAGAAAGTACAATGAAAAAAAAAGTATCTAATCACAATACCCAGAAAAATATAAAACAAGTAGAAATAAATCATAAATGTCTAGGACTGTATCAGTCAGGGTCTCAGCAGGAAACAGACGGTATGTTCAAATTAGGATAACTGGAGGTGGGTTTAACAAAAAGACTTTTTACAAGAAGAGGCAGGGCATAGGGAAACCAGTAAGGATGGTGTAGCAGCAACTGCAAGCTATCACCACCCTAGGTGGGTGGCATGGGAGGTACTAGTTACTAGAGTCCAAATTGAGAGGGTCCTGGAGAAAAGGCCACCTTGAAAAGGTCAGGGAACTCAATGGAGACACCAGCCAGCTCAAGGCATCCCAACCTCACTCTCCTCCCTTCCTCTCCTCAGGGCTCCCCATTGGCCAAACCCAATTAGAAGCTGAGGGGTGAAGGCACCCATGATGTTGCCTACCAGGTCAGGCTCCCTGGGACAGTACAGGGCAGAGAGTAAACCTATAGGGGCAAACAAAATACCTGGCACAAGAAACCTGTATGCTAAAAGCCACAAAACTTTAGTGAAGAACCCAAAAGAATTCAACACCACCACCACCAAAACAGGAAGCCATGTTCCTAGAAAGTCTCAGTATTTTAATTGTCGATTCAGCCTAAATTGTTCTATAAAAACCACGAAGGTGCAAATAAGTTCATAGTAAGTGTTATAAGGCTTATCTGAAAGAGGAAATGTCTTATTAAAAGCAAGAGAATTTATTAAAAAAAAGAAAAAAGATAAGTGAGAAAAGACTCCCCTACCAGATATACCAGACATGATAATACAACAGATATTGACAAATGAATCCATGGAACAGAACAGGAGAATTTAAAAATAGACACGGGCACATGGAAATTTAATGTAAAGGTGGCATTTTTTTTTTTTGATTTTTTTTAAGATTTTATTTATTTGAGAGAGAGAGAGCACAAGCAGGGGGAGGGGCAGATGGAGAAGCAGGCTCTCCGCTGAGCAAGGAGCCCGATATGGGACTCGATCCCAGGACTCTGGGATCATAACCTGAGCTGAAGACAGACGCTCAACCAACTGAGCCACCCAGGCGTCCCAAGGTGGCATTTTAAATCAGCAGGAAAAGAATGAACTGTTCAGCAGTAAATATTTAGGAAGAACTGGTTGTGGATTAGGAAAAAAATAAAATTACTTGTCCAATTGACCATACACGTGCGTGTGCACACACCCACACCCACACACACACAATGCATGTAATTAAGTGCAAGGAAGACTGTAGGAAGGGATTGATGCCTAACTATTAATAGTAGTAATCCTTTGGGGACAGCAGTAAGACTTTTGGGGGGGGTCCTAATGGAAGGTTATTTGAATTTTTAAAATGTGAATGTTTTCATGTATTCTCTGTTATATTTTAAACTGAAAAAGAAATGAGAAATTGAAAGTCAACCAAGTGGGATGCAAGCAGATGATGATTTATATCCTTCCAAAAAATGTATAGCCTTCAAAAAAAAGGTCATTCATATTAAATACACAAAAGAAAAAGAGGCATTGTGTGCTAATTCATGATATAAATAGGCACAATCCAGGAAATCAATGTCTATTTCGCAATTTACCATTTCATCTCTGATAACTGCAATGCCAACTATTTGTTCTGCGACTTCAGCTACAAATGCCTTCATTGGTGTTCCATCCTGAAAAGATAAGGATGGATTTTAAGACCCTTAAAAATATAACTATCAAGGTTTCTCTAAGGAGTCAGTCATGGGCCTTAAGCATGGTCACCTAATGACAATGACAGTCAGAGCCAACATCCATCAGTACTTACCTTTGGACCATGTACTAAGTTAAATGTCTTCCCTGTGTTCACTGAATCCTCATTCCTACAAGGTAAATATTATCACTACCTCTATTTCACTTACAAGAAAATAAGGCTTGGGGGGCTGAGGAACATGCCAAGACTTCCAGCTAGTAAGGGATGAATCTGTGATTCAAACCACAGACTTTGAATCCATTTTCTTTAGCTCTACATCAGTGGTTCTCAAAAATTATGATCTCAGGACCCTATTCCCTGAGGACTCCAAAGAGCATGGAGTAGTGTGTTAAAGCTATCTATTGGTAGTTTCTGTATTACAAATTAAAACCGAGAAAAATTTTAATTTGTTTATTCATTTTTGTTTAATTTACTAATTAAAACAAAATTTAAAATTTGACAAAAATATTTAGAGAGGAGAGTAGCATTGTTTTATATTTTTGCAAATCTCTTTAATGTCTGGCTTAATGGAAGGCAGCTGGATGCTCATATCTACTTCTGCATTCAATCTGTTGCAATATGTTATTTTGGTTGAAATAAATGAAAAAAAAATCTGTCTTCACAAAGATACAGAGTTGGAAAGCAGAGAAGTATTTAAACAATTGTTTCAGATAATTATGGATATTCTTCTCTGATGATCCACCAAAACTCAACAAGTGGTACTGTTTTAAAGATGAGCTGCAATGTGGAGTCTAAAACCATATCAATAAATTGGTATACATCGTCACATTAAAACCCATCCGTCTATTCTGCTGTTTGAATGAATCTTTTACTATGTGTGATTTTGTAACATCATGTTTTATCTAGAAAATATTGGTTCACCAAACTTACACATATTTCCCAAATGTTGACCTATGACAAAATATCAAAGCGTCACATTTGATAATATCATCACCAGCCTCATCAGAACAATTTTTAAGATTTTGGAAGCTGTCAAGCTCACGATGAGAGATATTGATTTTCCAAAATTCTGATTTTTTATTGAAAGCTTGGATTTTATCAGAGGGAACAAATGCTGTCAGTTGTTTCCTTGGAGAGACAGCCTCACTTCATTCATTTTTAAGAAAACGTCTGGTCTCCAAGACTGAATAACCACATTTTGTCTGTCAGCTGTTCTTTCAAGTAAAAATGGTGTTGCAGGAGAACAGTGGCTGGGTCAGCATGAAGATCAAATAATTGCAGAAATGCTTTCTCTTGAAACAAGCAACAACTTCAGTCTACAGCAGAAGAGCATTATGTGCATTTCTCATTTTTTGTCACAACAGAACATTGAAAATATAGGTACCTAAGGATTGAAGTTTAATAAAGTTAATAATTTTTACTGCTTCAAGTGAAACTGGCTTTTCCTTTTTTTTAATTGAAATTTATATGGAGATAGCTGCAGACTCACAAGCAATTTTAAGAAATAATACAGAGAAATTCCTTGTACATGTCGCCCAGTATCCCGTCATGATAACATTCTGCAAAAGTCTAGTATATTATGACAAGCAGGGAATGCACATTGCTATGATTGTGTGTATGTGTATCAAGTTCTACACAATTTTATACCCTGTAGAGGTTCATGTATCCACCACCACAGTCAAGAGACTGAACGGTTCCAACACAAAGATCCCTTGGGTTGCCCTACAAGAACCATACCCATCTACTCCCTGTCCTCCTCTTGTCCTTAACCCCTGGCAACAAATAATCTCTTCTCCATTTCTAAAATTGTGTTATTTCAAAAATGCCAAATAGGTGGAATTATATAGTATGTAACCTTTAGGGTTTGGCTCCCTCCCATCCCCCAGCTCAGTGCAATTTTCTGCAGATTCATCCAAGTTGATGCATGCATCAACAATGCATTCCTTTGTATTGTTAAGTATTACTCCATGGCATGGATGTGCCACAGTTTACCCACTCACCTGTTGAAGGACATCTGGGCCAATTCTGACTGCTTATGAACAATCGTGTACAAGTCTTCATTTCTCTGGGATAAATGCCCAGAAGTGCAATTACTAGGTCATATGATTGTTGCTTTGAGGTTTTTGAAGAAACAGCCAAAATGTCTTCCAGAGCAATGGTATCATTTTACATTCCCACTGGCAACATATAAATGATCCTATTTCCCTGCATCCTCCCTAGCATTTAGTGGTGCCTCTCTTTGTGTTTTAGCCAGTCTGTTGATGTGCAATGCTATCTTCACTAGGCTCTCTTTTCCTTATTGTTACTATGAGTGAATGGCGATGAAGAAACCGATGAAATCTGGTGCCCACTGCCTTGATCCACACTGAGGCTCCCAAGGTTTGCCCACCACTGCATTTGCACCATCAGTGTGAATATCAATACAGTGGAAAAGGAAAATAGTTCCTTATTCTTATTATGCAAATAGTTTTCACTTCACAGAACCCCCCTGAAAATTGATGTCTCAGAGACCCCTATGACTCCTTAAACCCCACTTTGTGAACAGGGTGATACATCATACTGCATTGGCAGGTCAGGAGGGAAGGAGCAAATAAATGAAAAACAAAAAACAAAAAACCCAAAAAGATCAAGACAAACCAAAACAGAAAACATGTGCTAGAGAGAAGTTTTATTTTAATTTGATGTCTTGATAAATATTAAATATTTCACTGTGTTCAGGTGTTTGGTGTCTCCCTCTTGATGACTCTAAAATTTAACTAAAGTGCTTATTCAAAAGAGCCAATAACTGGAAACTCCCCCAAATGACAGTAGAAAGAAGAAATAAGTTGTGGCATCTTCATGCAATGAAATACTTTACAGCACAATATGGGTGAATCTCACAAACACAGTGCTGAGCAAAAAAACCTGATACCAGAAAACATACTATGTGATCCCTTTAAATAAAGTTCAAAAACAGGCATAACCAATTTATGATCTTAGAAGTTAAGGTGGTATTAACCTGGGGAGAAAGTAACTGAATGGGAGCATGAAGGGGACTTCAGGCAGGCTGGGGTTAGTCTGTTTCCTGAAACAGGTGCTCATTAATTACATGGTATATTCAAATTGTGAAATCTATCCAGCTGTTTATTGGTTATAGTTCAATAAAACTTTTTTTCAAAATAAAATTTATCACAAAAGTAACTAAGCATTTCTCTAACTACATGCACTGTTCCATGTCTGGTTAAGTAAACTGTCATGGTCCCTAAGAAAGCAGCATTAACATTAGGACCACTGCTAGCTTGTCCTTTGCAAGGGCAAAAGTACAGTATAGTTACTATACTAGAAAGAGAACCTAACACTGGTCATACAGGTGTTTGACAGCCCATCCATTACCTGAGAATGTAGGCAGCTCAACAAAAAAGTCTAGACCGAATCACCAACCAGTAAGGTCAAATGGGGTCCCACTGTCCTAAGTCTGATATCCAGTGTTCCTGGGTGAGCACCAGGCACCCACAGATTCCTGAGCTACCATTCCCTAACCTCAGTCAGATCTGCCTATTCTAAGTCCTGAGATCTATCCTATTCTGGGATACTTGTCTGGATCAAGTCCACATTTTCCATGCCTGTGATAAGGATTTAGAATATCTGATCAGCACCCCACCTTGGGGCCACTAGTGAAGAGAACACCCTCACATCCTTAAACCCCAGTCTCCTTTGTTTTTCTTTTCTTGCTCCCATCTTCCAACCTCACCTCCTCCACTTCCCACTGTATAATTCTCCAACTATCTCCAACTGGGATCCAAGGAAACTTTAAGGTTGATACTATGTGGGTCATAATGGCCCATATCACAAGGAAAAGGAAACCAATCTGGTCATAGCAGGTACTTACATGGTCTCTGCGAGCCTCATTGTATTGCTTTAAATCCTCCAATATACTTTTATTCAGCATGAGAGTGCTAACAAGATTTTCAACACCAGGAGTATCCAACAAAGTGGCTAATCTTATTTTAATAGACCTGGATGAGGAGAGATACTTTTTTTTAGGTTAAAGTACTAAAATATGTATCCCCCCCCCAAATGAAGACAAAATTATAAAATATCACATAAAATAAATATCCAGTAAAGTATATATTTTATATATATATGTTTATATATATGTTTATATATATATATATATGATATTAGGGTTTGATTAATTATAAAAGTAACTCATTTCATTCTAGAAAACCTGTAAAACACATGCAAAATAGTGCAAAGAAGAAGGTAAAAATCACTGATATTTTCATTAACCAGAGACAATACAAAGTTACATTCCAAACGCATCTAATTTGAAATGTGCAGAAAGATGGGGCAATCTAAGATGGAGACATAGGAAGATCCTAAACTCATCTCCCACAGACACACCGCTACATATGGAGTAATTCTCTCTGAAAAAGACCTTCAAACTAGCTGAATGGTGCCTTCACAACAGGCAATAAAGGGCCACATCAAAATGGAAGGAGAGGCAGAGACACAGTCTTGCCAAAAACCTCACCCTGGCACAGTGACCCATGATCGGGAGAGATCTCATGAATATGGAGCTTCTCCTTGAGGATTAAGGGGTTAGTGCCCCACATCAGATACCCCAATCCTCGGGACCTGCACCAAAGAGATGAGCCCCCTAACACCTGTCTTTGCAAACCATTGGGGCTTATACCTGTAGAGACCTGAAGGGCTGAAGGGACATAAAGATATTGCTCTTGAAGGGGTCACATGCAGACTCACTCACCCAGTGTAAAAGCAGCAGTTTGAAAAGTACCTACACTATATGTAAAGGAGATTCATTTGCTAATTTTAAAGCATCTGCTGGAGGGGATAGGAGTCTGCTGGAACTCTCTCCGGGGACAGAGGCCCTGGAAGGTGTCATTTTTATGCTGCCGTTTACTTTGCTAGTGCCAGGAGGCACACACAGTCCCTGCACTATTCTACTGCCCCACTAAAACCAGGAGACACATGTGGCCCTGTGCTCTCTTGCTGCCCACTAAAGCTGGCAGGCACACCCCAGCCCTGCACTTTTCTGCTGCCTTGCTAAAACTCTCAGGCATGCGCAGTCCACACAGGGGTCTCTCCTGGATCACCTGGCTCTGGTAGCCAGGGAGGCTTGTGTTCTTGGGTCCCACGGGACTGTAACAATCACAGAGATGGTTCTTGGCATGATAGCACCCCCAGGGCACTGCACAGATGGTGGACTGAAAAACACCCCAGTCTTTCTGTGAAAAAGGCCTATGTACTCGTCCTGGAGCTCCAGCCCGAAGGGCAGGCCTCAGGTTCACCACACAACTAGCAGCTATGGAATATTCTCAGAGAAAGTAGGCCAGGGGATGCCAGCTTTGTGCTCTCACTCAGCCTTGCTACAACTTGCCAGTAACTCCCAGAAAAGAGCTTATACACTCATTTGAAGCCCCAAATTTTATAAATGTCACCCAAGAGACACCTCCAAACTACCTGGTCTGAAGGCCAGCAGGATTTATGATTGTAGTCCCACAGAACTGCATATATTTGCATACTTTGAAAGCTGCTGCTTGAGGGTCTGCTTGAGGGTCTGGCTTCCAATGAGCCTGAAAGTCAGCAATGAATGAATTCTCCCTTTGGAACACTGACAGGCTTGGCACACTCTCAATAACTGGGACATATCAAGAATAAATCAGGCTGCTTGGACAATCACAAAGGGTGGAGAGACAACCAAGAGCTAGGGCAAGGTTAAACAATAGGTTCCTCCCCTATACAAGGTCACTCCTTCAAGACTGAGAAAGGTAGCTGTTTTGCCTAAAACAGAAACAAACACAGACAGAGTCAAGCAAAATGAGTAAACAGGAATATGTTTCAAATGAAAGAACAAGAAAAATCCTCAGAAAAACTCTTAATGAAATGAAGATAAGTAGCTTACCTGATTAAGAGTTCAAAGTAATGGTCATAAAGATGCTCACCAAACTTGGGAGAAGTATGAATGACCACAGTGAGAACTTCAACAGAGATAGGCAATAAAGGAAAGTACCAGAAGTCACAGAGCTGAAGAATACAATAACTGAACTGAAAAATATACTAGAGGGGTTCACCAGCAGACTAGATGAAGCAGAAGAAAGAATCAGTGATGTAGAAAATAGGGCAGTGGAACTCACCCACACTGAGCAGTGAAGAGAAAAAGGAATGTAAAAAGTGAAGATAGCTTAAGGGACCCATGGGACAACATCAAACAGAATAACGTTCGCACTATAGGAGTCCCAGAAGAAACAAGAAAGAGAACGGGGCAAAAAACTTATTTGAAGAAACAATGGCTGAGAACTTTCCTAACCTGGGGAAGGAAACACATATCCAAATCCAGGAAGCCCAGAATGTTCCAAATCAGATGAACTCAAAAAGATCTACACTAATACACATTATAATTAGAATGCCAAAAGTTAAAGAGAGAATCTTAAAAGCAGCAGGAGAAAAACAACTTGTTATGTACAAGGGAACCACCTAAGACGATCAGTAGATTTTTCAGCAGAATCTTTACAGGCCTGAAGGGAGTGACAGGACACATGGAAAGTGCTGAAAGGAACATACTTCCAACCAAGAAACCTCTGCCCACCAAGGCTATCATTCAGAATTGAGAGATGAAGAATTTCCCAGACAAGCAAAAGCTAAAGGAGTTCATTGCCACTAAACTGGCCTTATAAGAAATATAAGAAAGCATATTAATTAGCAACAAGAAAACATATGAAAGTAAAAATCTCACTGGTAAAGGTAAACATATAGCAAAGGTAGTGGATTAATCACTTAATAAAGCTAGTATGAAGGTTAAAAACCAAAAGTAGTAAGAATAACTATAACTTCTATGATTAGTTAAGGGATACACAAAATAAGAAGATGTAACACGTGACATCAAAAACACAAAACATGGGGTGGAGGGAATAAAAATGTAGACCTTTAGAATGCATTCAAGCTAAGCTGCTATGAACCTAAAATAGACTATTATATATACTATATATATATATATATATATATATATATATATATATATATACTATATACTATATATATACTATTATATATACTATAGTATATATATACTAGTGCCCCTTCTTTTCAGCTTAAAAGAGTCCCTTTACATCTTGCCTGTAAAAGAGACTCACTTCAGAAGTAAGGACATACACGGACTGAAAGTGAAGGGATGGAAAAAGATGTTCCATGCAAATAGAAATGAAAAAAAAAAAGCTGGGGTTATATCAGGCAAAGCTCTAGCTATATCAGACAAAACAGGCTTTAAAACAAAGACTGTAATAAAAGACAAAGAAGTACATTAAATAATGATAAAGGGGTCAATCTAACAAGAGGATATAACATTTGTAAATATTTATGCACCTAACAGAGAAGCACCTAAATGGGAGAAATTTATAGCAATACATTTATAGCAGGGGACTTTAATACCCCACTACATTAGTGGATCATCCAGACAGAAAATAAAAAAGGAAACATAAGCGTTAAATGACTTACTGGACCAGATAGACTTAATGTAAAGATATACAAAACATTCAATCCAAAAGCAGCAGAATACACATTCTTCTCAACTGCACCTGGAACATTCTCCAAGACAGATCATATGCTAGGCTACAAAACAAATTTAAATAAATTTAAGAAGACTGAAATCATATCAAACATCTTTCCAACCACAATGGTATGAAACAAGAAAGTTATTACAAGAAGAGAACTGGAAAAATCACTAACACATGGAAATCAAACAACATGCTGCTGAACAACCAATGAATCAACAAATAAACCAAAGGACAAACCAAAAAATACCTTGAGACAAATGAAAATGGAAATACACCATACTGAAATCTATGGGATTCAGCAAAAGCAGTTCTAAGAGGAAGTTCATAGTGATAAAGGCCTAACTCAAGAAACAAGAAAAATCTCAAATAATCTAATTTACACCTAAAGGAACTAGAAGAAGAAAAAATGAAGCCCAAAGTTAATTGAAGGAAATATCAGAAATAGCAGATATCTGAAAGATCAGAACAGAAATAAACGAAACGGAGCCTAAAAAGACAATAGAAAATGTCAATGAAATTAAGAGCTGGTTCTTTGAAGAGATAAAACTGGAAAACCTTTAGCTAGACTCACCAGGAAAAAAGAGAGGGCTCAAATAAATAAAATCAGAAATGAAAGAGAAGTTACAACTGATACTGCAGAGATACAAAGAATCATAAGGGACTACTATGAATAATTACAGGCCAACAAACTGGACACCCTAGAAAAAATGGATAAATTACTAGAAACATACACTCTTCCGAGACCGGATCATGAAGAAATAGAAAATCTGAACAGACTGATTACTAATAAGGAAATTGAATCAGTAATTAAAAAAAAAAAATCTCTCAACAAACAAAAGCCAAGGACCAGACAGCTTCACTGGTGAATTCTACCAAACATTCAGAGAAGATTTAATACCAATCCTCGCAAAGCGAAGGAAACAATCAACAAAACTAAAAGGCAGCCTACAGAATGGGAGAAGATATTTGCAAATGACATACCTGATAAATGGTTAGTACCCAAAATCTATAAAGGACTTATCAAACTCAACACCCACAAAACAAATAATCCAGTTAAGAAATGGGCAGAAGATATGAATAAACATTTTCCCAAAGAAGACAACTAGATGGCCAACAGACACATGAAAAGATGCTCAACATCACTCATCATCAGGGAACTACAAATCAAAACCACAATGAGATACCACCTCACACCTGTCAGAATGGCCAAAATTAACACAGGAAACAACAGATGTTGGCGAGGATGTGGAGGAAGGGGAACCCTGATGGGAATGCAAACTGGTGCAGCCACTCTGGAAAACAGTATGGAGGTTCCTCAAAAAGTTAAAAATAGAGCTACCCTATGATCCAGCAATTGTACTACTAGGTATTTACCCAAAGGATACAAAAATACTGATTCAAAGGGCACATGCACCCTGATATTTACAGCAGCATTATCAACCATAATTATGGAAAGAGCCCAAATGTCCATCGACTGATGAATGGATAAAGAAAATGTAATACACACACACACACACACACACACACACACGTGCATATATATACATATACACTCACACAATGGAATATTACTCAGTCATCAAAAAGAATGAAACCTTGCCATTTGCAATGACACGGATGGAACTAGAGTGTATTATGCTAAGCGGAATAAGTCAGTCAGAGAAAGACAAATACCATATGATTTCATTCATGTGGAATTTAAGAAACAAAACAGATGAACATAAGGGAAGAGAAAAAAAGAGAGGGAAACGATTCATGAGATTCTTATCTATAGAGTACAAACTGAGGGTTGATGGAGGGGAAGTGGAGAGGGTATGGGATAAATGGGTGATGGGTATTACGGAGGACCCTTGTGTTGCACACTGAATGTTATATGTAAGTGATAAATCACTAAATTCTACTCCTGAAACCGACATTACAATATATGTTAACTAACTAGAATGTAAATAAAAATTTGAAAAAAGAAAAAAAATTAAAACAATTAAAAAAAATACCAATCCTTAAACTTTTCCAAAAAACTGAAGAAGACAGTACACTTACAAACTCATTTTAGGAGGCCAGCATTACCCTGATACCAAAACTAGACAAAGACACCACAAAAAAAGAAAATTAAAGGCCAATATCCCTGATAAACATAGATGCAAAAATCCTCAACAAACTATTAGCAAACAGAATTTAACAATACATAAAGAGGATCATACACCATTATCAAGGGGGATTTATTCCAGAGATGCAAGAATGGTTCAATGTGGGGCACCTGGGTGGCTCAGTCGTTAAGCATCTGCCTTCAGCTCAGGTCATGATCCCAGGGTCCTGGGATCGAGCCCCGCATCGGGCTCCCTGCTCCGCGGGAAGCCTGCTTCTCCCTCTCCCACTCCCCCTGCTTGTGTTCCCTCTCTCGCTGTTTTTCTCTCTGTCAAATGAAGAAATAAAATCTTAAAAAAAAAAAAAAAAGGAATGGTTCAATGTCCACAAATCAATCAATGTGATATACCACATTAACAAAATGAAGGATAAGAATCATACAATCGGTTCAATAGATGCAGAAAAAGCATATGACAAAATTCAACATCTATTCATGATAAAAACTTTCAACAAAGTGGGAAGAGGGAACGTATCTCAACATAATAAAGGCTAGATATGACAAATCCACAGCTAAGATCATACTCAATGGTGAAAAACTGTTCTCTAAGATCAGGAACAAGACAAGAATGCCTATACTCACCATTTTTATTAAATATAGTACTGGAAGTCCTAGCCAGAGCAATTAGGCAAGAAGAAGAAATAAAAGACATCCAAACTGGAAAGAAAGAAGTGAAACTGTCACTATTTGCTAATGACATGATTTTACATATGGAAAACCCAAAAGACTCCACCAAAAAACTGTTAGTACTAATAAATAAATTCTGTAAAGTTGCATGATACAAAATCAATACACAAAAATCTATTGCATTTCTATACACTAATAATGAACTATCAGAAAGAAAAATTAAGAAAATATCCCATTTACAATTGCATCAAAAGAATAAAATACCTAAAAATAAATTTAACCAAGGAGGTGAAAGACCTGCATGCTGAAAAGAATAATACATTGATGAAAGAAATTGAAGTCACAAATAAATGGGAAGATACTCCATGCTCATGGATTGGAAGAATCAATATTGTTCAAATGTCCATATTACCCAAAGCAATCTACAGATTCAATGCAATCCCTATCAATATTCCAATGACATTTTCCTAGAAATAGAACAAATATTCCTAAAATTTGTATGGGACCACAAAAGACCCTAAGTAGCCAAAGCAATCTTGAGAAAGAACAAAGCCAAAGGCATCATGCTCTCTGATTTCAAACTATATTACAAAGCTACAGTATTCATAAAAGTATGGTATTGGCATAAAACAAACAGATAGATCAATAGAACAGAATAGTGAGCCCAGAAATAAACCCATGTTTACATGGTCACTTAATATATGACAAAGGAGGCAAGAATATACAATGGGTAAAGAATAATCTCTTTGGTAAATAGTATTGAGAAAACTGGACAGCCACATGCAAAAGAATGAAACTAGATCACTATCTTACACCACACACAAAAATTAACACAAAATGCATTAAAGACTTTAATATAAGACCTGAAACCATAAAACTCTTAGAAGAAAACATATGTGGTGAGCTCCTTGACCTTGGACTTGGCAATGATTTTTTGGAACTGAATACAAAAGCAAAGGCAGGGGCGCCTGGGTGGCTCAGTCGTTAAGTGTCTGCCTTCAGCTCAGGTCATGGATCCTGGGATCGAGCCCCACATTGGGCTCCCTGCTCCGCGGGAAGCCTGCTTCTCCCTCTCTCACTCCCCCTGCTTGTATTCCCTCTCTCGCTGTCTCTCTCTCTCTGTCAAATAAATAAATGAAAATCTTTAAAAAAAAAAAAAAAAAAGCAAAGGCAACAAGTGCAAAAATAAACAAATGGGACTACATCAAATTAAAAAGTTTCTGCAGAGCAAAGGAAACCACCAACTACTGAAAGGAGAACATATTTGCAAATCATATATCTGATAAGGGATTTATATTTAAAATGTCTAAAGAACTCATGCAACACAATAGCAAAAAATATCTGATTTAAAAATGGGCAGATTATCTGAATAGACATTTTTCCAAAGAAGATAGACAGGTGACCACTAGACACAGCAAGTCAAAACCACAGTGAGATGTCACCTCACACTTGTAATAAGGGCTATTATAAAAATTAAAGAGTGGTGCCTGGGTGGCTCAGTCGGTTAAGCAGCTGCCTTTGGCTCAAGTCATGATCTCAGGGTCCTAGGATCGAGCCCTGCATTGGGCTTTCTGCTCAGCGTGGAGTCTGCTTCTCCACCCTCCCTCTGCCCCTCCCCCTGCTTATGCTCTCTCTCTCTCTCTCTCAAATAAATAAATTTTAAAAACCTTTAAAAAAAAGAAATAAGTGTTGGCAAGGTTGTAGAGAAAAGGGATCCCTCATGCACTATTGGTGGGAATGTAAATTGATAACAGCTGCTATGGAAAACAGTGTGGAGGTTCCTCAAAAAATTAAAAATAGAACTACATATAATCCAGCAACTCCATTTCTGGGTATTTATCCAAAGAAAACGAAAACATAAATTCAAAAAGATACATGCACCCCTATGTTCATTGGAGCATTATTTACAATAGTCAAGATATGGAAACAAGTATCCATTAATGGATGGATGGATAAAGAAGATGCAGTATATATACAATGGAATATTACTTAGCCATAAAAAAGAATGTAATCGTGCCACTTGCAACAACATGGATGGATCTTGAGGGTATTATGCTAAGGGAAATAACTCAGACAGAGAAAGACAAATATTGTATGATTTCACTTATATGTGGAATCTAAAAACCAAAACAAAGAAACAAAACAAAACTCACAGATACAGAGAACTGAATAATGGCTGCCAGAGAGGAGGGGGTTAGGAATTGGTAAAATGGGTGAAGGGTGTCAAGAGGTACAAAGTTCCAGTTACAAAATAACAAAGTCATGGGCATGTAATGTACAGCATTATGACTATAGTCAGCAACATTGTAGTGCATATTTAAAAGCTGCCCAGAGAGTAAATCTTAAATGTTCTCATCACAAGAAAAAAAAATGTAATTCTGCATGGTGATGGATGGTAACTAGACTTACTGTGGTGATCATTTCACAGTGCATGCAAATGCTGAATCATTATGTGGTACACTTGAAACTAAGATAACGTTACATCAATCATACCTCAATAAAAAAAGATGCTAGATATAAAAATTATAAGTAAATAGTTCAGCATCATGCTTTATTTCATATTTACTTCATATATAAAGCTGAATTCTTCCCCAAATGTTTAAAGTATGTTAAGAAGTTAAGAAATTATGGGGCACCTGGGTGGCTCATTCGGTTAAGAGTCTGCCTTCGGCTCAGGTCATGATCCCAGGGTCCTGGGATTGAGACCCGCATAGGGCTCCCTGCTCAGGGGGGAGCCTATTTCTCCCTCTCCCTCTGCCTGTCACTCCCCCTGCTTGTGCGCTCTCTTTCTCTCTCTGTCACATAAATAAATAAAATCTTAAAAAAAAAAAAAAAGAAGTTAAGAAATTACATTGAACCTGGGCTGGCTTCTCGAGTCTTAAAATTCTTAATAATTTAATCTTTGATTTTGCATTTTTACATGCAGTCAAGTGAGACAATAGAGCATGTCCAGGGGTTTGGAGCCACAGCTCATGCATGGTACCCACCTCCCACCATCGCTCCGTGGGTTCTCTCCCACCTGTTTCCTGCCACTGGTACCTTGGGCCCCACGGGGCCTCCCCATCCCTTCCCCATGATTGCTCTGGCCCTCTGCCAGAGGTGACAACTGGGTTGCATCGGTGGGGGGAGGACCATGTTCAGCCATTATGTTCTACCTTCATGAGGTCCTGGACACAGGCATGGGAAAGGTCAAGGACCACATACATGCCCCATGGAGTCCCTAGTCAGAACAAACTAGTGGCCATCCCCACCCAGGGCAGGCAGTGCCATGGGGTGTTCAGCTGGCAGCTCAGTGTGGATCTCTTGCCTACTCCCAAATCCAGTATTTAGTACAGAGGTTGCAGGCCATTGGAGAATGCCTATTTGCCTCGGATTGGAGTGGTAAGCCCATGGGAAGATGACTTTGTCATTTTACACTGGAGTCCCACATTGCCTATTATGCAGCTGGCCTTGCACTGAACACTCCCAGTCATTAGGGTGTTATTACTAAATAGGAGAGTGCTGTTCCTCCTACCATTAATGAAGTGAAATATTCTAACCTACTTAGCCTTCAATTATAGTGAATATCTTATGCTTAAATTTTAATGCATGCTTCCATACTATGAACAAAGTAGCATATTTGCAAAGAACAATCTACATCTATAATTAACTGGTATAAAGATGATCAATTAATATCACCTTAATAATATAAATGTTATGAGCAATTTTTAAGTGAAGGGTAAGAACTCTGTTCTGATATGGCCACCTTATGCCAAGATCTAATTCAGAAGGATTAAAGCTCTAAATGCAAAAACAAGACCACAAAAATACTAGGAAAATACCCAAGGAAATTAAGAACATATGTCCACACAAAACCTTGTACTTGAATGTTCATAGCAGCATTATTCACAATAGCCCCAAAGGTGGAAAGAACCCAAATGTCTATCAACTTCTGAATGGATAAACAAAATGTGGTCTATCCACAATGGAAGTATAATCCAGCCACAGAAAGAAACGAAGTACTGACACAGCCACAACATGGAGGAACCTTGAAAATGTTATGCTAAGTGAAAGAAGCCACATCTCAAAGGCCATATATTGTATAATTCCATTTATATGAGATGTCCAGAATAGGCACATTTATAGAGATAGATTTGCTACACAGTCCAATATGGGAGCCGCAAGCCGCACGTGGCTACTGAGCAATTAACAGGTGGCATCTCTGAATTGAGATGTGCTGTATGTGTAACATACCCACTGAATTCTTAAGACTTGGTACAAAAAAAGAATGTAAAGTATCTTACGGATACTTTTTATAGCGATAACGCATTGAAACAATAATATTTTGGATATTAGGGGTTAAATAAAATATTACAATTAATTGCACCCACTTTTTAATGTTCTAATTAATCAGAACATTTAAAATTACATATGTGGCTCACCCTGTATTTCTTTTGGACAAGGCTGCTCTCTGTTGCCTAGTGTTTGACTCTGAGAACAATTTTTCCATTGTTCCTTGCTTAACTTAGAAAGCCAAATGTAGGTTTATTCCATGGGTGACTTTTTCACCCGGGGCTTTGAGGCAAATGGCCAGTGTGGATATGATTGCTTACATATCAAATGCTAGGGATGGCAGCTTGTTAGTTTTGCCTTTACCTGGAATGAGAGAATGGGGACCTGTGGCCAAGAGACAGAAAATACAAATGTGGCAATAGTTACATGGCCTCATTTCTTTTATACTGCAATTGACAGGAGCATCCAGAAAAAGTAAAAAATGATTAGATTCTCAATTTAAATGTATTCCTTAAAAATCAATTATTAAAGTGCCTTTATTGAGAATGGTTCATTCAGTTATCAGAACTACTGATTAAACAGCTGCTGAATGCCTGGTGTGTTCTGGGTGTTGGAGATCCATCAGGGAACAAGACAGGCCACAATTCCTGCCTTTATGGAGCTGATCTTCTGTTGGTTCCAGAACCATCTTCCGAGGAATAATTTTGAAATTCCTTAAAGTTTTAAATGATATATATGAGGTTAGAAATGGACCAGGAGTTGTGGAGAACTCAGCCTATGTTTCAGTTACAGAAAACCCTTTGAAAAATAAAACAACTTCAAAACAAAGTTGTAAGGATGCTTAGTATTTTATTCTCAATATGCGTGATCCTTAACTAAAATGAAATTATCTTAAAATATATATGGATGTCCTACACACACACACACACACATGCACACACCAAAAGGGGATTGTATTATTGTTGAATTAGGGAGCAGCTATCTTTATTTCTTGCCATATTTTCAGATAAATCTAAAGATTAAGAAAATTCAGGGCACCTGGGTGGCTTAGTTGGTTAAGCGACTGCCTTCGGCTCGGGTCATGATCCCAGGGTCCTGGGATCGAGCCCCACATTGGGCTCCCTGCTCTGCAGGAAGCCTGCTTCTCCCTCTCCCACTCCCCCTGCTTGTGTTCCCTCTCTTGCTGTCTCTCTCCCTCTCTCTCTGTCAAATAAATAAATAAATAAATATATTTTAAAAAAAAAGAAAATTCATTGAGGGTTTATAAAATGATACCAAGACCTTCTGTGGAATGAGCTTTTAATGGGCTAAATAAATATCCAAAAAGACAAAGTCTATGTTTATGTTTACATGTCAGAATTAGGCCCAGTGGGACTGCAAAAGATGGTGGATCCACCGGAGGTATCTAAATGTGGGCCTACTTTCACCTCTTCACAAGTCTCAAACAAGGAGTTTCTGATCTTCATTTTTTCATTATTACCTTTATGCTAGGCCCCTTCCTTCTGTCTCATGGTGTATAACCAGGAAGGAGAACTCCTACCTCCCGCCACCTGTTCTGCATGTCATCTTGCCCAGCCTTCCTGGAAGTGAACTTATATTCAATAACCAGGATAGTTTATTCTTTTGCTAAGGTTTGGGCCTGGTTTTAAGGCCACCTTGAATCAGAGAGACAGATCAGCTGGGGTTCTCCTTATCCATTCACATGGCTTCCTCCATCCAGTCTCCTGAGGGAGTCCTGCATGGGGCTATCTTGTTTCTTAACCCCTCCCCATAGGCCTTCAAGTCCCAAGAGAGGCTCCCAAGTCACCTCTCTCTTACACTTTCTCTCTCTGATGTACCTGAATGCCCAAACCCATGATTCCCTGAGAAATGTCACCTCTCCATGAAGAAATGGTGAAGCCCCTGCCCACTGGTTCCTTCTTGGGTCTTGAAAGTTTGGCAGCCCTGGGCCTGCTTCCCAGTGAGTTTTTCTTCTTGTCCCATTTTTGGCAGACTCTGATCTCAAAGATCAGAATTTATAGTACTTAATTAGACTGTACACATAACAAAATAGAAAATCATATATAAAAGTAGAAGGAAAAAGATTTAACAGTTAATTTTTCAACCTCAAATTGAATGAATGGTTTTAGACACCTACAAGAGTATTTGTGCATGGATGGAGCCTTGCAGAATATAGGGCAACTTTATGATGCCAGTAAATGAAATCAAAATGATAGAAAGAAGAAAAAGTAAATTGAGTCTTTCTGAAATCCAAAGGAGTAATCTATGTAATAGAAACATAAAACAACTTGACAGTCATCAGTATTTCAGTTTAAACCAACCAGTCAACAAAACAAAACAATAACCACAAAATAAAGTTTTCTGTTAGGTTCTATTCAAGGAAGCTGATTAAAAGCACCAGGACTGATATCACTAAAACACTGTTGATGATACATGGGCCCGAAACAGTGACATCCTAGAAGAAATGACAACCAGGCACAACAGAGTCACCCATAGAGAAGCAAATAAAAGAAAAATGCTGAGGTGATGAATCATTTAAAAGTCAACCACCTAGAGGCATTTTCATTTATGAGCAAAGTTGACAATTAGTGGTATGATTTATTTTAGCAGTAAATACTTATTCGTAGAAAATAATTTCTAGTACAATAAATAAGTTTGAAACATATTCCCCCAAATTAAAAATGGCAAATTTCAGAAAAACATGGTTTGGAAGGGCAGGAAGATGGAATGAGTGGCAAGTTCATCCAAATGTGTCCACCACTCATGAATAAACAAGAGGAAGAAAAAGCCTGTATGAAGGCTAAGAATGGGCAAGCACGAGCAAAAGGAGAAAATCATTTATACCATATTCTAACCTCATATTACATTTGGAAACCTAGAAATCACTATATCAAGTAAGAAGTGTTAAAAAGCATTTAGTGTATATACATTTAAAGGAAAGTTAACATAAATATTATGTTCTCTTTTCAAAGTCAAAAGTGAAATGATAGGGAACCTTGGCATGGAATTTGTTGACAGAAGAGGTAAGCACCGCTAACAATTGAATGAATGATTTGTTCCAGGGCTCACCAGCATGGCCAGAGGGCAGATGACAGACACAAATATAATTTCCCAAGGGAAGAACGAGATTGGGTGGGAGACCAGAACATGAGGTCATGAAATTTAAAGTAACCAAACTTCAGAGCAAGAACAATCCATCCCAAATGTTAAGAGAAGTGAAGCAAAAAATGGAAGAACACAACATACTCTAAAACCATGGTATAAAAAGAGTAGGTGTCGAGGACCTGTGCCCACATGGCTCCCCCCTCACCTCATTCCCCAAGAGGCCTTACCTCCACACCCCAGAGCCCAGCGAGTCTTCTTTCCCTGATCTGCGTTATTCTGTGCATTCACTCTCATCACTTAGACACTGTGTATTTTCTCTCTTCCCTTTATGTATGTCTTTCTCCTCTAACTAGAATGCAGGCCCCATGAGGGCGAGGATTTTTGTCTGTTTGAGTCCCTTCTGCTTGCCCGGAACCTGGAATGGGGGCTGGCACCCACCGCACAGTCCACATGAGGTACTGGATGAATGGAGGAGGCGTGCTCGGGCCTCTGGGAAAGCAAGCGCTTGCCTGCAGCCAGCTCCCTCCCTCTCTGCAGCGTGCTGGGGTGTCGGCCCAGAACTGCAGCAGCCATTCTGCCAATGGGATGGAAGCCAGCTTCGGGCTGGAGCTGACACCAGGAAAAGCAGAGTGGAAAAGGGGAAGAAATCCAAACCCCAGAGATTCAAACCCTAAAGCCCGGCCTGTCTGCAGGCCTCCCAGTTACCTGAGCCAATAAACGCCCTATGGCTGAAGCCATTTTGAGTTGGGTTTTCTTTCATTTCCAGCTGAAAGCATTCCCACTGATCATCTGTTTTGAAATCTGAAAAGATGGTTTTAGGAAAACTCAGGTTAAGGGGAGGGTGTGTATGAAAAGACAAGAATTAGAAAGAGAGAAGAGAAATGAACATTAGTTGGTGTAAGTAGACAAAAATCCCTAAGACTGTCATAGTTCATGTATTCTTATAAGACCTAGCCCAAGGGTCTATTTACGCAATACGAAAAGGCCTCCAAACCTCAATAGAACCAGAAATTACCAGATAACAAAAGGTTTAAAGTTGATGTGGCTTACATGGTTCTAGAAAATCTGAATCTGGAGAGGAGATAGAATCACTATCCTTTCCTACAAATGATATACAGGGATCCTCCACTTCATTTTTGCTAACAGAAAGAAATCTGAAGATCTTCACTTTTTTACAAAGAAAGCCATTATCAGACTAATGTTGGTCTTTCAGGAAAGTGAAGTGGAGGTAATGGGAACTTCCAGAAAGCAGGGGATACTCTCCATTTCCCAGATGCAGTTTTGGTGTATGAGATGTTTCATAGGAACAATTTACTTTTGGATCATGGGGGAAGCTGTACTCATAGAAAACAGAAGCGCCTCCAGCACTTCTCAAACTTTAATGTGCATAAAAACCAAGTGGTGCGCTTGTTAACAACACAGAGTCCCAGGCAAACCCAGTCAGGAGGCCTGGGGCAGGCCTGAGATTCTGCATTTGAGCAAGTTCTCGAGGGCTGCTGCTGCTGACCCGTGGACCATGCCTGGAGTAGAACTGAACAGCATATGAAATACCGAGTTCTCCTGGAGTAAATGCAGGTAAACTTGAGAGGGAAGCCACGTGCCGTGGGGGAGGAGGTGAGGGAAGATGCTAGATGCCATGTCCATGCCAGCCACCCACGTATGGTCTTCCTTGACAACAGGGACAAACACACCCTTGTAAGTCCTTACTAAAAGCCCAGTGTGCCTGTCACAGGTAAGAGGGACGCGTTCCTGCCCTCCTGGCTGAGATGCAGGTGTCAACGCGCGGGAGTGACTACGAAAACATCCTGGAACCTTGAGAGAATACTCGGGGGACACAGGGGCAGAAAAGGGAGGCCCTGTCAAGGCAGTGTCGCCTCAGGCAAACTGACGCCAGGGGTCAATGAGAGGTGACCGCTGGACTTCTGGGAGGTCACTCCCACACTCACATCTCTGAACTTCATTTTGGAAGATATGAAATTCCTCCGAACTCCTTCTTTAACACCAGTCATGTTTTAAAAATCCAAATATCTCTGGGATGGAAGAGTGTGAGTTCGTCTTTCCTTCACATTTTTGTAGAAACACCTTCAGGTCAGCTGGCCTCCTTCTCAGCCAGCCAAACTCAGCTGCCTGAAGGGGCTACAGGTTTGTTTGTTTGTTTCTTAAGATTTTATTTATTTATTTGAGAGAGAAAGAGCGCACAAGCAGGGGGAGCGGCAGAGGGAGAAGCAGGCTCCCCGCTGAGCAGGGAGCCCAATGCGGGGCTCCATCCCAGGACTCTGGGATCATGACTTGAGGTGAAGGCAGACGCTTAACCTACTGAGCCACCCAGGTGTCCCTACAGGATTTTTTTTTAATACATTCTGTTGAAGGACATCCTGGTTGCTTTCAGGTTTTATGTTTTTAAAGTAAGCTCTAGGCCCAGCATAGGACTTGAACTCACAACCCTAAGATCAAGAGTCACATGCTCTACTGACTAAGTCAGCCACTTGCCCCGAGTACAGGGTTTTTTAAAAAGAGCAGAGGGATGGGGATGCCTGGGTGGCTAAGTCAGTTAAGCATCCGACTCTTGATTTCAGCTGATTTCGACCTGATTTCAGCAGGTCATGATCTCAGGGTCATGGGATGGAGCCCCGTATCAGGCTCTGCACTCAGCATGGAGTCTGCTTAAGATTCTCTCTCTCCTTTTGCCCCTCCCTGCCCCACCCACTTGCCTGCCCACACGTGCTCGCATGTGCCTGCACGTGTTTGCACACGCTCTTTCTCTCTCTCTCTCTAAAAAAAATAAATAAATAATAATAACAATTAAAAAAATTTAAAAAGCAGAGGGAAGAAGGCAGTTCTCGAGGTCATATTCCCTGTAGAAGCTGAGCAGTCCTGACAGGCAAAACTACCGCATCTAACATTAAATGTGTGATTTCTCTAAAAAGCTCTTTGTGCTTACAATTTAGTTAAAATAAAGAATTAAAGAAAAGACCTAAATGGCTAAAATCAATAACACAAAAAACAACAGGTGTTGGCAAGGATGTGGAGAAAGGGGAACCCTCCTACACTGTTGGTGGGAATGCAAACCGGTGCAGCTACTGTGGAAAACAGTATGGAGGTGCCTCAAAAAATTAAAAATAAACCTACCCTACAACCCAGTAATTGCACTACTGGGCATTTACCCAAAGAATACAAAAACACTAATTCAAAGGGATACATGCACCCCGATGTTTATACTAGTATTATTTACAATCGCCAAACTTGGAAGAAACCCAAGTGTCCATCAATTAATGAATGGATAAAGAAGATGTGGTATACAATAGAATATTACTCAGCCATAAAAAAGAATGAAATCTTGCCATTTGCAACAACAGGGATGGAGCCAGAGAGTATAACTCTAAGCAAAACAAGTCAGTAAGAGAAAGACAAATACCATATGATTTCACTCATGTGGAATTTAAGAAACAAATGAGGAAAGGAAAAAAAGAGAGAGAGAGAAACAAACCAAGAAACAGACTCTTAACTATAGAGAACATGCTGATGGTTACCAGAGGGGAGGTGGGGAGGGGGAAAATAGTTGATGGGGATTAAGGAGTACACTTGTGATGAGCACTGGGTGATGTATGACGTGTTGAATCACTATATTGTACACCTGAAACTAATATGACGCTATATGTTAACTATTTGGAATTACAGTTAAAATTAAAAAATAAAAATAAACGATCTAAGCTTTCTCTAGAAAACAGTGGCCTGCTGCCATGTCCACAAAAGGGACATGGTGGTGGTGACACACATGTGGGTTTTGAGGGATTTCTTCCCCACACAAGCAGGAGCAGGTTCTTACACGGAAAGGGGTATGGGAACCAGAAGAACAGCAGAAAGGAGCTACATGCATGGACAAGCTGAGAAGAGGTGCAGAGTGGTAGCTGGTTGGCCACAAAACTCCCAGAGGAACAGAGGAAGGTTCTTGATGAGGGCTCAGATGGAAACAGTGACAAAAGATCATGTTTTTCTAAGGGTGCAAAAACTACCTTGGCATGTGAGACTTTAATTTTCCAGAAAGGAAACCAGGTGTACATGATTTGCACCAACTTTATACGTGAGTGATAAAAAAAAAATGAAGCTGAGGGACGCCTGGGTGGCTCAGTCAGTTAAGCGTCTGCCTTCAGCTCAGGTCATGATCCCAGAGTCCTGGGATCAAGTCCCGCATCGGGCTCCTTGCTCAGCAGGAGTCTGCTTCTCCCTCTGCCTGCCATTCCCCCTGCTTGTGCTCTCCTCTCTCTCTCTCTCTCTGACAAATAAATGAAATTTTTTAAAAAATGAAGCTGATACTGCAAATGGGAACAAAGTATAAGGAGAAACAAGGGCCTTGCTGCAACCAGGACTAATTCCCAGACAAGTGTTGAAAAATCTCATTATTTAAAAAAAAATAAATTTAATTTTTAATAAAAGCAAAATAAGTCATAGTAAACAGAGAGAGAGAGAAAAGAATAGGAATTAAGTAATGAAGCCACTAAGAACAAGGCCACTACTACAGCCAGACCCATGACCCATTCCTGATCCCAAGTCATCTGGTTGCTCTCCATTTCCAGTGTGTATTTATTCATAAAGAGAATCCCAGGTCATAAGAAAATGTCACCAACACACTCTACTTAATAATGCAGACAGTGTAAAATACATTTTAATAAAAGTTCTACTTGAGTCATAATAAAAATTTTAAATATCAGTATATACAAAAATAACTAGATTTTCTCTGATAGACGTAATGCATACCCATGATTTTGTAAAAATCAAACCAAAATGAACATCCCAATTTAAAAATGCGTAAAAGATCTGAACAGATTTGTTACCAAAGTAGACATACAAATGGCAAACAGCATATGAAAAGATGCTCAATACCATACATCATTATGGAATTACAAATCAAACCAACAAGATAACACTACACACCTATTACAATGGCAGAAATTCAAGACACTGACAGTACCAATGCTGGTGGAGATGTGGAGCAACAGGAACTCTCATTCTTTGCTGGTGGGATTGCAGAATGGTACAGCCACTTTGGAAGACAGTTTGGAGGTTTATATAAAACTAAACACTCTTGGGTACCTGGGTGGCTCAGTCGGTTAAACGTCTGCTTTCGGCTCAGGTCATGATCCCAGGGTCCTGGGATCGAGTCCCGCATCGGGCGCCCTGCTCAGCGGAGAGCCTGCTTCTTCCTCTCCCTCTCCCTCTGTGTGTGCTCTCTCTCTCTCTCTCTCTCAAATAAATAAATAAAATCTTTAAAAAAAGAAAAAAACAAGACAAAAAACTAAACACTCCTACCATATGACCCAAACTTGTGCTCCTTGGTATATACTCAAATGAGCTGAAAACTTACACCCACACAAAATCCTGCACACAAATGTTTATAGAAGCTTTATTCATAATTGCCATTAAAAGTAACCAAGATGCTTTTCAATGAGCGGATAGATAAATAAATTATGCTACACACAGACAATGGAATATTACTCAGCGCCAAAAAGAAATGAACTATCAAGCCATAGAGGAACTTTAAAATGTGTATTACTAAGTGAAAAAGGTCAATCTGTAAAGGCTACATACTGTATGATTCCAACTATAGAACATTCTAGAAAAGGCAAAACTGGAGACAAAACTTTAAAAAAGATCAGTGGTTACCAGGGGTTGTGGGGAAGGAGAGAGGGACGAAAGAGGTAGAGCACAGAGGATTTTTAGAATCTACTCTGTAGGATACTAAAATAGTGGATCCATGTCTTTATGCATTTGTCAAAACCCACAAAATGCACAACAGAAAGACTAAACCCCCGATGAGTCGATATAGGTTCATCAATGGTAACAAATGGCATAACTCTGCTGTGGGATGTAAACTGAGGGAGAATCTGTGGGTGGGAGGGGGGACAGAGGTAAATAGGAACCCCTGTACTTTCTTCTCAGTTGCTATAAACCTAAAACTGCTCCAAAAAGTTCATTAATGAAACAAAATCAAAGCACTGATAAACATAAAGCTAAAATAAGTTGCCAGCTATACCCCCCCTTCTCCTCAGGTTAATGAAGTCCTGTGTACCCAAGGTTAATAAAGTTAATAAAGTCCTGTGTACCTTTCTAGAACTTCTATATATATGCAAGATAAAAACTAGATGTGATGTGTCTACAGTATCCTTTCCCCCCTTCTCCTTTTTAATAACAGAACCAACTTTGGGCACACACCAACCTATCAGTGACATACCCTCCGCTATGCAACCAACTTCCTGACCACAGACTATGCACAGAAGTGATGTAAGTTCCATAAAAGGGAAGTGCTTCTTCCTTTCTCTTCCTACCCTTCTCCATGGGCTGAAATGTGGCCATGCTCTGAGCCAGCTCGAAGCATGAGAAGGAAAAGAGCCCACTCTGGCCGTGGTCTAGAAATTTTGTGTGCCATGGACCCCTCTGGCAGTCTGGTGATGCTAGGGCCCCTGCTCAGACTAATGTTTTTAAATGTGTAAAATAAAAGACAATGAATTATATTGAAATAAGTTACAAAATGTTTTAAAATGTGTGTTTTAGTAATATCTATGCCTCCTAATTAATGCATTAAGTAACAAGTTCTGGTTAGAATAAATTTAGGGAAATTTCAAAGTAGGATGAGCATACATATTTTGAGACATCTGGAACAACTGTAACATGATATGAAAATATCCATGATTTCTACTGGTTACAAAGTCGTGGCTTCGGGAACACTTCTGAGGCATGTTGCCTCCATTCACAGTGGAAGCACATGCTAAATTTCAATTAGAGCTTAGTAAAATAAAGATGGAGTTTTTCTTTCCATCCAAATCCACAGACCCCTGACTCATTATGCAGATGTTAGGTAAACACCCTTACTCTACCAGATGAAGAAGCAGTAAGAGAAGGAATTTTGGTCCCTGCACAACTTCATGGGGAAAACGCTGCTCTTCCGCTCGTGTCAGCACTACCGTGTGATAGAGGTGGAATTTCTATCTGACTCAAGCCACTGTGTTTTGGGGTCTTTCTGTTGCAGTGGCTTCACCTGAAAACACAGTAAAGAGAAGCAATATATGAAGTGGTGATGTGTTGACTCTGGAAGCTAACTGCCTTAGTTCTTTTTTTTTTTTAGAGAGAGAGAGAGAGAGAGACATAGAGCCTGTGAGAGCAGGGTGGAGAGGGGCAAAGGGAGAAGGAGAGAAAAATCTCAAGCCAACTCTGCACTGAGCAGGGAGCCCCATGCGGGGCTCGATACCAGGACCCTGAGATCATGACCTGAGCTGAAATTAAGAGCTGGACACTTAACCAACTGAGCCACCCAGGCGCCCCTAACTGCCTTAGTTCTAATACGAGCTCTGCCACATCCTGCTGAGTCACTTTGAACTAATTACCTAACCTCTCTGAGTCTCAGTTTCCTTACCTGTAAGATGTGGATAATTATAATGGTACCTAGCTAATAAGGTCACTGCACGTATTGATACAGGGAAAGTGATTAAGAAAGTGACCAAAATGCTATAAACCTTCCATACATGTAAGCTATCAGTGCTATTGCTATTACTGTTTGACTACTTGCATTTCTCACCACCCTAGACATCATTCCATAGATCTGTTTCTACTTTTTCAAAATCTGTATAGTAATGTTCTGAATGAATATGCCAAAATACATTTAGCCAGCCCCCAAACATAAAGTGATCATTCAGGATGTTTCTCAAAGTTTCACTTAAAACGCTAATGTATCAATTATAGAGAAAGCTCTCTGAAACTACTCCACCAATCCATTTGTCGTAAGATTTTGCAGTAATTTTACTGAGGTCTCATTTACATTCTATAAAATGCACCCATTTTAAATGCACAGTTTGATGAACTCCATGATATCTTGTAAGAATAAGACTGCATGGGATGCATTCCTAGAGATGTATCAACTACCAAAACTGAACCAGGAAGAAATAGAAAACCTGAACAGACCTATAACCACTAAGGAAATTGAAGCAGTCATCAAAAATCTCCCAAAACACAAAAGCCCAGGGCCAGATGGCTTCCCAGGGGAATTCTACCAAACATTTCAAGAAGAATTAATACCTATTCTTCTGAAACTGTGCCAAAAAATAGAAATGGAAGGAAAACTTCCAAACTCATTTTATGACGCCAGCATTACCTTGATCCCAAAACCAGACAAAGACCCCATCAAAAAGGAGAATTACAGACCAATATCCCTGATGAACATGGATGCAAAAATTCTCACCAAAATACTAGCCAATAGGATCCAACAGTACATTAAAAGGATTATTCACCACGACCAAGTGGGATTTATCCCTGGGCTGCAAGGTTGGTTCAACATCCGCAAATCAGTCAACGTGATACAATACATTAACAAAAGAAAGAACAAGAATCATATGATCCTCTCAATAGATGCAGAAAAAGCATTTGACAAAGTACAGCATCCTTTCTTGATCAAAACTCTTCAGAGTATAGGGATAGAGGGTACATACCTTAATATCATAAAAGCCATCTATGAAAAACCTACAGTGAATATCATTCTCAATGGGGAAAAACTGAGAGCTTCCCCGTAAGGTCAGGAACGCGGCAGGGATGTCCACTATCACCACTGCTATTCAACATAGTATTGGAAGTCCTAGCCACAGCAATCAGACAACAAAAAGAAATAAAAGGCATCCAAACCAGCAAAGAAGAAGTCAAACTCTCACTCTTTGCAGATGATATGATACTTTATGTGGAAAATCCCAAAGACTCCACCGCAAAACTGCTAGAACTCATACAGGAATTCAGTCAAGTGGCAGGATATAAAATCAATGCACAGAAGTCAGTGGCATTCCTATACACCAACAACAAGTCAGAAGAAAGAGAAATTAAGGAGTCGATCCCATTTACAATTGCACCCAAAACCATAAGATACCTAGGAATAAATCTAACCAAAGAGGCAAAGGATCTGTACTCAGAAAACTATAAAATACTCATGAAAGAAATTGAGGAAGACACAAAGAAATGGAAAAACGTTCCATGCTCATGGATTGGAAGAACAAATATTGTGAAGATGTCAATGCTACCTAGAGCAATCTACACATTCAATGCAATCCCCATCAAAATACCATCCACTTTTTTCAAAGAAATGGAACAAATAATCCTAAAATTTGTATGGAACCAGAAAAGACCCTGCATAGCCAGAGGAATGTTGAAAAAGAAAAGCAAAGCTGGCAGCATCACAATTCCAGACTTCCAGCTCTACTACAAAGCTGTCATCATCAAGACAGTAGGGTACTGGCACAAAAACAGACACATAGATCAATGGAACAGAATAGAGAGCCCAGAAATGGACCCTCAACTATACGGTCAACTAATCTTTGACAAAGCAGGAAAGAATGTCCATGGAAAAAAGACAGTCTCTTCAACAAATGGTGTTGGGAAAATTGGACAGCCACATGCAGAAGAATGAAACTGGACCATTTCCTTACACCACACACAAAAATAGACTCCAAATGGTTGAAAGACCTCAATGTGAGACAGGAGTCCATCCAAATCCTAAAGGAGAACACAGGCAGCAACCTCTTCGACCTCAGCTGCAGCAACTTCTTCGTAGAAACATCGCCAAAGTCAAGGGAAGCAAGGGCAAAAATGAACTATTGGGACTTCATCAAGATAAAAAGCTTTTGCAAAGCAAAGGAAACAGTCAACAAAACCAAAAGACAACTGACAGAATGGGAGAAGATATTTGCAAATGACATATCAGATAAAGGGCTAGTATCCAAAATCTATAAAGAACTTATCAAACTCAACACTCAAAGAACAAATGATCCAATCAAGAAATGGGCAGAAGACATGAACAGACATTTTTCCAAAGAAGACATCCAAATGGCCAACAGACACATGAAAAAGTGTTCAATATCGCTCAGCATCAGGGAAATCCAAATCAAAACCTCAATGAGATACCACCTCACACCAGTCAGAATGGCTAAAATTAACAAGTCAGGAAATGACAGATGTTGGCGGGGATGCGGAGAAAGGGGAACCCTCCTACACTGTTGGTGGGAATGCAAGCTGGTGCAGCCACTCTGGAAAACAGTATGGAGGTTCCTCAAAAAGTTGAAAATAGAGCTACCATATGATCCAGTAATTGCACTACTGGGTATTTACCCCAAAGATACAAAAGTAGGGACCCGAAAGGGTACGTGCATCCCGATGTTTATAGCAGCAATGTCCACAATAGCCAAACTGTGGAAAGAGCCAAGATGTCCATCGACAGATGAATGGATAAAGAAGAGGTGGTATATATATACAATGGAATATTATGCAGCCATCAAAAGGAATGAGATCTTGCCATTTGCAATGACGTGGATGGAACTGGAGGGTATTATGCTGAGCGAAATAAGTCAAACAGAGAAAGACATGTATCATATGACCTCACTGATATGAGGAATTCTTAATCTCAGGAAACAAACTGAGGGTTGCTGGAGTGGGGGGTGGGGTGGGAGGGATGGGGTGACTGGGTGATGGACAGTGGGGAGGGCATGTGCTCTGGTAAGCGCTGTGAATTGTGCAAGACTGTTGAATCTCAGATCTGTACCTTTGAAACAAATAATGCAATATATGTTAAGAAAGAAAAAAAGAAGAAGAAGAATGTAGCAGGAGGGGAAGAATGAAGGGGGGGAAATCGGAGGGGGAGAAGAACCATGAGAGACGACGGACTCTGAAAAACAAACTGAGGGTTCTAGAGGGGAGGGGGGTGGGAGGATGGGTTAGCCTGGTGATGGGTATTGAGGAGGGCACGTTCTGCATGGAGCACTGGGTGTTATGCACAAACAATGAATCATGGAACACTATATCTAAAACTAATGATGTAATGTATGGGGATTAACATAACAATAAAAAAATTAAAAAAAAAAAAAGAATAAGACTGAATGTATAAGACCTTAGCTTAAAAAAGGTAAATTATAGAAAACGCAAAGTATTGACATTATTCCTATCACACATATACTGTTCATTTTCTATTGATCAAGATGGTCCTGTCCTGAAACAGAGCTGTAGGGAGCAGCTCAACTGCCCGTTTCTTCAGCGATGGCCCCAGATTTGTGTCTGGCAATGCACCCTTCCAACTCCTGAGCTCTGGGAACAGCCCTAAATGATGCCAACCAACAGCTTCTGGTCCAGTGATGGGTCAGCACAGGACACAATCTGAGTCCATGAGAGGCAAATAGACTTTTGTGTTGGGGCTTCTGAAAAGAAGCATACCCATCACTCTTTTCCCATTGGACTTGAAATGATAAAAGGTCTAAAGCTACCTCAGCCATCCTGCAACCACAGAGGAAGCACTGGGCTAAGAAGGGTCAACCTGGAAGAGACAGACCAAATAGGACTAACTAAACCCTCTATGAAACCAGCATCGCCATTGATTGGATGGATGGATTCTTCACTTGACTGGATTCTTCACTTGACTCTGTGTGGTCAAAAATTCTCCAGTTACTTAAGCCAATTGGATGGGTTTCTACTACTTGCCCGCACAAGAATCCTAGGCAGTATGCAAGCTGGGTGTAGAATTCCAAATTTTAGGCAATATAAAGAAGGGAATTAAAAATCATCTCAGATATTCCTAGTACCGCCCAGGGGCAACCGTTGACCCCCTCTAGCGTTGCAGGCCAGGTTCCCTGTGGGAGGCAGCCTCACACAGAGCTCTACAGGCTGGGATTTATTGAGGTGAGCTCTTAGGATCCTCCACCCCTGTAAGGAGGGGCAAACTTGGGCAAAGCCATTCTCTTCAGTCCGGCGCGATCTCTTTCAAGAGGGACCCAGCTTCAAGCTGTTGGTGCTCACACATCCCACAGTTAGAAAGTGAGTTCTTTAGTCCTGAACAAGAAGGGTTGGATGGCATAGCATAGTATCACATCAGCATGTCCCCCTTTACTCCAGTTTATTCATGTTTTTTCTTTCTTTAGAGATTTAGGTCATATTTAAATGCTGTTTTATATACTGGTATGAGCCTAGCATTACATTCTGAGCATTTTTCATTCATTAAAAATTCTTTAAATGAATTGCAAACAGAGTTATAATTCCTTCATACTTATACTTCATATAAGTATTTAAACATTCTCCTATTATTAGGCATTTAGAGAATTTCCAATATCTTTAATCCTTATATATAAATTTTTGTTTGCATCTCTGCAACCAGTTTTTAGGATATATTTCTAGGAGTGGAATTAAAGAATTGAAGGATATGAACCACTGCAGCATTCTGGCCAAATTGTCCTTGGAAATTTCATGTCAATTACATTCTGACCACTGCTACATTGTTTCATTAGAACTGAATGCTTCTCTATTTTAGATCTTGTCAATTGATCAAAAATGATGTCTCATTCTTATCTGGGTTTCCTTTCCCCTGAAGAATAAGTTTGAAGATTTTTAAATATCAATTATTTTTTGTTTGTTTGTTTTTCTTCATATGCAAACAGTCTGGCCATTTTATTTTTTTGGTCAGTTTTTCTATTTTGGTATCAAATGGTCTTTTATCAACAATAAAATGTCTGACTGGACAGGTAACTCTTAATATGACTTTTTCCCTAACCAATAGGTTAAAATCACTTGATCAAGCCCTCCACCAGTAAAACAATTTTTAAAAGAAATCATTAAGTTAAAATGGTACCAAGCTCCTTGTTCCATTCTCTTTGGTTAATTTCATGGACTGTCTTTTGGCCAAACGTATGCCCACTTACTTGAGCAATCCAGCCCGATGGAAGACATAGAGATCCTGCTCCAGCGTACAGTTGTGGAAGGGGACAATCTTCACGAAGTTCTGGATGAGGGCAAACTCAGGGGTAAGGTGCGGCAGAGAAATGATGCAGAAGTTCTTGTCCTAACAGGATTGGTGATCAGGACACACAGGAAAAGAATCAGAAACCATTCATCACTAAACAAATTCCTGCTGTAAAACAGTACAGAAAATAGGGGGTAAAATGTGTAAAGGACAGCTTTCCTATAATTTGGAAAGTAATCATATGAAATTCAAGAGGATAAGGAATGCAGGCATACTGAGAAAATCTCTGCAAGTCTGGCTGAAACCTAAATAAATGAATATTGTAAACCATGGGACCCATTCGCATAGCTCTTTTGTGGAAGTCAGTTTTGAGAGTAAGGTCCTTTGTGCTGGCAAATTCGCTTGCACCCTGGAGGCAATGAGGCGGCATGGGTGTCAGCCCTAGGCTTGCTAAGTGATAGAGCACCAGCCCCGGCCCCCTCCTCTGAGATGAGAGGTGGCGATCCGGGCCTTTTCTTCTTTAAAATCCTGTATTATACATGAATGGACATCTGTATTCTATCATGACGTGATCCCATTCAGGTGAACAGATCTAAGGATGTGTTTAACCTGGGAAGTGTGTTTAGTTAGCAGGCATAGGAGGATCCAGATGTCCTCAGAACTGCCACTTACCCCTGAGATCTGCACTGCCCAATATGGGAACCAGCAGCCATGTCCGGACACGGGGCATTTGGGAATGTGGCTAGTGTGACTGGAGAACTGAGTTTTTAATTTTATTTCATTTTAAATAATTTAATTAAATTAAAAAACTGATACTCAATTCAGTTATTGGAAAAGCTTTATGTATGTTGGAACAACTTGGGTATATGAATCTACTTATGCAACTGTCAATCTTACGAAATCTAAACGCAGATCAAGTATTTCTGATGAAAATGTAGTGTTTGTATTGAAATGTGCCACAGGTGTAATAATACATTTTAGATTTCAAACACTGGAGAAAAGACTGTAAAATATCTCAATAGTTTTTCATACTGATTACATGTGAAAATGATTAAATTTGGGGCATATTCAGTTAAATAAAATATATTATTAAAATTGATTTCACCTGCATCTTTTTTGCTTTTTTTTTTTAATGTGGCTGCTAGAATATTTAGATTACTTATGTGGCTCGAATTTGTTGTCTATTGGACAGAGCTGTCCTAGACCATCTGTGTTCCACACATCCCACTTGACCCTCTGCCAGGTGCCTGCAGGAGTGGCCTGCTCCTCCCAGAGCTAATTTGTCCCTTTGGGATCTCGCCTCCTCCTGAACCCTGTGAAGGCATTACTTGTGGTAATCCAAAACCCTGGGGACGTTTGTGCAAACCAAAGGAGTGAATCATTGTTTGACCTTATCTTCCTTCTTTCTAGCAAAATAACACAGCTCCTTTTGGGGAACTTGAAAGTCAAGTTGTTGAAATACTCAAGCTGAAAATAAGGAATGGGTGCCAAGTCTCAGGGGGCTTCCTCTGGGAGGAGGAAGACTATAATGAATTGCTTTGACTTAGATTTGAAGGATTTAAGGATGAATTATAAAGTATTTTGTTCCTCTCTCTGCATATCCTGAAATAAAATAGAATTAAACCATAAAAATGTCTTTTACCTTTTTAAAACCAGCATGGTTTTGTAATGTTGAAGATCTGCCTTTACATGGACTTCAAAGTAGGAGTGAATTTAAATGTAGGGAAATTACTTTGGGGCATCTCTGAGGGAAACTGGCTTTGTAAGGCCTACCTTAGGATAATCTACATTGCTTTATGAGCTTCAAAATGCCTTAAAATTAATCCCAAAAATGTTACGAGAAATATGGAGAACATTACTACAAGTAATTGAAAATCAATCCCACCAGTGGACTTGAGACTACATCATTATATTAACAAAATGAGGAAATACAACCTATGATCACATAGGCTTCAGGAAACATAATTAAACCATATTTGGTTTTTGCCTCAGTAGAAAGAGTATCAGGAAAAATAAGACAATAGATATTTTTCTTGTAATTAGCCAACTGAAGAAGTCTAGTTATTGACTTGCCTTAAGTGATAGGCAAGGCAGGGAAAACATCTTTATAAAAATCCATTTTTTCCTCAGTCATCTTCCTTCCCCACTTTCTTCCCTCCAATAAAGTGAGAAATTGATTAGAATCTCTATCCCTTGACAACAATGATCCAAAAATGAAGGCAGAGGACAGGAATGGAGGATGTTGTTTGCACTGGTCTGTTTGCCTGAGGCCCATCCACCAAACCTGTCGTAGTGGGTTGAGTGCTTACCCCACATCAGGCACTGTGTCAGGTGACGCCAACCAGAAAATCAGCCATAAATTCCTACTTTCCTACTCTCAGAAAAGCAATCTAATGGTTTCAGAATTCTCTGAGCCAGTGTAAGCTATAAAGTAATATGGCGGTCTAATCCACTTTTGTGTTGTTTCTGAAATTTTCATGTACTACCAGCATTCTATTAATGATTTGATTCTAACAAAACACCGTGAAAGCTATCCTTAAAAGAAATTAGACATTGAAAGGGAACTATTAGAACCAGCAATGACAATATTTTGAAAAGTTCATGATATGTCATTCAACCTTATTTTCAGAACATGGAAGCAATTCAAACCTCAACATTCATAGCGATGTACGTGCTTGGACAGTGAATATGGCATTTTACCTTTCTACAACTTTTTTAGCTTACAAAACCAATTATATTACTCAAAATTCAACATGTACTTACAGGAAAAAGACTGAAGACGAAATTCATAAAGTCCAGTGACCTGTAAACAAGACAGTAAGCATTGTCACTGATCTGCAAGCAAATGCAGCGTCAGTATGTATTTAAAGAGATTTATGGCTCTCTTCCTGTCAAGCAGTGGTGGCCGACCACTAGTCGGAATTCAAGTCTAGCTGAACATTAATCAAGTTGCAGAAAGTCGTAAGCTTCATATTTCATTAATAAAGTATTTTTCTATAACTAAAGACATTATTATAGCAATTAACAACCTGTGCATTCAAAGAGGCTCAGTAGTCATTCTGTGACATAATCCCTCCCTTTTTTGTTAGAGCTGTCAGAGAGACGTGGGTATATTATAAGCAATTCTGATCTTTTTCTCTTTTACATGCAAAAGATTTTCTGACCACCTGTGGTTGTAGAGTCACAGGCAAACCATAATGGATCATCAAATTTCTGTCTGAAAATTCAAAAGTCACATTCTAAGCACAATCATATCTGAATGCACAGGGGAAAATAAATATACACAACTAATCTAGAAGGGCTTATAGGCTTTTTAGATGTCTACAATATAAGTAAAATAAAGATTTCCCAAGAAATTGAAAACTTAAGAGGAAAAAAGTACAAGTAAAACATGATTCTAAGTGAGATTGAGAGACTGGGAGCATGTTTAAATACATTCTCTAAGAAGGAAATGTCCAGCAGCATTCTTGGTCATCTAAAGGATACTCTGAATCTTCCGGTCTATCAAAATGAGCCAATCTTTTCCTCTTCCAGATTGTTCTGTGAATAAAATGGTGGAGTTGGTGGGAATTCCAAAGGAGATGTGGAATCTAGGCATCGAGGTCAAAGGTCCACTTCCAGACTATAGATGGCAGCAAGCACTGAACACATGGGGATAGGAAGTGGGGTGACTGAGTGGTCTGGTGGGTACCCAGGCTTTGTCTGGCACCATGCCTCCTCCTTCTAGCAACTTCCCTGGGTTGTTGTTTGGTGTCCTACTAGCCCCACTCAGATTGCACATGGGTAAGGCTCCAGCCCCAAATTTGGGTGGGGGGAGCATGAGGCAAAGGACTAAGCTGTCATCATGTCCTGGTCTGGCCCAACCATCAGCTCAGGAATGAGCACACAGTCTGATCAGGCCCGATGGGGCTTTAGCTAGAAAGCCAGGCTCAAAGTCCTCCTCACTAGCTTCTGGTACAGAGCCTGAGCCCACTGTCCATTTCTTTGGCCCCAAGAAGGGACACTCCCCTGAGAAAGGAGCCAGCAGCAGGGAACCAGAGGCAGGAGGCAGAGAGAGAAACTTGGAACTTGATGGGGTTATCTTGAATCAAGCCACATTGAAAATCAATCCCACCAGTGGACTTATCCTTTGCGATATGAGGCAATTATTCCATTTTTTAAAAGCCAGTTTGGGTTGGATTTTCTATACTTGCAACCAAAAGACTCCAGACAAGCAATCACCTAAATCCAAAGCTCCCCCCAAATGCAAACTTTAGAGAAAGGAGAGCAGCATGTGGTTACATAAGTGATGATTTTCCAGATCTCCAACTGTTACACAGGTGAGCCAAAACCTGGGCAGTCCGGTTCTGTGGCCCTTGCCCAAATTTTATGGACTGAAACCTCTGGGACTGGGGCCCAGAAATCTATGCTTAAAAAAACAAAACAAAACAAAACAAAACAAAAACAAAAAGCGGGATTAGGATGTGAGGCCAGGTTTGGAAACCAAGGGCTCTATAAGATTAAAATGTGAGGCCACCAATGCTGTAAGAAAAGTCTTACCATGATAGACAACCAGTACTTGCCTTGCTTCGTATTTCTCCTCAATACAAAAGAGCTGAATACAAAAAGCAGCTGAGGCTCCCTTGTAGATGGGGCGGAAGTCGCTGGTCTCCTCGGGCATCGAAATGGATGCCAAGCTCAAACAGCTGACACAGCCATCTGTATCACCCATAGTGGACTGCTGACTGAGGTTTTCTATGTCCTACAGCAAGGAGACAGGAGGAACCAAGCGGGAATCCTATTCATTTTCTGCAATTTAATGGGCTAGTGGTTGCATCATCTCTACATTATACGATCTCTCTAGGACAGATGTGACAGTCTCACCTGAAACAAATTGTCCTGAGCCAGGCCTAGTTTTAATGAGATGTTCTTAATGAGATATTCAAGATTTATAAAGGGATTGAAAGAAGTCCTTACGTGAAGGTCAGAAAACGAATGGTTTCCATTGGTCTTTCACATAGGATCCATATTTCAACTGCAACGCTGGGGAGAAGTTAGAGTGTGGTAGTACTATATACCTATCAATTCCATAAGCAAAATACCTCTGCCTCCCAAAGTGTTTTCACTGTGATTTTGTGCTACAAGAATTTTTGGGTCTTGGGACTGTCGGGTGGTTTGGTGGTGAGGTGGAGCCCAGGGAGGTCCAATGGGCGGGAGCCTCCTGGAAAGTTAGTGTTAGACCTTCCAGGCTCATTTTAGGGGCGTCTAAGAAGGTGTTATAGCTCAGTTAGAGGAAAACGATTCATTCTGAGATCCTTCTCAGAGTTCTTTTAAATCAAAGTAATACATCAAACATTAAAATAATATCAGCACTAAAACCTTATAAAGAACATCAGGAGTCCCCTGTCCCTTCAATTCCTCTTCCCATTGGCTAGCCCTTTCAACTTTCTTATTTCTTTGGTATTTACCCCCATGTCTCTGAATATGTGCTCAATCTCTTGGAGACTGTGATAGGCAGAACAGTGGCCCCCCAAACTGTACATGGCCCAATCCCCAGGACCTGTGCATTTTACAGAGCAAAAGGGACTCTGCAGAGGTCATTAAGTGAAGATTTTAAGACAAGGACATTATCTGGGATTATCTAGGTAGGCCCAATATAATCAGAAGGGTCCCTTATAAAAAAGAGGCAGGAGGGTCAGAGTCAAGAGACTGGAAGATACAATGCTACCAGCTTTGAAGATGGAGGAAGGTACCACATGCCAAAGGAATGCAAGTGTCTTCCAGAAGCTAGCAAAAGCAAAGGGAGGGATTCTCCCCTAGAGCTTCCAGAAGGAACAGAGTCCTGCCTGCTCCTGGATCTTAGCACCGGTTTGGGTTTCTGACCTCCAGAACCGTATAAGAATAAATTTATGTTGTTTTAAGCCACTAAGTTCATGGGAATTTGTTACCATAGTGATAAAAAACTAATACAAAGACCTGGCTTCTGGCATTTGGAGAACATGGTGGGAGGAGAGGACAGAGGTTTCTCCATTTGAAATGGAGAGTTCCACTTATTTGTCTGTTCTGCCTTTTCCCCATTACACAGCCTCACACAGTGCGGGCTGAACCTGAATTTAGAGCTGCTTCTGTCCCATCTAACCAGAGGACAGTCATCTGGTTATTTCACTTGAGTACAGTAGACAGGCCAGGTGCTGTCCGCAAGGACTCTAGTGTCCCCAACACTGCATAGCAGACTGTCAGACCCCTCATTTCAGCCCAGTCCTCGCCCCGCCTTCCAGAAGCCCCAGGCCCTGGGCCTTTTGTGGACACAGGAGGAGAAGGTACCCGCTTTCTGCTAGTGCCTCCCCTCACAGTGGTACTGGACCTTCTCCTTTCTCCACTGTGCTAAGCCAGTGTAAACTCCTCCATCGATTTTCTTCATTCTCAACATTTTGAAAGGGCTCACCTTCTAATATCTCCTCTCCTAGTCTTGTTGTCTTTGTGGATTTGTGCCCCCACTTCTTATTGCTTTACTGTCTTTTCTGTGGTTTTTTTCCAGAAGGGAGAGGAGATAAACATAGGACATCAATCCACGTTGTTGACCCAGATGCCCTCTGGGGGTCCAGTACGTCTAATGCAGCAGGGACCATCCTGTCCCCTCCTCCACATCCACATTCTGATTTGGGTCCCTACAGGTATAGCTACCTCTTAGAAATAGAGCATGCCTCACCCTCTGCTCCATGCCTCATTCCTCCCCGGAACCTGAGGAGTCAGTGTCCTGGTGTGGGTGTCCCCAGAAGCAAACTCTGAGCTAAGTTTATTTGGGGAGTGATGCTAGGAAATTCTGCAAGGAGAGTGGAGAAGGGAGGCAAGGAAGGGAAGGACACCAACGCAGAGTGTCCCATCCAATCCCACTGAAATCCCTGGGAGACTGTGGAGAATACTCTCAGAGCTGTCCCACCTAAGAGACAAAGGAACTGGGGTGTTGATTCTCCAACTACCTTCAGTCATTGTCTGATGGTTGCTCCCCAAAGATTCTGACCTGCCTGCAGCATGGCGCCAGAGAAAGACCAGGCACCTGAAGTCCCTGTCCTCGAGTGCTGAGGAATGAGCAGTGCCAGAAGGACATGGGTAGGGTCCCACAGCAGGTGCTAAAGTGAGATTTGGAAAATGGGCCCCCGCCTGCCTGATGCACTCTCTTCCTAGCAGCACATCCTGCTCCTGACTGCATGAGTTCTCCTGTCCTCCACACTCGGCCCAGGAGGGCAGACCCTGCTCCAACGGTGAAGTCCTGCCTCTGGCCAGGTGTGTACACTGGATTCAGTGGGGGAATTAGGAAATCCACTTGTCACACGTCCAAGCTTTGTTCTCCAGTTCAGTTTTGGCCAAAATCAAGTGGCACCTTTATCCCTACTGACTTCTGTGTAGGCTTCTTAATTTCTCAGAATCTGGAGAAGAAAGGGGTGCCAAAATCTGGCCGTCTCTCAGAATTCCGATGTCTGGGATTAGTGTTCCAGTAATGTGGTCCTCCCAGATCTCCGTGGAGATGACCCAACATCCTGTTCCTTCAAGGGCTCTCCAGACTTCTCAGGTTGACTCACAAGTCCAGAAGAGGCAATGGGGAATCGACTGAAAGCTCAAAACTGGGCTCACCACTGGGGCATGAGAGTGTCTGATCATGTGAATCTCCCACTTAAAACTTTCAAAGCCTTCCTCTGCTCCTTAGGAAAAATCCAAAATCCCGAGCAGGGTCCACAGAGCCCTGCCAAATGACCTGAATCCTTGGGTTTCTAGCAGGAAACAGAGGGCACACTCCAGCGAAGCAGACCAAGGAGATTCAATAAAGGACCATATGTGAAGGTGTGGGCAGGGAGAAGGGAAACCAACAAAGGATAAAGAAGTGCCCCAGGGGTGGCTGCTGGCAGAAGATGCTACCACCCCTTGGCCTGAATCTGTAACAGTATAACTTCTAGGACCAAGCTGTACAAGGGATACCGAATAAAGGATTTCTCAGTGGAGAAAGACTTCATCGAGGGAGGCTTTGTGGAGTCGGTGCTAAAGAAGGTGGCAGCTCTGAGCTGGTAGAGAGAAGCAGGGAGCCTGGAGGAGGAAAGAGCTCATCAACACTGAGTGGAGAGCAGTGAACCTCGTGGGGCCCATCAGCCGGCACGCAAACCCTACCTCCATCTCACTAGTGTTTCCACTATGGACTGCTGACAGAAGTTCCTCAGCTGTGGCTTCTTCTGTGATTCTCCCCTGTAGATGACAAAGGCAAGACATTTAATCAACACCTACAGTGGTTCAGAGCCCCAGCTCTAGAACCAGCTGCCTTGGGTTCAGATGCTGGCTCCACGGCTTACTGGCTTGGGAAAATCATGGAGTCTCCATGGCCTTATCTGTAAAAAAGAGGCTAAAAGCAGCACCTACCTGACAAGGTTGTTAGGAGAATAAAATAAGGACAGGTAGACACAGAGATGCTAGCACAGTGCTGGCTCCTCCTAGTTCTCTGTAGATGATAGTTATTACTTCATTATTCTTATTCTTCTGTGTAACCTGAAAGCTGCACTAAGTTTCTTCCAGCTGCTTTATCGAGGTATAACTGACAGTAAACTGTATATATTTGAAATATACCTTCTGAAAAGTTTTAACCTATGTATGCCCCCATAAAAATATCACCATAATAAAAATAGTGAGCATATACCTCACTCCCCAAAGCTTCTGTGTTTCTAGGTACCCCTCCCCTCCTGCCCTGTGCCACTTGGCCTACCACACACAAACAATTATCTGCTCTTTGTCACTATAGATTATAGGCTAAGTCTATTTCTGGATCTTCTATTTGGTTCCCTTGGCATTGTTATCACAGGGGCTGAATGACAAGAACTATATAGTAAACCTTGAAATCAGTAGTGTTGGTCCAACAACTGCTCTGTTCCAAAGTTGTTTGGGCCAATCTAGGTCCTTTCCATTTTCCATATGAATTTTGGAATCAGTTTTTCAATTTCTAGAAAAATCCCTCCTGAAATTTTGACTGGGAAAATTTTGACTGGGAAAATTGCATTGATCAACTGGGGAAGAATTGACACCTTGACAATGTCAAGTCTTCGAAACCAGGAACATGGGCTATCTCTCCATTTATTTAGGTCTTACTTCATTTCTCTCAGAAATGTTTTGTGGTTTTCAGTGTACAAGTCTTGAACATCTTTTGTCAGATTTATCTCTTAGTATTTTGTGTATCTGTACTAGCGTAAATGGTATTTATTTCAATTTCTGGTTGTTAATTGCTATTACATAGAAACAAAATTAAACTTTGCATATTATTTTTGTATATATTTAGCAACATGCTAAATTATTTACTAGTTCTAGTAGCTGTTTTTGTAGATTCTAGATGATTATGTTATATCTGCAAATAAAGGACAGTTTTAATTCTTCCTTTCCAATCTGGATACCTTTTATTTCTGTTATCTTTTTGTGCTGGCCTGAACTTCCAGTGTAATTTAAATAGAAGAGGTGAGAGCAGACATTCTTGCATTGTTCCTGACCACGGGGGAAAACCATTCAGTCTTCTACCATTAAGTATGATGTTAGGTACAGGGTTTTCAAAAATAGCCTCTAACACACTGAAGAAGTGCTTTCTGATTCCTAATTTTCTGAGAGTTTTAATGAGGAATGAATGTTGAATTTTCAAATACCTTCCCTGTATTTTGAGAGAACATTAGGTAACCTTTTAGCCTGTTAATATGGTGAATTACATTGATATATATATATTTTTAAGTAGGTTCCATGCCTAGCGTGGAGCCCAGGGCGAGGCTTAAACTCACGACTCTGAGATCAAGACCTAAGCTGAGATCAAGAGTTATCATGCTTAGCTGACTGAGCCACCCAATTGCCCCTGATTGATTTTTTATGTTAAACCAACCTTGCATTCCCACAACAAACCCTACTTGGTCATGATGTACTATCTTTTTTATATATTGATTCAAATTACTAAGATTTTTATTAGGATTTTTCCATCGATGTTCATGAGAGCTATTAACCTGGAGTTTTACCTTCTTATAATGTCTTTTGTTGTGAGAAGACATACTTTAGATGACTTAAGTCCTTTTAACTTTATTGAGTTTATTTTGTGGCCCAGAATATGGTATACGTTGGTAAATGTTCCACGTGCACAGGAGAAGAATGTGTATTCTACCATTTTGGGGGTAGAGTTTTATCAAGTGTCAATTGGGTCAACATTGTTGACAGTGTTCTTAGAATCTATATTCTTTTTTAAAAACTATATTGTTATGTTAATCACCATACGTTACATCATTAGTTTTTGATGTAGTGTTCCATGATTCATTGTTTGTGCATAACACCCAGTGTTCCAAGCAGAACGTGCCCTCTTTAATACCCATCACCAGGCTAACCGATCCTCCCACCACACTCCCCTCTAGAACCCTCAGTTTGTTTTTCAGAGTCCATCGTCTCTCATGGTTCATCTCCCCCTCCGATTTCCCCCCTTCATTCTTCCCCTCCTGCTATCTTCTTCTTTTTTTCTTTCTTAACATACATTGCATTATTTGTTTCAGAGGTACAGATCTGTGATTCAACAGTCTTGCACAATTCACAGTGCTCACCATAGCACCTAACCTCCCCAATGTCTATCACCCAGCCACACCATCCCTCCCACCACCCCCCACCCCAGCAACCCTCAGTTTGTTTCCTGAGATTAAGAATTCCTCATATCAGTGAGGTCATATGATACATGTCTTTCCCTGATTGACATATTTCGCTCAGCATAACACCCTCCAGTTGCATCCACGTTGTTGCAAATGGCAAGATCTCATTCCTTTTGATGGCTGCATAATATTCCATTGTATATATAGACCACCTCTTCTTTATCCATTCATCTGTCGATGGACATCTTGGCTCTTTCCACAGTTTGGCTATTGTGGACATTGCTGCTATAAACATTGGGGTGCATATACCCCTTCGGGTCCCTACATTTGTATCTTTGGGGTAAATACCCAGTAGTGCAATTGCTGGATCGTAGGGTAGCTCTATTTTCAACTTTTTGAGGAACCTCCACACTGTTTTCCAGAGTGGCTGCACCAGCTTGCATTCCCACCAACACTGTAGGAGGGTTCCCCTTTCTCCACATCCCCGCTAACATCTGTCATTTCCTAACTTGTTAATTTTAGCCATTCTGACTGGTGTGAGGTGGTATCTCATTGAGGTTTTGATTTGGATTTCCCTGATGCCGAGTGATGTTGAGCACTTTTTCATGTGTCTGTTGGCCATTTGGATGTCTTCTTTGGAAAAATGTCTGTTCATGTCTTCTGCCCATTTCTTGATTGGATTCTTTGTTCTTTTGGTGTTGAGTTTGATGTGTTCTTTATAGATTTTGGATACTAGCCCTTTATCTGATATGTCATTTGCAAATATCTTCTCCCATTCTGTCAGTTGTCTTTTGGTTTTGTTGACTGTTTCCTTTGCTTTGCAAAAGCTTTTTATCTTGATGAAGTCCCAATAGTTCATTTTTGCCCTTGCTTCCCTTGACTTTGGCGATGTTTCTACGAAGAAGTTGCTGTGGCTGAGGTCGAAGAGGTTGCTGCCTGTGTTCTCCTTTAGGATTTGGATGGACTCCTGTCTCACATTGAGGTCTTTCAACCATTTGGAGTCTATTTTTGTGTGTGGTGTAAGGAAATGGTCCAGTTTCATTCTTCTGCATGTGGCTGTCCAATTCTCCCAAAACCATTTGTTGAAGAGACTGTCTTTTTTCCATTGGACATTTTTTCCTGCCTTGTCAAAGATGAATTGACCATAGAGTTGAGGGTCCATTTCTGGGCTCTCTATTCTGTTCCATTGATCTATGTGTCTGTTTTTGTGCCAGTACCATACTGTCTTGATGATGACAGCTTTGTAGTAGAGCTGGAAGTCTGGAATTGGGATGCCGCCAGCTTTGCTTTTCTTTTTCAACATTCCTCTGGCTATGCGGGGTCTTTTCTGGTTCCATACAAATTTTAGGATTATTTGTTCCATTTCTTTGAAAAAAGTGGATGGTATTTTGATGGGGATTGCTTTGAATGTGTAGATTGCTCTAGGTAGCATTGACATCTTCACAATATTTGTTCTTCCAATCCATGAGCATGGAACGTTTTTCCATTTCTTTGTGTCTTCCTCAATTTCTTTCATGAGTATTTTATAGTTTTCTGAGTACAGATCCTTTGCCTCTTTGGTTAGATTTATTCCCAGGTATCTTATGGTTTTGGGTGCAATTGTAAATGGCATCGACTCCTTAATTTCTCTTTCTTCTGTCTTGTTGTTGGTGTATAGGAATGCCACTGATTTCTGTGCATTGATTTTATATCCTGCCACTTGACTGAATTCCTGTATGAGTTCTAGCAGTTTTGGGGTGGAGTCTTTTGGGTTTTCCACATAAAGTATCATATCATCTGCAAAGAGTGAGAGTTTGACTTCTTCTTTGCCAATTTGGATGCCTTTGATTTCTTTTTGTTGTCTGATTGCTGTGGCTAGGACTTCTAATACTATGTTGAATAGCAGTGGTGATAGTGACATCCCTGCCGTGTTCCTGACCTTAAGGGGAACGCTCTCAGTTTTTCCCCATTGAGAATGATATTCGCTGTAGGTTTTTCATAGATGGCTTTTATGATATTGAGGTATGTACCCTCGATCCCTATACTCTGAAGAGTTTTGATCAAGAAAGGATGCTGTACTTTGTCAAATGCTTTTTCTGCATCTATTGAGAGGATCATATGATTCTTGTCTTTCTTTTGTTAATGTATTGTATCATGTTGATTGATTTGCGGATGTTGAACCAACCTTGCAGCCCAGGGATAAATCCCACTTGGTCGTGGTGAATAATTCTTTTAATGTACTGTTGGATCCTATTGGCTAGTATTTTGGTGAGAATTTTTGCATCCATGTTCATCAAGGATATTGGTCTGTAATTCTCCTTTTTGATGGGGTCTTTGTCTGGTTTTGGGATCAAGGTAATGGTGGCCTCATAAAACGAGTTTGGAAGTTTTCCTTCCATTTCTATTTTTTGGAACAGTTTCAGAAGAATAGGTATTAATTCTTCTTGAAATGTTTGGTAGAATTCCCCTGGGAAGCCATCTAGCCCTAGGCTTTTGTTTGTTGGGAGATTTTTGATGACTGCTTCAATTTTCTTAGTGGTTATAGGTCTGTTCAGGTTTTCTATTTCTTCCTGGTTCAGTTTTGGTAGTTGATACATCTCTAGGAATGCATCCATTTCTTCCAGGTTATCTAATTTGCTGGCATAGAGTTGCTCATAATATGTTCTTATAATTGTTTGTATTTCTTTGGTGTTCGTTGTTTTCTCTCCTCTTTCATTCATGATTTTGTTGATTTGGGTCATTTCTCTTTTCTTTTTGATAAGTCTGGCCAGGGGTTTATCAATCTTGTTAATTCTTTCAAAGAACCAGCTCCTAGTTTCGTTGATCTGTTCTACTGTTCTTTTGGTTTCTATTTCATTGATTTCTGCTCTGATCTTTATTATTTCTCTTCTCCTGCTGGGTTTAGGCTTTATTTGCTGTTCTTTCTCCAGCTCCTTTAGGTGTAGGGTTAGGTTGTGTATTTGAGACCTTTCTTGTTTCTTGAGAAAGACTTGTATTGCTATATATTTTCCTCTTAGGACTGCCTTTGCTGCATGCCAAAGATTTTGAATAGTTGTGTTTTCATTTTCATTGGTTTCCATGAATTTTTTAATTCTTCTTTAATTTCCTGGTTGACCCATTCATTCTTTAGTAGGATGCTCTTTAGCCTCCATGTATTTGAGTTCTTTCCGACTTCCCTCTTGTGATTGAGTTCTAGTTTCAAAGCATTGTGGTCTGAAAATATGCAGGGAATGATCCCAATCTTTTGGTACCGGTTGAGACCTGATTTGTGACTAGGATGTGATCTATTCTGGAGAATGTTCCATGGGCATTAGAGAAGAATGTGTATTCCATTGCTTTGGGATGGAATGTTCTGAATATATCTGTGAAGTCCATTTGGTCCAGTGTGTCATTTAAAGTCTTTATTTCCTTGTTGATCTTTTGCTTAGATGATCTGTCCGTTTCAGTGAGGGGGGTGTTAAAGTCCCCCACTATTATTGTATTGTTGTCAATGTGTTTCTTTGCTTTTGCTATTAATTGGCTTATATAATTCACTGCTCCCATGTTAGGGGCATAGATATTTACAATTGTTAGATCTTCTTGTTGGATAGACCCTTTAAGTATGTTATAGTGTCCTTCCTCATCTCTTATTACAGTCTTTGGTTTAAAATCTAATTTGTCTGATATAAGGATTGCCACACCAGCTCTCTTTTGATGTCCATTAGTATGGTAAATGGTCTTCCACCCCCTTACTTTCAATCTGAAGGTGCCTTGGGTCAAAAATGAGTCTCTTGCAGACAGTATATCAATGGGTCTTGTTTTTTAATCCAATCTGATACCCTATGTCTTTTGATTGGGGCATTTACCCATTCACATTCAGGGTAACTATTGAAAAATATGAATTTAGTGCCATTGTATTGCCTGTAAGGTGACTGTTACTGTATATTGTCTGTGTTCCTTTCTGGTCTATGTTGCTTTTAGGCTCTCTTTTTGCTTAGAAGACCCCTTTCAAGATTTCTTGTAGGGCTGGTTCTGTGTTTGCAAATTCCTTTAGTTTTTGTTTGTCCTGGAAGCCTTTTATCTCTCCTTCTATTTTCAATGACAGCCTAGCTGGGTATAGTATTCTTGGCTGCATATTTTTCTCGTGTAGTGCTCTGAATATACCATGCCAGTACTTTCTGGCCTGCCAGGTCTGTGTGGATAGGTCTGTTGCCAATCTAATGTTTCTACCATTGTAGGTTACAGATCTCTTGTCCCAAGCTGCTTTCAGGATTTTCTCTTTGTCTCCGAGATTCGTAAGTTTTAGTATTAGATGTTGGGGTGTTGACCTATTTTTATTGATTTTGAGAGGGGTTCTCTGTGCCTCCTGGATTTTGATGCCTGTTTCCTTCCCCAAATTAGGGAAGTTCTCTGCTATAATTTGCTCCAGTATACCTTCTGTCCCTCTCTCTCTTTCTTCTTCTTCTGGGATCCCAATTATTCTAATGTTGTTTCGTCTTATGGTATCACTTATCTCTCGAATTCTGCCCTCGTGATCCAGTAGTTGTTTCTCTCTCTTCTTCTCAGCTTCTTTATTTTCCATCATTTGGTCTTCTATATCACTGATTCTTTCTTCTGCCTCATTTATCCTAGCTTTAGTGCCCCCATTTTTGATTGCACCTCATTAATAGCCTTTTTGATTTCGACTTGGTTAGATTTTAGTTCTTTTATTTCCCCAGAAAGGGTTTCTCTAATAACTTCCATGCTTTTTTCAAGCCCAGCTAGTATCTTTAAAATCATGATTCTGAACTCTAGGTCCGACATCGTACTAATGGCCGTATTGAGTAGGTCCCTGGCAGTCAGTACTACCTCTTGTTCTTTTTGTTGAGGTGATTTTGTCCATCTTGTCATTTTGTCCAGATGAGAATAGATTAATGAGAGAACAAAATGCTAACAGGATAACAACATCCCCAGAAAATATACTCTAAACAAATCAGAAAAGACCTGAAGCAGGGGGAAAAGAAAGGGAAAGAAAGAAAAAAAAAGAAAAAAAAAAGAAGAAGATAAAGATAAAAACAAACAAAAACAGAACAAAACAAAACAAAAAACAGAATATGATCAAATATGATCAGGCTGGTGCATAGATCAGTGCCACACACTAGATTTTGGGAGTATTTTGGTCTGTTAGAAGAAAGTGCCTCCCAAAATTTTAAAGAAGGAAAACTTATATATGTATAAAAATAAGGGTTGATACGATGAAGGGATGGAATATGACTGTAAAGATGAAAATTATAAAAAATTTTATAAAAGGAATTGATAAGAAGTTGTTTGAAAAAAGAAAGAAGAAGTTTTAAAAAAGAAAAAGAAAAAAAAAGGGAGAGAATGTGATCAGGCAGGAGACTAGAACAAAGCCATACACTAGAGATTTAGGGTATATTTTGATCTGTTAGAAGAAACTGTATCTCAAAATTTTAAAGAGAGAACAACTTATATATATATGCCAAAAATAAGGGTAATTACTATAAAGGGATAGAATATGACTCTAAAAATGAAAAATAAAAATGTTTTTTAAAAAAGAGATTGATAAGATGTTGACTGAAAAAGGGAAAAAGAAGAATTCAAAAAAAAAAAGACAGTTAAAAAAATTAACTTTGAAAGACTACAAAATCATGGTAAAAAAGCCATGGATTCTATGTGCAGTATTCCCCTAGCGCTGGAGTTCTGCCGTTCTCATTGATGGGTAAACTTGCTCTTGGCTGGCTGTTCTTGCTGATCTTCTGGGGGAGGGGCCTGTTGCCGTGGTTCCCAAATGTCTTTGCCGGAGGCGGAATTGCCCTGCAATTCCTGGGCTAAGTAATCTGCTCAGGTTTGCTCTCGGGCCTTTTGTTCCCTGCAAGCTTTCCGTACAGCTTTGGAGGACGAGAGTGAAAATGGCGGCCTCCCAATCTCCGCCCCGGAGGAGCCGAGAACTCGGGGCCCCGCTCCTCAGTGCGCCCCCAGAGAAAAGCAGTCAGTCACTCCCATCTCCCCGGTCTCCGGCCGCACTCCGTGCTCACCCGGCCTGTGACCGAGCGTTTCTATCTCTGGCCCCTGACCCCGTGCGGAGTCTCCAAGCCCAGCAGATCCCTGCCGTGTGTTCCCGCACCGCTCCTCCCGGGGGAAGAAGGGGAGTCTCCCCGGATCTGCCGCTTGTTGCGTCCCTGCTGGAGGAGCAGTGGCCCGACTGTGCCGCGGATCATGGTTTATGGCAACCCCGAGCTGAGAGCCCGCACCTCGGCTCCGTCTCTGCAGCCGGCTTCCCCGCTCCGATACCTGGGAGCTCTGCCGCACTCAGGCACCCCCGGTCTTTCTGTGACCCCGAGGGTCCTGAGACCACACTGTCCCGCGAGGGTTCCACCCCCACTTCGCCACCAGAGTGACGTCCCTCAGCGGAGCAGACTTCTAAAAGTTCCGATTTTGTGCTCCGTGGCTCTATCACTTGCCAGAAGCGGCCGACGGAGGCCCCTCCCCCACCGTCTATCCTCCCGAATATCGCCTCGGATTCACTTCTCCGCACGTCCTACCTTCCAGAACGTGGTCGCTTTTCTGTTCAGAGAGTTGTTGCTATTCTTTTCTTCGATCTCCTGTTGAGTTCGTAGGTGTTCAGAATGGTTTGATCCCTATCCAGCTGAATTCCTGGGACCAGACGAAATCCAGGTCTCCTACTCCTCCGCCATCTTGCTCCGCCCAACTAGAACCTATATTCTTATGGATCTTCTACTTTCTGCTTGTTCCATCAATTATTAAGGAAGGTATATTGAAATCTCCAAATACAGTCATTTATTTATTTGTTTGTATTTTCAGTTCTATCAGTTTTTGCTTCATGTGTTTTGAAATTCTATTAGATGCATAAATATTTAGGATTGTTATGTTCTCTTGATCTTTGTTATTTCTGGTAATATTCTCTGTTCTGAAATCCACTTTGTCTGAAATGAATAAAGCTACTCCAGCTTTCTTCTGATTACTGTTAACACGCTGTATCTTTTTGTATCTTTTTAATTTGAACCTATTGTAAATCTTAGTATTTAACGTGCATTTTTGCGGTCTCTGGGTGGCTCAGTTGGTTAAGCATCTGACTTCGGCTCGGGTCATGATCCCAGGGTGCTGGGAACAAGCCCCGAGTCAGCCTACACACCTCAGTGAGTAGTCTGCTTCTCCCTCTTCCTCTCCCTCTGCCCCTCCCCCTGCTTGTGCACTCTCTCTCTCTCTCAAATAAAAAATAAAATCTTAAAAAAAAGTGCATTTTTGTAGTCTGCATATAATTGAGTCTTGCTTTTTCATCCAATCTATCTTGGCCTTATATGATCTTTGATGGGATATTCAATGTACATTACATTTAATGTAATTATCAATATGGTTAGGTTTAAGTCTGCCATCCTGCTATTTGTTTTATATTTGTCCCTCTGTTCTTGATACCCTTTTTCCATCTTTTTGCCTTCTTTTGGATTAGTTGTATATATTTTTTTAAAAGATTTTATTTTTAAGTAATCTCTATACTCAACATGGGGCTTGAACTCACAACCCGGAGATCAAGAGTCACATGCTCTACCAACTGAGCCAGCCAGGCACCCCAGTTGTATATTTTTATGGTTCCATTTTCTCTCTTCTGTAGGTTTATTAATTATAACTCTCTGAATTCAATTTGTAGCTTCAATTATTTTAGGGTTTATGATACACATCTTTAACTTATCACATCTATCTTCAGGTGATATTATACCACATCAGGTATGGTAGAAGAGCCTCCAAATAGTATATTTACATTTCTCCCCTCCTGGTTTTTGTACTATTCTTGCCATACATTTCATTTTAACATTTGCTACAAGCCTCACACTATGTTGTTTTTATTTTACTTAAGCAATCAATTATCTTTTAAAGATATATAAATAATAAGAACAAAATCTTACACGTGTACCCATCCCGCCACCATTCCTCATTCCTCTGTGTAGATCCAGAGTTCCATCTGGTATCATTTCTCTTCTGCCTGAAGGACTTCAACATTTCTTGTAGTATGTGTCCGCTGGTAATGAATTCGTCCACCTTTTGTGTGTAGATGAAAATTTTACTTTCATTTTTGAAAGACACTCAGTGGGCATAAAATTCTAGGCTGACAGTTTATTTTCTGTCAGGTCTTTAAAGATGCGACTGCACTGTCTTGCTGTTTGCATTGTTTCCAATTAGAAATCTGCAACTACGATCTTTGTTCCTCTCTTCCCAGCTTGCCTCTTCCCCGCTTCTGGCTGGTTTTAAGATTTTCTCTTTATCGCTGGTTTTCCACTATTTGATTATGATGGGCTTTGGTACAGTTGTCTTCCTGTTTCTTGTGCTTGCTATTTATTGAACTTGTGTCTGTGGGTTTACTGTTTTCATAAAATCTAGAATTTGTTTAGTCATAATTTCTTCAAATATTTTTTCCATCCCAACCTCTCCCTCCTCTTCTTTATGGACTCCACCTGCACACATATTAGCTACTTGATATTATCCCACAGCTCACTGATGCAATGATGTTTTTTATTTTTTAATTCTCATTTCTATTTCAAGTTTACTCACCTTTTTTTCTGCAAAGTTTAACCTATGGTTGATCCTTCTGTGTATTTTTCATCTCATGAATTGTAGTCTTTATGTCTAGAGGTTTTATTTGGGGTGTTTTTATATCTTCCATGTCTCTCTTTGAACTTTGGAACTTATATAGTTATAATAACTGTTTTAATGTTCTTGTCCACTGATTCTAACTTCTGCCTCAGATCTAGGGTGGTTTCAACTGGTTATCTCCACCTATGCATCATACATTCTGAGTTTTTTGGGTGCCTGGTAATATCTTCTTGGATTTCAAACACTAATTTAACCTATGTGGGTGCTAGTTAATTTTGCACTCCTATACACACTCTTGAACTTTGTTCTGGGACTCAGTCACTTGGGAGCACTTTGATCCTTTTGGTTATTGGTCAGCAGATACGTTAGACATGACTGGTGCAGTGCTCTCTCTAGAGCTAATTATTCCCCACTACTGATGCAAGACTCTTCTGTGCACTCTTCCAGTGCCTTGTGAGTCATAAGGTTCTCCAGTCTGGCTGATAGGAATAGGCACTGGTTCCAGCTTTGGATGAGCACTGGGCACTGTAAACTCGAATCCTTTTGGGAGGTTCTTTCCTCAGCCCGACCTTCACTATTTCTGCATATGCTGATTGGTCTTCAGCTGAATACTCAAGAGCAACCCTCTGCTGGTGTCTAACATCTCTCTCTGTGCAGCTCTCTCCTCTCTGGTACTCTGTCCTGCAAACCTTAGCAGCTTTAGTCTCCATGGACTTACAGATCTGCCTCCTCAATTCAGGGAGTTCACTGGGTTCCCACTGGGTTCTCTTGCCCTGTGCCATGGCCTGAAACTCTCTCAAGGCAGGAGTCCAGGGCAATCGGAGGACTCACCTGGCTTGTTTCCCATCTCTCCCATCATTCTCCTTGGTTACATGATAAGCAGTGTCTTAAAAATTGATATCTCATATTTTGGCCACTTTTTGGTTTTTCAGGCAGGAGAATAAATCTAGTCTCTGTTACTCTATCTTTGCTAAAAGCTGAAGCCCTTAGCACTAAGTTTTTCTTTTTCATTAATTCCATTCATCAGCTTCATTTCCCTCAACCTAATCCATGTCATACAACCTTCTTTAAAAAGTCCCCTCCTCTGAGATTCTTCCCATCCTCCTTTCCACATACTGAATTAGAGCTCTCCTCTCCCATACCAAGTCACTACCTCTTAAAGGCTGGCATTGTGTTTTGGTCTCATGAGTACCCTCCGACACAGCAGAGTGCCTGGCCATTGTGCATGCCCAACCTCCATGCAGAGACTAAATCAGCACTTGAAAATATAATAGCCAACCAGCTATAGGTTGGATCCTTTTGTGGTTTGGGGCCTAAGAATGCATCTTCCATAGAGACAGTGTGGAAATCTGGGAGGACAAGCCAGGTGGCCTAGTGCTAAGATAAAGGTCCTCTCTCCATCCTCCTTTTCCCAAGATTTTCTTTGCATGAGTTGATGGGCAAGGAGGAACATTGTTTTGTCCAAGGTTGAAAAGGAGAAAAAAAAAGACTTAGAGGCTAGAGTCTAGAAGCAATGGCTCAGCACCTGCCCTCCATCCTGGGCTCAGGGAGGGGTTCTGGGCCCAGCTGGATGGAGAAATCAGGCAGACCAGAAGCTGAAGGAGGTGTGTAGGGAAACACACCTTGGGATTCTGGCTACACACAGGGCTGATGTAGGACCAGGCCAACAACATTAGCCCATTTTCCTGCCCCACCCGCTAGGTGAGGCCTTGTCCCTGAGGACACAAGAGACATGCTCTGCGGTCCCGCAGGAGTATGTGAGCACCCAGAGCCCAGTAAATTTGGGCATTTATATTACTGCAAACCCATCAGTGGTCAGAAGTTGTCAGAGCTGGAACAAACAGCTGGATCCGTTGGCTCGTCTGCCAAACCACGGAATCTCTTACATGGCTGACAGTGGGCTCCTTCGCTGTGGGTTTACCCCTTCTTTAGGTGAAGGCAGCAGCAGCACAAGCAGACCTCTGGCAGCAGGAGGGTGCGGCGGGGGGGCGGCTCCTGCTGAGGCTGGGCAGAGACAAGTGGAGCCAGTGGCTCTCTGGGAAGCTGTGGAGGGTATCTCTACAGCTCCCAAAGCCCGATCGGGCAGGAAGGAAAACAGGGCCTCATGTGAGTATGTGGGCAGCGCATAAGTGTCTTCAGTATGTCTGGATTTTCTACCTGGCTTTAAATGAGCAGCTTTATCTGCCTCAGCCTCCTGAAGTCAGGGAACGGGTGAGAAGGAAGGAAGAGAAGGGATGAAACTCCATTCTGACCTGTATTCGTGAAGCTCGTGATGCGGCTCTGATTCATCTGTTACAAACACGCACCCAGGTTTCCTCCCGGCCTCCCCAGTCTTGCTGCTAGTGAGGCCTTTTCTCCAGCAGGCATCAGAACTCAGTCTCTGAGCCAGCACCTCACAACGCCCGCCCCAGGGCCCCAGGCATGGGTGAGTGACCTCCGTTACCTGAATGCCTTCCATGGCCTCTGGAGAGACAGGTTCCCGTGGCTCCTCAACTATTTTCGGGGAACTGTGGTTGCTAGTACCGAGCTCAGCATCTTTGAGAGAGAGAGTGGCATAATGACAGAAAATAGATGATAAACATCTGCAGAGCCACAGGACACCGGAGACGGCCAGGAAACGGATGTGTTTCTCACCTGCGGCACATCTGAAGAATGGTAGAGCAGAGGGTAGTACCATGAGGTGGGGAGCCCACCCCAATTCTGACCTCTTAGGGCCCTTATGAATGGGATGGAGATAAAGTGATACCCACCCCTATAGAGTTATGGGGAAAACATGATGCCAGCAATGGGCCGGGGCCTGGTTCTGGCCCACAGAGGGGAGAGGGGGGTCCTCACCCTCTGTGGCTCCTGAGCCACTGCTCCTTTCATAGGAACCCCCCTTTAAAGTTTACAAACAACTGATTAGCAACTTTCTGGGCCGCAGGCTTTGAAATGATTTCAAGACCGCACTGGGAAAGACCACAATTAGCCATGTCAGTGCTATCAGAACGCCAAAAGATTAATTAGCACAGGGCTGCTTTTCCTTTGTTTGAAAATATTATAGCATGCAGTCTGACAGTGGCCACTATTTTTACTTCTCTACTTTCTAAGCAAGAAGAACTGGAGCTGAGCATTACTGTTTCAGTATGTTCTGGAAAGTCAATAATCAGGGTAGTGTTTGTGTCTTTAACTTTCACTAAAAATTACAGTAGAAAAAAAAATTTTCCCCCTTTTGTCTACAAAGCTCTTCTTCCCCCCCCCACCCCCTTCTCCTTCCTCCTTCTGCATTCTTGTCTTTCTTCTGGGCCTTATTTCTCTTCCTGTCTTTCTGTCCCCTTCTCTCTCTTTCTATCTTGTCAGTCTCTCTTCGCTTCCCCTTTCCCCCTCCCTCCTCCCTCCCACCTCTTCCTTCTGGTTGCCCCCATGTCTGCTCTGCTGGAGGATTCTCAGCAATGACGTCTGTTCACAGCCACTCCAGGATGATCTGCCCAGGGGCTGCCCCTCTGCACTGCCCTTCTTGTCTCTGATGATCACGTCAGACACTGCGCATAGGCCAGAGGTAGCCTATCCTCTCAGCTTCTTCTTCTCCCACTGTGCCAGCCAGGGCAATGGCTCCTGCGGATGCCTCTCAACCCCAAATCCTCAGATTACCTGCTTCTGGCAAAGATGGGGCTGAGTGAAACAGAATGAAATTCTAAGAAAAAAACTGGATGGCCAGGGAAGTGTACAGGGCATAGATGAGAGGTACATAATGAAAGAGACAATGAAAGAGAAGGTACAATGAAAGAGAATCACATCCCAGGATAAGGGGTAGCTCTTTGGGCATGGGGAGAAAGTGTCTGGAAAGAGGAGTAAAGGACCTAGAATTCCTCTTCTGAAGAAACATGCTTGGCGGAATGCATCATGTCTTAGCTCCTGAATATGTCCTACTCGCTGCAAAACTTTTCAGAAAGTCTAAATGGGGCTTCCAGCATTCTCATGATGACAAGAGCCACGTGCTTTTTATGTTAATTTACTTTGTTGATATAACGTGCAATTGGTAAAAATGCATGAACTTCTACATATATTTACTCCCATGTACCAACCACCCAAACAAATACCTAAAGTATTCCCAGCACTCAGAAGTTTCCTTCATCTCCCTGTCTAGCCAATATACCACTTAAAGGCAAATGCTATTCTGTATTCTACCGTCATTGATCTATTTTGCTCAGCAGCAAACTTTTTGAGTTAAAAAAAACACATATCAATAATTCCCTATTCTTAAGTTCTACTCTATGTTTTTAAAGATAGATTTTCCTATTTTGTTTTCAATTTGAAGAACTACCCAAAAAAGCAACTAAAAGAAAAATACTAGACCTTTGCTGTGCATATATTTCTTTTATAATTAAGATAAAATTACTAAAAAAGTAAGAGACCTTAAAGAATGGATTCGATTTGCAATGAACAGATAATCCTGCTGACTTCACTGTTTGACAGTCTAATGTTCAGGACACAATTACCAACTACAACAGCTAATTGTCTTGGCTGAACTGTCGTGGGGTTATTGCAGTTTATTAGTAAGCAGGGGCCACGCTTGTCCCCAGAGGTGGCTGCATTTCAGAACTGGGCGAGGTGAATCCATCTCTCTTTCTCATGTCTCCGGGGTTTTGTGAGGTTTAATTACTTAATGTTCATAATGTGTCCTGAGATCCTCAAATGTGAGGTGCTATCCAAGGGAAAAGTCAGGGCACTGTATTGTATAACACACAACTGAAAACATGACTGAGGCTGCAGATTTAATTGTTATTTTATTACTTACACCACCTATGTAGCTTAGAAGTTTCGAACTAGTGGGAGTAGAAGCACCATTCACTAGGACTTTCCCTGTTCTTGAGATTGCTTCTATGGGATGGGTTTACCATGAATCTAATAATGCTAGAGGTTCAGGTACCCCTCCCCCCACTGTACAGGCCCCTCCCAAGACACAGCACCTACTATTGCATTCACAATTTTGCATTTGTTTTCTTAAAGAGTGCTCTCAAATTGTATCGACTCTAGGTCCCGCAAGACCTGGGTCTGCCCTGCTCTATCTGATAGCGATAATACACATGGAAAGCTAACGAATACATTTTGATGGCTTTAGGAATAAATAATAGTAAACAATCTGGTGGGGTTTAACATTTATTTTAAATATAGATCAAAACTCCCAATAAGATTTTTTTGTGAAATGAAATAAATTGATTCTAAAACAGTAAATATGGAGGAATAGTTTTTAAGACATTTTAAGAAATAATCAACAACAGAATTTTAAGAAACAAGAACAAAGAGCGGGCCAAATTTCCTAATGAATATTAAGACATGTTATAAAGCCATAGTTACTAGAACCATGTATTATTCAAGTAATAGAACAGAATGGAATCCAGAAAAGAGCCAGACAATTATAAAATTACTGATATATGTTAAAGGTGGCATTTTAAATTGGTGGAGAAAGAATAAACTATACAAATAAATAAATAGTGCTGGCTCATCATATGGGAAAAAATTAATTTGGGCCCCTATTTCATATAATACAAAAAAATCACTTGCATGGGGCACCTGGGTGGCTCAGTTGGTTAAGCAGCTGCCTTCAGCTCAGGTCATGATTCCAGGGTCCTGGGATCGAGCCCCACGTCTGGCTCCCTGCTCAGCGGAGAGCCTGCTTCTCCCTCTCCCTCTGCCTGCCACTCTGCCTACTTATGCTCTCTATCTCTCTGTCAAATAAATAAATAAAATCTTTAAAAAAATCACTTGCAAATATGCTAACAGCCTAAAGTCTTTTTTTTTTAACATTGAAATTATAGGAGAATATCTCTATGATCTTGGGGGTGGAGAAATTCTTCCTTAAAAATCCATCTGCAAAAGGGTAGAAGTCATAAAAGCAAAATATTTTTTATTTATTTACTTGTGTGTGTGTGCCAGGCATTTTTTTAAGTTTTTATTTTAATTCCAGTTAGTTAACATACCCATTCGACCACATCAAAATCTAAAAGGTCTATTAAAAGTACCCTAAAAAGAAATTTTTTAAAAATTAGATACATGGAGAAAATATTTGCAATACATAAAATAGACTAACAATCTAATTACAGAAAGGAGAAATAACCCATTAGGCAAAGGCAATGAATATCCAGGAAATGTAAATGACCAAAAAACATACAAAAGTGTTCATCCTCAATAATATTCAGAGAAATAAAATTAAAACGATATCTTCTTTCATACCTATCATATTGTCAAAAGTTTAAAATGCTGACACTGAGTATGAGAGAACTGTGAAAGGGTCTGGAGGAAGACCACTGGTTTGGCCACATGTGGTGGCATGTGAGTATTTCCAAGCCCAGCAAGAACAACTCCAGGAATAGGGCCTGGGGAAACTCTTGCAAGGGATCCAAGAGACATGCACTGGGATGTTTGCTGCAGCACTTCTTGCAATAACAAAATAACAGAAACAACTTTAATGTCCACTAAGGACAAGTGTGACACATTCCATGTGGTGGAATACTGCCCAGAAGGTAAAAAGAGTGTCCTAGATCTTAGATCTATGCATACCAACATTACTACATCTCAAAGAGTTGAGTGAAGAAGTAAATTTCAAAACATCACATATTCCCAAAGACACCATTTATATATTAAAAAAAAAACAAAAAAAAAAAACCGCTACCACAAAATGGTAGTGTTTTGTCTATGAATACATGGACTTCACATAAAAGTATAAACAATTGGTCTGGGTGGACACATACTAAAGTTATTACAATAGCTATTTCTGGGGAGGAGAGGAAGAATCAGGCTTAGATGTGGTTCAATGGAAACTCAACTTTAACTGCATTATTTTAATTTTTTAAAGGACAGTTTCATGCAATCAAGATTTTTTAAATGTCCAATTATAAAAGTAAATTTCTATCTCCAAAATACTACAAAATAGCCATTCTTGTTTATTATTATCATATTATGGATGATTTCAAAAAAGCCTGCCAAATGAATTTAAGTCACTCAATTTTAAGAAGGGGAAAGATTAGAGGTTGAAGTTAAATCATTCATTCAACTAAACTTCAATGGAGAGCAATGAGCTGCAAGCACCCTGAGATACTCAAAAGTAAATAATGAATAAGATGTAGCCCCTCTTATTCTACAAGGCTCACAAGTGATCAGGGTATACACACACACACACACACAGACACACACACACACACCTATCTCAAAGTGTGAAAGTTGCTAAAGCAGACATACGAACAAAGCACACTGAGTACTCATTTATTCATTCATTCATTTAAAAATTTATATTTCACACCTACCATCTGTTAGACATTAACATTCTAGGGATTTCAGCAATGACCAAGACGAACTTGCACCACCAAAGTTTAGTAAATGAACAAGAAAATACTAAGTTATTATAGATGGCATATAGAAAATGCCCCAGGATCTGCTTTAGATTGAGTGGTCGAAGTCCTTCCAAACATTTAAGTTGGGACCCGAAGGCTAAGAAGTAGCCTCAAGACAATAAAAGAGAATGGAAATAATGAGCAGACAACTCTTTCTAGGAGTTTTGCTGAAGAGTGAAGACACTGTTATTTCTTGGTATGTTTTCCTTCCTTGGTTTGCCTCTGGCCCTGTGGTCTTCTTTGTAATTGTGTTACTTTCCTGGGGCTGCTGTAACAAATTACCACTCACTTGGTGGCTTAATGATAAAAATGTATTCTCTCACAGTTCTGGAAGCTAGAGTCCGAAATCAGTATCCCTGAGCAGAAATTAAGGTGTCGGCAGGGACACACTCCCTCCAGAGGCTCTAGGGGAGAGGCTGTTTTTGCCTCTTCCAGCTTATAGTGACTGCCAGCATTCCTTGCCATGTGGCCACATCACTCCAATCTCTGTCTTTGTGGTCACAGCCTCCTCCTGTCTGTGTTACCTCCCTCTGTCTCTCTCTCATAAGGACACTTATGATAGCATTTGGGCCCCTCAGATAACCCAGGATAATCTCATCTAGAGATCCTTTATCACACCTACAAATACTGTTTTTCCAGAACCAAGGTAATATTTTACAGGTTCCAGGGATTAGAATGTGGACATCTTTTGGGAGGTAATATTTCAGTGTACCTCAAAAGGCACCTGTAGCTAGCTGAAGGAGTGCTGTGTATCTATCCAAATGCTTACTAGGAAGATCAAACTCAACTCATCCAAATCTGAAATCACAGCATCTCCATCATATAATTCCTTCACTTTTATTATTCCCATTTCACAAAATGGTCCCACCATCCACTTAATTTCTGCAGTCATCCTTGATTTTTCCCTTTTCTATAACCCTCCTTTTCTCCATATGCAGTAAAATATCAAATTCCATTAATTCTCCAAAATATCTCAGGTTCATCCACAATCACTGTTTTGACTCAGTCCCTCCTCTTCTCTTTCCTGGACACTCTAGTGGCTATTGGAAAGTCTTTCTGTGACCTAGAAGTTGACCATGGCTCCCTTTCTAATTAAAGATTCCCAATGGAGTGGCACTGGGTGGCTCAGTCATTAAGCGTCTGCCTTTGGCTCAGGTCATGATCCCAGAGTCTTGGGATCAAGCCCCACATCAGGCTCTCTGCTCCACGGGAAGCCTGCTTCTCCCTCTCCCACTCCCCCTGCTTGTGTTCCCTCTCTCTCTGTGTCTCTCTCTGTGAAATAAATAAAAAAATCTTAAAAAAAAAAAAAAAGCTTCCCAATGGAACACCATCCGGTATGTTTTGAATAAATTAATCTAAACTCTTTTGCAAGGCATGAAAGCCTTCATTGCCTCACCTCAATCTCCTGTCCTGCTTCATCTCTTGTCAATCCCTCACTTCATGCTCTAGCAACCCTGAACTTGTACATTCCCTTCATAAGTGATGGTTCTAATACCTCCTTATTTTGCACATTTTGTTCCCTCTGCTAGGAAAATCTTTCTGCTTATTCACCTAGAAAGCCCCAATTAGTTTTTGAAGTTTTGACTCAAAAGCTTTTTTTCCTGTAAATTCTAAGCTGATGCTCTCAAGATGACTTAGATATAATTCCGCCGTGGTCCCACCACAATTTTCTAGCCTTCAAAACACTTCTCTTATTGTAAATTAATTTGTCCTGCTTATTTATCCTGCCATTAGACAGTACTAGACTCACCAGTACTAGACTCCTAAAATCTAGTATATGGGAAGTACTCAGTATTTACTGAATGGCTGAATGAACAGCAAGAGGCTGATGATACAAGTCCACAATGATACAAAGGAAAACACTAGGCAGGCTGCATGAAAGGAGGATAAAGGGCTTTTTTCTTATTTTTCAAGGAAACTCCTCCCAACTGGACTGCAGTGCAGACTCCAAGCCATGCAGTATGATCAATTTGAGCTTCGTGCCCTGGTAATTCCCATATCACACTCTTGAGATGAGACTATAGGTTTTAGCCTCCTCCAGGCTAAATTGGAGTTTGTGTCTCCAATAAGACAGGAGAAAGAAGACCATGAAAATGAACAAGGGTTGAAATGATGATGCTGATTTTTCACCCTCCCTGGATGTAGGCCCTTTGCTATGTAGTATCCTATCCTGATTCTGGGCTCAGCAATGTGACCTGCTTTAGATAAATAACATATGTTAGTTCAAAGCCTAGACCTCAAGAGGCCATGTGTGTTTCTACTTGGTCTCCTGCACCTTTTGGTCACCATAACAACATGCCCAATCTAGCCTGCTAAAGGATGAGAGGCACATGGAGCAGAGCCAAGGCCAGCCTAAATCAGCCAACAGCAACCAACCCCAAGACATGTGAGAAGACCCAGCTAAGATCAGGAGAGCTGCCTAACTGACCCTAGCTGTATCAGCAAAACATGCTTATTGTGGTATGCCACTGTGGTTTTGTGGCTATTGGCTGGAAGCAGTACTGTGGTAATGGATTACTGATGAAATCACAAAAGATAATAGAGAGAATCAACCAAGCCTGGTTCTTTAAAAATACTAATTAAATTGATACTGGGGAGATTAATAAAGGAAAAAGGACAAATAAATAATGGCAGTAATGAAACATAAAAACATAGGAGACATCTATAAAGTAAGATGGTAGATATAAACCCATAAGAACATTAAGTATAAATGGACTAAATATTCTAATTAAAAGACATCAGTTGTCACTCTAGATTAAAAACAACAACTAAACTCTATGCTGTTTATAAAAGACACACCTAAAATGTAAGGAAATAGGAAGAATGAAAATAAAAGAATGGAAAAAGATATGGTATGCAAATATGTATCAAAGAAAGTAGGTATGGCTGTATTAAAATCAGAAAAAGTAGACTTTAAGACAAAAAAAAGATCACTAAAGATGAAGAGGATACTTCATAACTGATTTTTTAAAAAGTTCAAGGAAGATATAATCTAAAAATTATACACTTAATAACACAGATTCAAAATATATAATGAAAAATGATAGGCTATGAGTAGAAATCAGTACATCCATAATCAAAGCAGGAGATTTTAACATATTTCTCATTAATTGATCAAATAAGTGATGAAGTCAATAAGGATGAACTATTGGACAACATTTTATCAAATGTGACTGATTTATATAGAACCCTACACCTAACAACTATAGGATATACACTATTTTGATAGACAAAATAGGAACGTTTTCAAAACTTGACCATATGTTCAACAAAGTTTAAAGGATTAAAATCACACAGGGTAGGTTCTCTGACTTCAATGCAATTAAGTTAATACACAGTAATAAAAAAAATTTAAAAATACCCCCCCCCCAAAATAAAGACTAATAAAATTGATAAACGACTAGCAAGACTGTTTGAGACAGGAGAATGCACATAATCAAGGTCAGGAATTTTGAAAAAGGCAGTGTCACTATAGAGCTTATGAACAGTAAAAGTGTAATAGGAAAAAATGAAGAATGGCTTCAGTTTTATCCTAATGCATTTGAAAATGTAAAGGAAATCTACAAGTTCTGATAAAAAAAATTACAAACTACCAAACAGACAAAGACTAGTTCTACAATTTAAAAAAATTGAAACTGCAATCAAAAACCTTCCCCCCAAAAGCCCACCAGGTTTAGACAGCTTCCCTGGCAAATTCTACAAAACATTTAAAGAATAAATATCTCTAGCCTTGCATAAACTTCCAAAAAGAGAAGAAGGAAGAATATTGCTCAAATTGTTTTGTGAGGCCAACAGAACCTCATTTCCAAAGTCTGGCAAAGACATTTCAAGAACTGAAAATTACAGACCACTCTTACTCATGGAACATACCTGCAAAAATCCTCAACAAAACATTAGCAAAGAATCCAGCACTGCATAAAAAGAATAATAAGTCTATTATTAACAAAATAGTTAACATACAAAAATTAATCAATGTAATTTACCTCATTAACAGAATAATGAAGAATCATATGATCAACTCAGTAAATACAGAAAAAAAGTATTTTATAGAATTCAATTCAATTAAAACAACAACAACAACAACCATTCTTGATAAATTTCTTAGCAAATCATAAATACAGAAACTTTCTTAATCTGATAATGGGTATTCACAAAGCTATCCTTAATGGTAATATATTCAGAGCTTTCCATTTCATATTAAGAACAACAAGAGGATGCCTGCTAACACTATTCAAGGTATTAATCAGTGCATGAAAAAGAAATAAAAATAATAAGGATTGGAAAATAAGAAATAAAAACTCACATTATACAGAAAAATCCAAAAGAATATGCAGATAAATCATAGAATTAATAAATCAGTGCAGAAAGGTTGTTGATATAAGGTCAACATCCAAAACAAATCGCATTTCTATATAACAGCAATAAACAATTTGAAAACAAAAATTTTTTTTTTTTAAAGATTTTATTTATTTATTTGAGAGAGAGAGAATGAGAGACAGAGAGCATGAGAGGGAGGAGGGTCAGAGGGAGAAGCAGACTCCCTGCCGAGCAAGGAGCCCAATGCGGGACTCGATGCCGGGACTCCAGGATCATGACCTGAGCCGAAGGCAGTCGCTTAACCAACTGAGCCACCCAGGCGCCCAGAAAACAAAAATTTTTAAAGATAAATTTTCCAAAAGTGTGAAAATATCAAATACCTAGGAATGAATCTAACAACAGATGTGAAAAGCATATATTGCAAAAAGTATAAAACATTGTGAAAAGAAATTAAAGAGGACAGAAATAAATTGAGGAATATACCATATTCATAGATTAGATATCTTACTACATTGTAAAGATGTCATTCCCCCCCCACACACTGATCTATAGGTTCAAAGCAATCCCATTCAAGATCTCAAATTATTATTTTTGGGATGCCTGGGTGGCTCAGTCGGTTAAGCGTCTGCCTTTGGCTCAGGTCATGATCCCAGGGTCCTGGGATGGAGCCCTGCATTGCATCAGGCTCCCTGTTCAGTGGGGAGCCTGGTTCTCCCTCTGCCTGCCACTCCCCCTGCTTGTGTTCTCTCTTGCTTTCTGTCAAACAAATTTTAAAAAAATCTTTAAAATTATTATTTTTGAGCTGACTTGCAAGTTTATGTGGGAAATCAGATAAACTGAGTTTTTAAATTTTTTTTGAAGATTTTATTTTTTTGAATAATCCCTACACCCAACATGGGGCTCAAACTCAACCCCAAGATCAAGAGGAGCACTCTCCACAGACTGAGCCAGCCAGGTGCTCCACAGATAAACTGGTTTTAAAATGTCTTAAGGTAAATTTGTTTGTTACAATTGTTACCTCCTGTAGTTATTTCTGAATTATTTATGGTTACATTGATTAAATAGGTAATTAAGTATTGTTTAAAGATTTCATTTATTTATTTATTTATTTGAGAGCAAGCGAGCAAGAGAGGGCACAAATGGGGAGCGGGAGAGGAAGAAACAGGCTCCCCACGAAGCAGGGAGCCTGACTTGGGGCTTGATCCCAGGACTGTGGGATCATGACCTGAGCTCAAGGCCAACACTTAACCAACTGAGCCAAGGCACCCCAGTAATTAAGTATTTTTTCACAGCAACCTGTGATCATATAAAATCAGGTGTTCAAACCTTTTAAGATATTTGACAACTTTTGGTATTTTGCTTTCTCAAAATCGAATCCTAAGTAACATCTTGATCCTTAACTGACCTCCCAGAGGGCCCCTGGAAAAATCTCAAGGGATTTCTTCTTCTCCTTGTAAAATGAGAGATATCAAAAATTAATTAGATACATTGAATAGCATAAAAAACACTGTCAAATAAGAAGAGATGTTTAACTTTCCCTAGGTTATATTTGTGTGGGTAAATACTTCTGGGATTATATGAAGCTCCTAGAAATTTGTCAGCTTCCTCACTGTCCATATGTCCTGGTACTGCTTTGCCTCATATTAGACACAACAATAATATAACGCTATCAACATTCTAGTTATTATTTTCAAATGCAGCATGCCACAGAAACAACAAAAGTTCCTTGCCAATTATGTTAATTTCATAATGAACTCTCATAAGATCTTTAGCCACAGACAGTTAAGTCTTCCGCCATCCGCAGATAGTTATTGGTTGTCTTGATGCTTCCTTGGAAACTCTTACAATCAGCTGTAAGCCAGGACGCTTGTCCTCAGCAAGAGGAACTCTCTCAAAGACCCATGGAAAAGGGACTATGTCAGGCACTCTAGAGTATAGGCTTCTGGTAGCATTGACTAACAGTGAGAGCATATCACTGGACTGAGCAAGGAGTTACAAATCTCGAGTGGGCAAGCTGATGGGTCATGAAACTGCTAACCCAAGATCAGACCAAGGAGAACAAAAATTAATTACATAGTACAAAATGAACTGATGAAGGGTATTACATCATTTCTTTAAAATATTGCTCCTGGCTTTAAGGAACCACTTTCTTTTTGCTCTTAAGGTATTTTTAACTTTCAACAATTTAGTAGATTATACTTTTGAAAACACTTTTTTTTTTTTCTCCCTGCCTCATCCCTCCAGAATTTGGAAACTCTTATTGAGTATTCTAATTTTCATGGCAATATAGTTATTTTCACAGGTTGAGTAAGAATCTGTTCTTTTGTAAACAGGACATAACTGGAAACACTGGTTATATGATCAAGGCTTTGATTGGAACATCATATTTAAGAATGACACGTGTAAAATCAAATACAACTAGATAGTTTTAAGGAAATAAGGTTGATTTTATGGATCTAATGTCTATAAAGCCCTCTTGGGTATCTGCCACTGCCTTACAGGTTTCCCAGCATTACAGGTGAGTAAGGAAGGATCTTTTAGGGGACTTTGAGAAGAAAGGAACTCACCCAAATCTATAGTTACTACAGTGAAATCTGGTGGTGAGTTCTTGTCTTGGCATTCTAGCCTCAAGAAACATTTAAAGATCTAATTTAAACTTATAAAATTCCAGCAAAGCAGGCTCTCTGCTCCTCCCAAGTCAATAGACAGCTGCATTTTCTTCTGCAATGCCACCAGCACTCCTAACACACAATGGTGACGGTCAGAGAAAACAGAGTTCTCAGCCACACTGAGTGCCTAGTCACCAGTGCTCCTATTTTTTAAAAAATCTATTTGAGAGAGAAAGAGAGAGAGCATGAGTGGGAGGGACAAGGAGAGAGGGAGAGAGAATCTGAAGCAGACTCTGCACTGAGTGAGGAGCCCGACACAGGGCTCAATCTCAGGATCCTGAGATCACAACCTGAGCCGAAACCAATAGTTGGCCACTTAACCGATTGCGCCACCCAGGCACCCCATCAGACCTCCTTTTAACTCTGGCAAAGTGGATACTGTTACCATCGATGACCCCTTCATTGACCTCAACTACACAGTCTACAAGTTCCAGTATGATTCCATCCATGGCAAGTTCAATGGCACAATCCCATTAGCATTAAAAACCCAATAGAACCTTCTGTATCTTCCCACTGAAACCCTAACCCTCCCCCCATTGTTAAATTGATATATACATCTTTACCTCTGGCTATTCCGGTGAGTTGCTCACCACTATAGAGCATTTCTGCATGCACAATAAACTTTTTTCCTGTTAACCTGTCTATTGTCTGTAAATTTGCAGGTCCCTGACCACTCAAACTTGAGTTGGTAGAAGAAAAGTTTTTCTTCTCAACAAATGCTTTTTATATCAAACAAGAAGAAACAAAAATAAATTAATCAAGCAACTAGAATAGGAACACCAAAACACATCCAAAGAGATTAAGAGAAAGGAGGTCATAGGAATAAAAGCCAGTATTAATAAATTCAAAAAGAAAGCCATAGACTCGGTAGATAAATCTAAGAGCTAGCTCTTTGAAAAGATCAAACAAAATAATCTTTTTTTTTCTTTTTAGGAGAGGGTGAAAAAGCAAAGAGGAGAAGGAGGAGCTACAACCAGCTATACTAGAGAAGAAATTGTAGGTCAAGCTCCAGAGTGGGCATGTCAAATTCTCAATCCCCCTAGTTAGAGGTGACAGACAATAGTGCCCACCAGGGTGAAGTCTATTTTGGCTACAAGCAGAGTCAGGAACAATTTGCCTGCAATGGACCTCACAGCAGCCAGTATTGGAGGCTAGGGACAGATCCTGCACAGAAGGACTGACTCACTTGGGATACGGAGAGTGTTATCTACCTAAGGAGATATTTGCGGCAGCAGCAAGTGCCCGTGCTGGGATGCTGGGCAGAGTGAAGCTGAAATTCCATGAGATGGTTAAAATAGCATCAGCAAAGCTGCTGATTCCAAATGAGAATCAGGGCAGAATCAATATAGAGATCCGGAATGGAGAAATTATTATAGATCTCTGCACTGGCTGGAATAAGCTAAAACAATTTTAATTCTTTGCCTACAAGAGTCACTTCAATCAAGTGATCAAAGCGACCACACACTTAATGGGACAGACTGAAAATGTGTAATACCAGATAGGGTGCAATGAGAACCCAGTCCCTTCTATGCTAGTCCTCCCAGGTGTGCACAACTTGAATCTCATCGGGAGGAGACAGCAGACAAACACAGATTCAAGTACAATCTACAGAAGCAGGGGCCTATCATCTTCAAAAGTGTTTAGGGCATCATATTCAAGGAAACTCAGAGGAACTGTTCCAAAATGAAAGATAACAGAGCAACTCAATGCAGTTTGTCATTGTGGACCGGAGCTTTCTGCTATGAAGGATGGCATTATTGGGACAAATAGGGGAACTTGAATAAGGTCTGTGGACTGCGGATTAATTGGGAGTAACATATTCAAATTAATTCTTTGATCTTGATGGATGTTTCGGGCTGTAAAGGAGACTGTCCTCTGTAGGAAACACATACTAAAGTATTCACAAGTGACTCAGTAGGACATCAGCATCTTATTTTCAGATGGTTCAGGAAGAAAAAAAGTACCTGCAACTTTTAGGTAAATTTAAGATTGTTTTCACATTTAAAAAAAATGGAGGAAATAAAAGCATTGTCCTCGAGTCACTTCTGTGACTCAGTTAATTTTGTCATTTTAATTCACTCCCTCCCAGGGCTCTTCATAGCACATGTTTCTTAGGCAGTTTTCCTCAGACTTCAATTCGTTTTGCATTGATTTTTTTCACATGAGATTATATCATAACCATTTCCCTTCACTCTTTGTAACCTTTTAAAAGGCTGTTGCACAGCTGTCCTGTGGCTACCCACAAGTTTAGCCTTCCCTCTCTTGTGGGAGATTTGGGGTTTTACAAACTTGTTTATTCATTTGGATATTTGCTTGTTTGTTTATTTTTAGTATTATGATTAAGCTTAGTGAATAGTCTTGAGTGTGTATCTCTTTACAGATTTAGGATTATTTCCTCAGACTTGCTACAGTTGAAGTTAAAGAATAGAAATCATTTCTACACTGTATTCCAGAGTATCCTATCAGCCAACCCTCCCACCTGTCAGAAATTCGGAGTGCTAGTTACCAAGCTCCTTGCCCAGGACGAAATATCTTAATTATAATACATACTTATAACTTAGTATGCAAAAAGGGGGAGAAAAAGATCTCGGGTTTTTATGTGCATTTCAGTTTTAGGGATGCTGAATATTTTCTCACACCTATGATAAATAATATTTTTTGCATAGTTAGCTTTGTGATTTGCTTATGTTTCTCTTTTCTCTAAACTATTTCAAGATTGAAATGAGCACTCAATAAAAAAAGGAAGCCGTTTTCCACATGGAGTTAGACATATTATATAAATAGAAACCAAAAATCAAGTAAATATAAATATAAGTTATTTATAACTTAATAATTATAATAATTACATGTAATATAGAATATTGTATACCTATATATGCATATATATATATATGTATATATATATACACACATATACATACATATAAAATTTTGTAGGCCCAGGATGGAGTTGCTTCTGCCTGGGGTGCCCCATCAGCAAACTGAAACTTACATAACCTTCTTGTCCCTACAAATGTGCCACTTGACCAGAAAGGCAGTATATCCAATCAGTCAATCTCCAAAAGCCAAATCAACCCTGGGTCTTCTCACTCTAAACCAGGCTAACTGTGAGGCCCCAGCCCATCAGATATATTTTATTTTTCTTTTCCTTGTTCTTTATTCTTTATCCTATAAAATCTATGGCCCCATTTTACAGTTCTCCAAAAGGAGAGGATCTACTTCATGAAGTGTTAAATAAACTTTGTTTTCTTTAATCATTTTTAATAGTATGTATGTATGTGTACATATATATGTCTGTATATACATACATAGGTATACATGAGAGAGAGATGAGAGAGATATATACATATATATACACATACACACACAATTGTATTCTAATAATTTTTAAATCTTCGTATATGAAATGATGCTTTCCTAGGAAAATCTAATCTCCTAAAGTTGATTCAAAAGAAATACAAGATCTGAATAAATTAATAACCTTGAGGGGGGAAATGGAACATTGTCAAAGATAAACCTGAAGTCAGAGCCAGCTTCCAAGGTGACTGTCCCAGGTCTTCCACTAAGCCAGCTATACACATTCCTTGAAGACTAAAAACACCAAGAGCCAGAGCAATATGCAGTGGAGAAAGGGCTTGCAACCCAGTAGCAAAATAACTGGCTTCATGTTGGGCTTAGAATTAGTACATTTTCCTTTGTTTGTTGTCATTTGCAAAGACTGTGATTTTTAGTAATTGCTTCCTTAGTTGCTTTGCTCAGATTAAATTTGGTCCATGATACTTTAAGAGTTGTCAAAAACCCTGTGTAAATAGACACAGAACTCACAGTGACCCCAGTGCAATGGGTGCAGCCCACCGGCAGCCAATTTAATCAAGGGGGAATTCAGAGTATTCACCGCAAGCAATTGATTTTCAAGAGAAAAGTCAGCAGGATCAAACAGCCTGTTGGGATGAAAATCCCCTGAATCACCCCTATCACCGTGTTTTCTAGCAACTAACTCCTGACTCCATATAGAGTAATAGCCAAATTACTATAATTATCCTGCAACACAAGTGGCATATCAACATTATTTTAAACGTGGATTTTTTGCATAATCTTTCATTATTATCATTCATCCTCCCATTTGGAAATGGCAAACAACAACAAACTGTGATCTACCCCCAAAAGAAGAAAGGTCACCAAGAGAACAAATAAAAGGGCTATTTACATGTGAATATACTAAGAGAGATGTGTTTTACAGTCAAATACACTCTTGAAATTCATTAAATGCCTTCTCCCCTGCATCATAAATATGGGCAAAACAGACATCACCTACTGAGAAAATAATCCCAGCACATAATGATCATAACGAACATAAATAAAGCCACTTTTCTTTCAATGACCTCAAGGCCCTATATAAAAATGTGTTTGTATTTCTACCATTGTGAAATGACTGGTAGCAAGCACACCAGTCATAACACAAGTCCTTCCTAGTGCTGAACAGGAGAATATGAATATGGTCCCCAGTCATCCTGCTCTCTGCAAAATAACACTCTTAACTGGGTGCCATCATTTGTCGCTGCTGCTTTTAAAAGCATTCGAAAGGACGCAGAAAGCAGTACTTGAATTAAGATGGAAAAATCAGCAACAGATTTTGTTAAATACAGCTGACCCTTAAACAGGGGTGTGAACTGTGTGGGTCCAGGTACACATGGATTTTTTTTTATATGTATATAAATACGGTACAGTGCTGTAAATGTATTTTCTCTTCCTTACAATTTTAATAACACATACATACATACAACAAGATACAAATATGTATAACAACAAGATAATACATACAACATACAAAATATGTGTTAATTGACTGTTTAGATTATCTGGAAGACTTCCGGTCAACAGTAGGCTATTAGTAGCTAAGTTTCTGGAGAGTCAAAAGTTTTCCCGGGGGTGGGGGGTAGGCATGGGGGGGCACACAGACCCTTGTTGTTCAAGGGTCAATGGATATGAAAAGGCTCACCAAGACTTTTGAGGCAGTGTCCCTGACAACAAGACTGGGACACTTGTTGCAAGTCTGCATCATCTTCCTGGTATGTTACCAGTCCAAAGGCTCCACCTTGAGAACCCCTGTAAGAGTTCAAGCTGTCAATCTTGGAGATAATCACACGAGTTGGGCATAGGTCTGGTATTATATACTTGTTTTATCAACATCTCTAGCAAAGCATCAGAACTCACATGGTTAATTCTAGAAAAGAAAAGTTGGCAAGAGTGGCTAAAGCTTTGAAAGAATGCAATTTTGTTACCTTCATATACCAAAAACAAAGTTAGTGGCTACAAAAAGACAATAATGTTCAGATTGTGATAAATACGAGTTGGTGTCTCAGGCTTTGTATGAGCATCAAGTAGAGCAGACTTTGCTGCCACTATCTGCATAATTGCTGTGGCCTTGGAGTCTTGTCCACAAGGCTCCAGGGAACTGTTAACACAGGACCCTAAGTGTTAGGGCTGAATTGTGTCTGCAAAAATTCATATATTAAAGTCTTCACCCCCAGCACCTCAGAATATGACAATTTTTGGAGATAGTGTCTTTAAAGAGATAATTCAAATAAAATGAGGTCATATGTGTGGGCCCTAATCCAATATTACTGGAGTCCTTATAAGAAGATTAGGACACAAACAGGGAAAAAGAGAAGACCATGTGAGAGACACAGGGAGAAGACACAGCATCGACCAGCCAAGGAGAGAGGCCTCAGGAGAAACTAACCTCACCTACACCTTGATCTTGGACTTCCAGCCTCCAGAACTGTGAGGAAAATTAATTTCTATTGTTTAAGCTCCCCAGTCTGTGGTACTTTGTTTAGGGTGGCCCCAGCAAACTAATACGGAGTCCTAGTGGGTCACTAAGTAACTACAGAATGTACTGGGGGTTAAAATAGTGTTCTGAGAATATATAATGCAAATATTTTAGCAGAAATACTGCTATGCTCTAAACACAAGTGTTTCATCCATATTTGGAATCCATGTTAAAAGAAAAATAAAGTGAAACAGAAGGCAACCCAGGCATATAAAATGGAACCTCAGGAAGAGAAGCTAAAAGGTTATTTGATACACAAATAAGATTTGATTTGGCCATTGTTTCTTAGCTCTGGCACTGGAAACTGGTTTCAGATGTTTCTTCCTCCTACAGAGAGAATCTGAGGTAAGAAGCAAATGTAAGTCCAAAGAAAAGAAAATTAAATAAAACATAAAGAAACATTTCCTGACAAAAGTAATTTTTTAATTTAATTTAAATTTTAAAATTTTTAAAAGACAATATTGCTACGTTTTATATGGATACATTATGAAAATCATACTTTGAAGGGCCTTTTAAATATCTAGTAAGCAACACTTTTCCTGAGTGGTTTGGTTACAAGGGGCTACACTGATTATTCTTTTGAAAGCCCACAAATCTGTTACACAGAACTAAGTTTCTCCCTGCCAAGGGCACATCAGTTCCACAGAGATTCTTGCACAGTGGGCCCTGGGTGCATAATGAGATTCACAGATCTGAGCCTGAGACTCCTGCTCCCCAGGTCACACCAGCCTATATGACAAACAAAAATTGCTTTTTGCCTTTTTTTTTTTTTTTCTAATTTTAACCAGTAAATGTGGTAATGCCAATACAGCTGTGGAAACGCAGGCTGTGCCCTATTGTGCCTTATGCATCACCAAGAAATTTGCCAGCTCAGTTCTGATTCCAAAGTCTTTACTGTGATGATGCAGTGAATAAAAGACACAGCATGATTTTCAAATGCTGGGCAGGGCCAGTAGTGGGGGGCCAACTGGAAAACAAAACAAAACAAAACTGTTCTGAGCCATTTTATTGTTACCGGAAGAAAATACACATAAACTATCAGGCATATGCAATATCCTAATGTACGTTCACTAAGCTTTCAGAGTCTTAGCATCTTAGGGGATCTTAAATCTCATTTAGTACAATCTCTCACACAACAAGAAAATCTTTTCCTAAGCATCTATGACTGTTTCTTAATGAGTTCTTCCAAAATTGGGAGAAACTGCTACTTCTAAACTAGGCTTTTCACTACACAAAAAAAATAAATAAACTTTTACTAGAGTTTCTTTATATTGGGACAAAATCTGCCTCTTCAGACTTTGTTCCAACTGGTCCCAGTTTAGTCCCAAGGTTTAGTAGATAAAAATCAAAATTTACAAGTGTGTGCAAAAGGTCATATATGCAAAATGAGTGGCTGAAAAATGGAAACATATACAAGTTATTCAAGTAAAATGCAAATTGAATGTGCATGGTTAAATTTTTTAGATACAATGAAAACTTGTGATATGGCTGAAGTAACAAATAGATAGTAGGCTGATTATAATGTGGGTAAGTAGCTAAAGAGGGAGGGCCACTATATTAGCTTAAGAATGTTGAGCCTTGACATTAATCTGCTCAGAAGGGTTGACGTTGGTGTGGTATTGCAAGTTTCACAGCTGGTGGGGAAAGCATAGACCTTGAAGCAAGGATTTGAGAACAAGTGGTTTATTTGGGAGGTGATTCCTGGAAGCATCAGTAGGGTGGTGAGGAAGAAAGAAAGGGAAGAAAAGGCAGCTAGTAAGCAACGTGTCATTACACAGATTACCACTGTGGACAGCTGGAACCAATCCCATAGAGGAACTCTGGGAAACAGTACAAAACTAATGTCGAAGAGTTATCCCACCTGAGAAGTGAGGGAGCTGGGGTATTTATACCTGGACTCCTGACAGTTGTGTAAAAATAAATGTTTTCATGGCTGATGGGAAAAGACTAGGCAGGCAGTGTCCTGGTGTGGGTTCCCTCAGAAGCAGACCTTGAGTCAAGGACTCCAGTACAACTGTTTATTTGGGAGTTGATCGAGACAGAGGCATAGGGGGACAGGGACATGAGACAGGGAAGCAGAAGCTCCTCCTGGAGTGTTAACTTCCTGGCACTTCCAGCCTGCCTCTTGCATGGGGCAGAGTGGCCTTCCATAGTTCTGGCAAACCCCACAGACACAAAGGTGAAGATTCCAGCACATGGAAGTTGTCCAGAGTGCATGCACACACACACAAGCCTGAAGGAAATGGGTGGGCCACTGAGAATTCCTTAAAGTGGTAACTCATCACATAACTTATTGAAGTGAAGAAAGCTGATCATGTATCCAGTGTAGTAGACACACCACTGGAGTTTACAAGGCCACCCAAGATAAAAAGTGCCCTTGCCAAGCAGAGAGGCCTGGGGCTGGGTTCCAGGTCCGTACACCCCTGATGAGCTTGAAAACCTTGCATGAGCTTGGACGGGTATAAAAAGGAAACAGTGTTACCTGTCCTAGTCTCCTATACCAAGTTACGAGGATAAAATGAGATAATATATAGGACAATCCTTTGAAAAGTAAAAAGTACTAAGCAAAATACAAGGTATAAAGCACAATGATGTGTGCTCATTTGAAACAAGAATTTTAGTTCATATTTTAGAGAAATTATATTTCTTTTAACTTGAGACTTTCATCAGAAAAACAATGAAAGGTAGATCATAGCACATTTAGAATTTTCTCTGGAGTCTCATTCTTTGTTGTTGTTGAAGGAAGATGGCAGCAAAATGTGTTGATGACTCTTTTCTTAGATATAATAAGCTGATGATGATTTGTGAATCCATCCCTGAGTTATTTGGAAGCCTATAATAGTGCTCCCTGATGACGATTTCATAATCATCTTTGTATCAGTGAACATAAAGCTGGATTTTCAAAAATAAACAAGGCACAGGGGATAACAAGAGAAGTTTTCCTATTTCCTTTACTTCCCATTTTGTCCTAGATAAGGAATTTTAAGTAAAAATATTAAAGATGGTAGAGAGAAGTAAGACTTCCTTCAGCTCCCATATCTGGGCTTTAAAGTGTGTGTTTTAAAGTCCAGCGTTCAGCCTAAATTTTGAATTTTGTTTTCCCCATATAGTTTCTAAGATAGGAATTTTCCATTCATTCTATGTATGGAACATCATAGTTGTCTCAGGGCTACTCACAAACACACTGGAAAGGATTTTATCTTTTCAACTTGTTTTTTATAACAATAGTCACAGGTGGAAATACAAATTTTTTGAGGACTTACTCTGTGCTTGGCACTGAGCTGAGCACATCATGTAGATTCTAACATTTAGTCTTCCCAATAACTTTTTGGGTTAGATACTATTTTTATCTCCATTTTACGCATGAAAAAATCAAGCCATAAAACCTATTTAATGCTGCCTTCAAGAAGAATTTATGCACTTGAAAGTGACAAAGATAACTTATGGTTCAGGATTGTGTCATGCTGAAAAGTTCTTTAGAACACTCTAGTATCTCTTTGCTAAGAAGCATGGGCAAGCCAGCTTTCACTATTAAAAAACAATGACTTCAAACCTTTCTTTTAGGAAGAGTGTGGTCGTCAGTACAAAAAGGAAACACCTCTCCATCTGTGGTTCTGTAAGTTCTCTGTAATGAGTGTGAACATTCAGATAAGCTTTGTACATCCATGCATGTGGTTCTCAATGAGGGGATAAGATCAGCCAGATAGACACCTGCCATTGCTTACACTGACAAGTCCTTTGCCACTGCCCAGTGTGTTCTTCTTCCTATTTTTGAACAACCTTGATATCATCCTTCAAACATGAGAAAGCAGAGCAATTCAAAATGCCCTGATTTTAACCTTAGAAGGCTCAAGTAGGTGAAAGGCCAATCACAAAGAAGTAACTCTCACTAACAATGATGGTCAACATTTAATGAGCACCAAGTCGGCTCAAGACACAGAGTAAAGGGGCGCCTGGGTGGCTCAGTCGGTTAAGTGTCTGCCTTTGGCTAGGTCATGATCCCATGGTCCTAGAATCGAGCCCTGCAACCATCGGGCTCCCGGCTCAGTGGACAGTCTGCTTCTCCTTCTCCCTCTGCCCTTCCCCCTTGCTCATGCTCTCTCTCTCAAAATAAATAAAATCTTAAAAAAAAAAATAAAGACAGAGTAAAGCCCTTGACATGAGTAATCTCAGTGAAACTTCATAACACCCTCATGTAGGAGGTATTAATATTATTCCTATTTTACAAAGGAAGAAACCCAGATTTAGAGAAGTGAATTAACATATCCTGCATCTGTCTGATTTAAGAATGGAAACACTTTACCTGCAAAGATACCCATGGATGTAGGAAGACCTCATCAAATACCAAAGTCTGAGATTACCTAATTTCACTTCATGAAGAACCTGATACAGACAATATTTAAAAATCAATTTTTATCATTTCATATGGCTAGAAATAATTTAAGTAAGTTAAAAATGACTACTTGCAGTAGACCTGTACTATATAATAATTTGTCAAAGACACAAACACAAAAGCACTAATTGGTGGGATTAAAACTTAAAAGCATAAAGAACTTCTCAAGTTATTGACTTGAAAAAACACATTATATTTTGATGTGTGTGTGTGTGTGTGTGTAAAATGCTGAAATACTCTCAATTATTTCACAATGAACATTCTTAAGGCAGGCATTCTGAATTTAGGGAACCTTAAGCTGCAGGGCCACCATTTCTGTCTATACCTGTGCACTTCTGGCCATCTGTGCTCACAGATGAGTGCACCAGATATGATCAACCATGGAAACTATACCTTAAAGGGAACTGGAGAAGGAGACATAAAATAAGCCATCTAGTTCCATCACTCCTCAAAAGGCACAGTGGTATAGAAGGCATGGATGTAATTGCTGAAGTGTTCCTGTGATAGCCACTGTACCTTGACTTCCTTTAACGCTTAGCTCTTCCGGTGGCTGCAGAACATCATCGGGGTGTGGGATGCAGAGTCCGTGGAAGGGCCCCAGGTCAAAGCACTCATGCAGGAGCTGCATGTTCACTCTTGAGCACACACTCATGAACCCGACAGCTACACCTTCCACCTGAAACATCCAAAACATCTCGTTACTCTATCAGACCCCAAATGAATTCTCATCACGAAACTTCCAGGAGCCCACAGCATGCGGGTGGTTGGTAGCTTGGGGCAGGCACTTTGAGATATTTAAGGGAGGGAGGAATATTTTCCTTTAGAAACTCTAGTGTCCAGCACCATGCACGGCACACACAACAAGCTCCAAAAAATGTCCAATGGATGACCACTGTGAACAATCCTAGAAGTGGATACGTAACTTAGGGAAGTTGCTAGAGTTCTAGAGAGAAAGAACATGTGTCCTCTTTGCCCAGACCTGCCCCATATCCTTTTATTATCCCATGGGAAGGCCAGCCTTCCTGTCCACTTTCTTCCCCTCCACCATGCAGTCTCAGTAAGACCAGCCGGCATTCCATCCGATTGACCCTGGATTCAGAGATGTTCATGGTCACCTACTCTTTCAGATTGGAACTTTGATTTTCTTGAATTCATTCATTTATTTGATTGGATGGTCTTATGGGGAAGAGATGTGAGCAAAGAGGTTTGGTGGGGATGTGTGAGCGAAGTAAACTCGCAACACTGGTTCACCATGTGGGTCTGATTTACAAATACGTCACCTCCTAGCATCCGAACAGATACCTGTTTCTGAACCTCTTACAACAGTCCCATTAATTTAGGCCTCCGATGAGGAATACACAAGTGGGAAGATAAGTGGGACAGTTTGATGTAATAAGAAATACATGTTTGGTCTTCATCCCTGGTTCCTAAAACACTTGTAATTTCCTGAGAGGAACATCTTTTGTTTTTCCTAATAAGCTCCTTTGGGTAATACCTATGTTTATGCTAACGAGGTGACTCCCGGAGAATGGGAGCTGATTGTCAGGGAAACCAAACATGTGATTGATTAGAGGGTTGGAACTTTTGGCACCTCCCCCTGACCTCTGGAGAGGGGGGAGGGGCTTGAGATTGACTTCAGTCACCAGTAGCCAATGATATAATGAAGCATTAATGGAACCACCATAAAATCCCCTCAACAAGGGGAATCAGGAGTTTCTGGATTGGTGAACGCATGGAGATGCTGGGAGGAAACATGCCCAGAGAGGACATGGAAGCTCAGGGCCCTTTCCCCTGCACCTCGCTGTATGCATCCTTTCCATGTAGCTGTTCCTGAGTTGTAGTCTTTATAATAAGCAGGCAGTAGTAAGTCAAGTGTTTCCCTGAGTTCTGTGAGCCATTCTAACAAATTATCAACCCCTAAGGAGGGGGCTGTGGGAACCTGATTCATAGCCAGTCAGTTAGAAGTACAGGTGACAACCTGGGACTTATGACTGGCACCTGAAGTGGGGGCAGTTTTGGGGGCCTGAGCCCTTACCCTGCGAGATCCACACTAACTCCAGGTAGCATCAGCACTGAATCACAGGACACCCAATTGGTATCTAGGGAGCTGAAAATTTGGTTGGTGTAAGCAAAACCCTACACATTTGGTGTCAGAAGTGTCAGAATTCGAGAAAACAAGTTGTCTTCTAATGAGTAATTAGCCCACCTACACCTATTATTGGTAGTGATACAAATGAACAAAATTGAACTCTGTCATAGTCCACACTGACAGATATCTATGATTGAAATTCTTTATGATGTCCCTTCAATAATTCTGTATGTCATTCTTCCCTGCAAGGAAAGCATTTAAAATTTTAAAAGAGAGCAAGAAAGAATGCATAGTTCTGTAGTTAACTAATCTTCTTCTGGTAATTATTGTGCAATATATATGTACTTGTGTGTGTGTATATATGTATATATATATATAAAATATATATGTATATATATAATATATATCATATGTATGTATATACATATCATATATACATTAAATCGCTACATTGTAAACCTTAAACTTATACAATGTTATACAATTATATTTCACTAAAATTAGAAAAGAGAGAAAACTAAATTGTACATAAATAACTCCTCCTGTTAATTATAACTTGGGTTTTAAGCAAATTCTGGTTGACTGATTTGACTGCAGCTCCTGTTAGAAACCAGCTTTACAAGGTCCTACTCCTCAAGTGTTCACGCCGTATTTCCTGAGACAACCATCCTGTACAGGAAGCAAAAGAACTCATCATCAGCATTTCCTAGTCCCAAGAATGCAGTAGCATCCCATAAATGTCAGTCAGAGAAAATGGTTAATATTTGAACTTACTGAAGCACAAAATTAAGCTACAACAATACTGTCTTTTATATGACACATAGAAAAATTAGGCATTAAAGTATTTGTTCTCAAATGTGTCTTCTAGTCGAAAGTCATTTGTTTTCAAACATGTGTTTGAAAAATAAATGTGAGACTCCCTTTGTTTTCTCCCTAATGCTGGAATACAAGAGGAATTCTTAAAAATTAATTTTTCCATGCATACTCTTTTCTTTACAGCCCCCCACCCCCACCCCACAATGATACTAGCTGTACGAGGCTGGATTTACACAGCTGTTTTATAAAGCCATCGACACTTTAATAAAAGTCCAAAATAAACATTTTAATTTTTTTCCCAAATAACAAGTGATTGTTTGTCTTGTTTGCACTCATGAACAAAGGCTGCGTAGCCACAGTTGTCTGGCTTCTCTGTAATTTTAGGCCCAAGACTCAGCAGACGCTGATTAACCAATCCATCTACCATATGTGCAGAAAGAGACGGCCAGCCTCACTCTCGGCAGGGAAAATTGGCATCCATCTTGGTTCACATGGAGATGTCCTTCTAATCTACAGCCACGCTGGCGCAACGAAACTTCGATGGCCTGAAATACCTTTTGCTGGCTTCACGGCGAGCTGCATGTGCATGATAAGAATGTATTATTTATAAGACCGCTGTTAGTAATGAGCTATTACACTAATGGCTCATTGTGTTTGGAATTTGATTTCAAATGGCATGGATCACACATTCTGATGAAAATGAGAAAAAACATGTTTTGCCATTAGGAACAAAGATGTAACGTTCTCCAATTCCACAACCTGTTATATTCCCGTCATTCATCCTCGGTTGTGACAATTCACAAAAGTTCACAATTATGAACTGCAACAGAGCAAGGACATATTGTGGAAATGTCTGCTTTCTCCTTTGAGTTTCTTTCAAATAACTATTCTGATTTGAGAAACACCATTCTGAAATATGAATTTGTGGGAGTATTCAAATTCAAATCTTTGTGTGTGTGTATGTTTTCTGGAAAAATAGATTCAGTGAACTTCCTTTACTTGAACAATGAAAAGGCATTGATTGTTGACTGCTATCTATCCTCTAGGCAACAGAGATAACTTTCCACCACAAAGTTCTGCTTATTGTTCATGTTTTTCCTGTGAGGATATATATTAGGATACATAAAGCTCTGGTTGCTAGAAATCCCTACATGCAGTGGCCTTGTCTTCAAACACAGGCCCATTTAGAGACATGTGTGCACTGTATCATTCGTGCTTCCTTCTAAAAAGCCCTACAGTCACTCGTCCCTTTTGGGTGACCATACTCCATAATGAGGGTGCCCTTATTGTGACCACTGCCAGCTTTGATCCCCTCTGCCTCATGCCAACAGCAGGGCTGAGTTGGCAGTCTCTGCCCACCCGCAGGTCAGTGGTGCCTGTTCTGACCACTGCTGCCCATGCTGTGGATGATGCCAAAGCAGACGCTCTGCCCATCTGTCTCTAGGAGCCGCCCTTGGCCTCCAACCACCCTTCCCCAAAATCTCAGTTTGGAGTAAACACCAGATGTCAAGGTAAGCCAGGATAAAGTTATGAAAAGCAACTTGCGCAGCAAAATGATGACTCAAAACTCCTCCCAAGTAGCTATCAAGCCAAAGAAAGCCTGCACAGTTAAAAACCTTTAACTAGTCAAGAGTTTCCTACTTGGCACAGGCATAGATCCCAGGCTTTCTATGTGCATGGCCTGTAACTACCATGGGCCGGTGTGGGAAGAGACAGATTTGATGCACTCTGTTCTGTGATCTCTGGTCAACTGCAGTCACCTGTAAGCATGGTGTGTTGCCCGTAAATGCTTAATCAGCAACTGGGGTGGGGAAAACCCTGATTTAGCAATTTGCCAATCTCTGTGGTGTAAATATTCCCATTGTGGCCAATTTTAAGCTACCAATGTGATGTTACTGAATGGAGAGTTGGGAAGGGATGCCCAGTAGCCACTATTATATAGTATTTCCACTAGAGAGACGATAGACATAAATAATCTCAAGAGCGAAGATAATAATAAAATAATTAGGAAGTGATGAGTGTTGAGCATTAACTTTGTTTTCTAGTGTGATTGCACTGCAAGTTTATATAATTTAATTTTTAATAATGGCTGTGTTTAACAACCAGCTTGCAAAGTTCCTGAGGATTGAACACTTGGTTCTTGTGAGGCAGAATGAACTAGTTCCCGCATACCACTGTCTACAGGGCCAGCTGAAGAACGTCCAGGTGGTTGGGAGAAGGGTCTGGGAGGCAGGTGGGAGGGGAGTGACAGCACTGATCTTGAACATAAAAGGCTTAAGGCAACAGATACAGCTCAGTAGAAACTGGAGATGTGCTCGCAAGTCCTGGACTGGCTTCCTCCCTGTTAAGGGGGTCCTGCTTCTGCCCTTCCATTTAAAGATTGAGGTCCACGGTCGCTTCTCCACAGAATGTGAAGCGTCTGGTGTCTGAGGTAACATGGCCTCTCAGAAACTGGGCTGGACTCCATTTGCCTCTTTAGAGACACCGAAGGATCCTTGCAGGGTTGGGACTGCAATTTTCAGCCTGCAAATTTCCTCCGATGTTACATGCACTGAAAAATGTGTAACATGTGACTAGAGAGGAAAATACGTGGAGGTAGTCACTGCAGCTGCTCTTCATAAGCACTAACACAAGTGATTTGGGTTGAAACTGGCACCTTAAAAACAAAGAATTAAAAGCATTCTCCAGAGTGACATCAGCTTCATGGCGGCATAAAGATGTCCATCATTGTTGTCCCCGAGCTCATCAGCAAACATTCAGCATCCAGCCATGAACAAAAGGGCCTCTGAGGGAGCTGTGGCATCCAGTACCATATGCCAAGGGACCTGGAAGAGTTTTGCCAACTGTGCATGAGGAAATAGGCAGACACACCTCGGTCTTGACTATGAACCCTAAAGAGGACTGGGTCCAGCTTGTCTTGGCCATGGTCCAGAAGCCCTTGGAGAATATGGACTTAGATAATCATTTACAGAGGAGAGAGTCTTTGTAAAAAGTACAGTTTCCAGGGCGCCTGGGTGGCTCAGTCGTTAAGCGTCTGCCTTCGGCTCAGGTCATGATCCTGGGGTCCCGGGATCGAGTCCCACATCGGGCTCCCTGCTCGGCGGGAAGCCTGCTTCTCCCTCTCCCACCCCCCCTGCTTGTGTTCCTGCTCTCGCTATCTCTCTCTCTGTCAAATAAATAAAATCTTTAAACAAAAAAAAAAGTACAGTTTCCAGAGAAGTTCTAGGACTCCATTGGAGCAAAAAAAGTATGAGTTTGGATGCACTTAAGTGAATGAGAGGAACAGTCTGGCTTTACCCATCTCACCCACCCCCCAGTGAGGCACAGCTTAGAGCAAGATTTCTTGGCCCATGATTTATCCAATGGGGAAAAGGGAGAGTGTGTGAGTGAGCACCCAGCTTCCCCACCTGTGAGGGATTCTTCCAAAGAGGCCCATTTCTTTTATACCTCATCCATAGTACTTAATTTGGAGCTCTATGACTTGGGGAGCGGAAAGAGTCTAGGAAAAGCAGCGAATAGTACTCTGGGAGGGCAATAAAGGGACCTGATTCCTAACTGCATTGTGGATTGCATCAGGAAGCCTGCCCACAAACTGCTGGGAATATCTTGCCCATGAAACCCTTCAACAGGCCCACAAGTACTCCCAGCAACCTGTGTGCCTTACCCACACATCATCCCACCCTGTGGCCAGCTCCTGTGCACACTCCCAACAAAACCATGAGCAGGCTTTAGCAGACAGTTAGTGAGGACTGCAGAAAATCAGTCTGAGCACCTACCCTTAGAGACACCAAAGGATCTTTGGGAAAATAAAAGAGGTTGTCTTTTTGAGCACCTACCTTTGGGAAAATAAAAGAGGTTGTCAGCACTCCGCCTGGTGCTTTGTAAGATCCAGAGAATGCATATGAGCTTAAGAAGTCTGCCACAAGGGCGCCTGGGTGGCTCAGTCCTTAAGCATCTGCCTTCGGTTCAGGTCATGGTCCCAGGGTCCTGGGATCGAGCCCCGCGTTGGGCTCCCTGCTCAGTGGGAAGCCTGCTTCTCCCTCTCCCACTCCCCCTGCTTGTGTTCCCCCTCTCACTGTGTCTCTCTCTGTCAAATAAATAAAATCTTAAAAAAAAAAAAAAAAAAGAAGTCTGCCACAAGAGGGAGCAAGAAAGGTGGAGCAGATTTATCCATAGAAGGTCTGAGAACCCCTCAGGATCTCTAGCAGGGCTGACAGAGGTATGTCTCTCTGAAGAAAGTAAAGACTGGAGGGGGTAACTGCTACTTCAGATGTGAAGACAGTAATGAAAAACTCCAAGAAACATGAGAAAATCAAGGAAATGACATAAGCAAAAGATCACAATAATTTTCCTGTAACTAAACCCAAAGACATGGAGATCTCTAACTTACCAGATAAAGAATTCAAGATAGCAGGGGCGCCTGGGTGGCTCAGTCAGTTAAGCGCCTGACTCTTGACTTCAGCTCAGATCATGATCTCAGGGTTGTGAGATCAAGCCCCATGTTGGGCTCCACGCTGGGCATTGGGCCTGCTTGGGATTCTCTCTCTCCCTCTCTCTCTGCCCCTCCCCCACCATTCACATTCTCTCTCTCTTTCAAAAAAAGAAAAGAAAAGAAATGCCCAACTCTTCAGCTTTAAGAAAACACATAGGCTCAAAGTGAAGAGAAGGAAAAAGATACTCCATGCAAGTAGAAACCAAAAAAGACTTTAAGCCAAAAACAGAAACAAGAGACAAAGAAGGTCATTATATCAATGATAAAGGGGTAAATTTGTCAAGAAGATATAACAATCCTAAATATATATAAACTCAATATCAGACCACCTAAATATATCAAGCAAATACTAAAAGATATGAAGGGAGAAATAGACAATACAATAATAGTAGGGGACTTCAATACCCCTACTTTCAACAATGGATAGAACATCCAAGATAGAAAATCTACAAGGAAATGTTGGACTTGAACTTTACTTTAGACCAATGGACCTAACAGACATGCACAGAACATACTATCCAATGGCAGTAGACTATACATTCTTCTCCAGCATACATAGAACATTCTCCAGGATGGATCATATATTAGGCCACAAAACAAGTCTTAGCAAATTTAAGAAGACTGAAATCATACCAAGTATCTTTTCTGACCATATGTTATAAAACTAAAAATCAGTAACAGCAGGGAACCTGGACAATTCACAAATATATGGGAAAAAAAAGTTCCTGAACAACCATGGAGTTGTTCCAAAGAAGAAATCAAAAAGGAAATAAAAAATATCTTCAAACAAACAGAAATGGAAAGACAAAATACCAAAACCTATGGGATGTTGAGAAAGCAGTTCTACAATTCAAACATATGGGAGGGGGGAGAAAAGGAGAGAGGGAAACAAACCATAAGAGACTCTTAATGATAGAGAACAAACTGAGGGTTGATGGAGGGAGGTGGGTGGGGGATGGGCTAGATGGGTGATGGGTATTAAGAAGGGCACTTGTGATGAGCACTGGGTGTTGTATGTAAGTGAGGAACCACTGAATTCTGTCCTGAAACCAATATTTCACTATTGTTAACTAAAATTCAAATAAAAATTAAAAAAAAAAAAAGAAAAAGCAGTTCTAGGAGGTAAATTTATAGCAATAAATGCCTACATCAGGAAAAAAAAAATCTCAAATAAACAAATTTACATTTCAAGGAACTTGGAAAAGGAGATCAAATTAAGCCCAAAGTTAGCAGAAGGTAGGAAATACAAAGATGAGAGCAGAAATAAATGAAATAGAAAAACAGTACAAAAAGTTCAATGAAACTAAGAGTTGATTTTTGAAAAGATAAACAAAATTGACAAAAAGAGGACTCAAAATCAGAAATGAAAAAGGAGACTTTACATCTGGTAACACAGAAATACAAAGGATCATAAGCGACTACTATGAACAGTTGTATGGCAACAAATTGAACAACCTAGGATAAATGGATAAATTCCTAAAAACACACAACCTACCTAGACTGAAACATGAAGAAATAGAGAATATGAACAGATGAATAACAAGTAAAGAGAATAAATCAGCAATCAACCTCCTGCCAAAGAAAAGCCCCAGACTAGATGGTTTCACCGGTAAATTCACCAAACATTTAAAGAATTGACACCTATCCTTCTCAAACTCTTCCAAAAAATTGAATATTTTATGAGGTCAGCATTACTCTGATACCAAAGCCAGATAAGGACATTACAAGAAAACTATAGACCAATATCCCTGATGAATACTGACACAAAATATTAGCAAAGTGAATAGCACATTAAAAGGATCATACACCATGATCAAGCAGGATTTATCCCTGTGGTGCAAGGGTCAATATACACAAAATACACAAGTGGTTCAATATACAAAAATCAATAAAAGTGATAAACCACATTAATAGAAAAATAAAAATCATATGATCATCTCAATAGATGCAGAGAAAGCATATAACAAAATATCATGTCCCTTCACGAGAAGAATGCTCAATAAATAGGCTATAGTAGAAAAATATTTTAATTAAATAAAGGCCATTTATGACAAGCCCACAGCACATCATACTCAACAGTGATTGGCTGAAAGCCTTTCCTCTAAGATCAGCAGCAAGACAAGGGTGCCCACTCTCACCACTCCTATTCAACAGAGGACTGGAAGTCCTAGCCAAAGAAATCAGGCAAGAAAAGGAAGTAGTAAAGTAGTAGTAAGTAGAAGTAGTAAAAGTGTCTTTGTTTGAAAATGATATATGATCTTACATATAGAAAATCCTAAAGACTCCATCAAAAAAGTATTAGAACTGATAAATGAATTCAGTAAAGTTGCACAATACAAAACCAACATACGGAAATCAGTTGCATTTCTATACACTAACAATGAAATACCTGAAAAAGAAATAAAGAAAAAATCCTATTCACAATAGTATAAAAAACAATTGGATTAGAAGAATTAACATTGTTAAAATGTTCATACTGCCCAAAGCCATCTCTAGATTCAGTGCAATCCATATCAAAACTCCAATGGCATTTTTCATAGAAATAGAACAAACTATCCTAAGATTTGGAACCACAAAAGACACCAAAAGAACAAAGCTGGAAGGACACCTGGGTGGCTCAGTTGGTTAAGCGACCAACTCTTGATTTTGGCTCAGGTCTTGAGCTCCAGGTCATGAGATCTAGCCCCAAGTCAGGTTCCATACTCAGCAGAGAGTCTGGCTTGAGTTTCTTTCCCTCTCCTTGCCCTTCCCACTTGTGCTCTAAAATAAATTTAAAAATCTTTTAAAAAATTTTAAATAAATAAATAAATCATTAAAAAAAGAACAAAAGTGGAGGCATCACACTTTGATTTCAAATCGTATTACAAAGTTACAATAATCAAAACAGTACAGTACTAAGATAAAAGCAGACACAGAAACCAGTGGAACAGAATCAAGAGCCCAGAAATAAACACCTGCATATATGAGCAACTAATATTTAATAAGGGAGCCAAGAATACTCAATGGGGAAATGACTGTCTCTTCAATAAACAGTACTGGGAAAACTGATATCCACATACAGAAGAGTGAAATTGGACTCCATCTCACACCACTCACAAAAATTAACTCAAAATGGACTAAAGACTTAAACATAAGACTTGAAACTGTATAACTACTGGAAGAAAATGTAGGGAGAAGAAGCTCCTTGACATTGTTCTTGGCAACCATTTTTTTGATATGACACCAAAACCACAAGCAACAAAAGCAAAAATTAATAAGAAAGATGACATCAAACTAAAAAGTTACTGCACAGCAAAAGGAACAATCAACACAATGAAAAAGCAATCTACAGAATGGGAAAAAGTATTTGTAAACCATATACTGGAATATTAGATAGGGGGTTCATATCCAAAATGCATAAAGAACTCCTACAACTCAACAGGGAAAAAAAGATCCAATTTAAAAATGGGCAGAGAATCTGAATAGACATTTTTTCCAAAGAATACATACAAAGGATCAACAGCTACATGAAAAGATGCTCAACTTCACTAATCATTAGGAGATGAAAATCAAAACCACAATGAGATATTTCCTTACATCTATTAGAATGGCTATCATCACAAAGACAAGAGATAACAATGCACTGGCAAGAATGTGGAGAAAAAGTAACCCTTATGGGGCCCCTGGCTGGCTCAGTTGGTAGAGCATGCAACACTTAATCTCAAGGGTTTGAGTTCAAGCCCCATGTTGGGTGTAGAGATTACTTAAAAACAAAATCTTTTTTAAAAAAAAGTAACCCTCATGTGCTGTTCATAGGAATGTAATTTGCTATAGCCAGTATGGAAAACAGTACAGAGGTTTCTCAAAATATTAAAAATAGAACTGCCATATGACCTAGCAATACTACTTTTGGTTGTATATCCAAAAGAAACAAAAACAGGATCTCGAACAGATATGTGCACTCCCATGTTCATGCTATTCATAATAGCCAACATATGGAAACAATCTAAGTGTCCTTCAACAGATGAATTAATTAAAAATGTGGTATATATGCATATAATAGAATATTATTCAGCCACGAGAAAAGAAGGAAATCCTGCCATTTGCAACCACATGGATGGTCCATGATGACATTATGCTAAGCAAAATAAGTCAGAGAAAGGCAAATATTATATGATATCACTTATATGTGGAATCTAAAAAAGAACACATAGAAATAGTAAAATTATGGTTACCAGGGATTGGGAGGCGAGTGAAAGGGGGGGGATGTTGGTCAAAGGGCACAAACTTCCAGTTGTAAGATGAATAGGTTCTTGGGATCTAATGTACAGCATGGTGATTTTAGTTAACAATATTGTATTAGATACTCGAAAGTTGCTAAAAGAATGGATCTTAAACATTCTCACCACAAAATGGTACTGGTAATTACGTGATGTGATGCAGGTGTTAGCTAATGCTATGCTGGAATCATTTCACAATATATAAATGTATCAAATCAACATGGTGTACACCTTAAACTTACACAATCATATATGTCAATTACATCCCAATAAAGCTGGAACAAATAAAAGCCTTCTCTAAAAAACAAAGGCCTGACTAAACTGGATTGTCCATTTTGGTCATTAAAAGGTCTGACTGGGGTCTTCATCAATCATTACTTCTCAGTAGTTTTGTCTCATCATGTAAAGACATAGTTTTCAAAATGGTGCTGCTGGGCCCAAATATTCCTTGACTCTTCCTTTATTCATTAGCCTGAAGCTATAGGCCGAATGAACATATATGAAAGTCCTTAAAGGAGAATGCAAAAACCTAAATATGAAAAAATAAAAATAACCCTTTCAATGGAGAAGAAACAAATATTATGGACTAGGACCTCAGAATCTAATTTTTAGGGCCAGTTCTCACCTTCAGAAACTAATGCCTTTATCTCTCTCAGGCCATCCTGTCCTTCACCAGATACGGTTTCATTTTCCATCATACATCTACAGATAAATGTTTCACCACTTGGACTGCACACTGGAACGATATGGGAGCGTTTTAGAAATGTTGATTATGTCCCACCCTGAAAGACTGATCTACTTGGTCTAAGTATATCCTAGCATCAGGATTTTTAATTGAGATATAATTCACTTACCATAAAAATAAACCTTTAAAGAATATACAATTCAGTAGCTTTTAGTATATTCACAAAGATACACACCTTCAACCACTAATTCCAAAACATTTTCGTCCCCTGGCCCCCCCATAAAAAAACGCCATACCCTTTATTAGTTGTTCCCCATCTACCTCTTTCTCCAGCCACTGATCTATTTTCTGTTTCTATGGACTTGCTCTTTCTAGGCTTTCATATAAATGGGATCATACAATACGCGGTCTTTGAGGTCTGGATGCTTTCACCTGGCATAATGTTTTCAAGGTTCAAACATGTTGTAGCATGCATAATCCTTCATTCCCTTTTATCTCCTAATAATATTCCATTGTATGGCTATACCACCTTTTGTTTATTCATTCATCAGCAGATGGACATGTGGGTTATTTCCACTTTTTGGCTATTATGAATAATGCTGCTATGAATGTTTATGTATGTGTTCTATGTGGACATGTATTTTCAATTTAGGAGTGGAACTGCTGGGTTAAATGTTAATTCTATGTTTCACTTTTTGAGAACATTCCAGATTGTTTTCTAAAGTGGCTATGCCATATTATAATCCCACCAGCAGTCTATGAGGGTTCCACTTTCTCCACATCCTCACCAACACTTGTTATCGTCCCTCTCTTTTATTATAACAATCCTAGCAAGTGCGAAGTGGTATCTCATTGTGGTGTTGGTTTGTATTTCCCTGAGGACTAATGGTGTTGAGCACCATTTCATGAGCTTATTGGCCATTTGTATATCTTTTTTGGAGAAATGTCTATTCAAATCCTTTGTCCACATTTTATTTAGATGATTTTTCTCTTTATTGCTATATGAGTTCATTATATATTCTGGATACAAGTTCATTGACATGGGGATAGTCTAAAAGTCTCCCAAGTGGTTCTCATACAAACTGAGCTTGAGAACTGCTGATGTAGAACCAAGTCTCAAACAGATCATGTTATCAGAATAAAAGAACTTTTGATTCCAAGTTTCCCAAGAAAAGTAATATTCTTTAAATAGCTCTTACAGTTTTGTCAAATAGAGAAATCAGTGTATGAAGAATCCCTGAACAATCATCCTAGAATGCTGAATTCCCACCTTTGAAAGCTTTTCAATAAACTGGCACAACGCAAAGGTCAAATATCCACTTGAAAAAAAAAAAAAACTAATTTGTGGTCATCTTTGCCTGAACCTTGGGATTCTATGAATGAAGTATTCAGGTATAGGGCTGGGTACCCAAGGGTTCTATCCATGTTTGTTGATTATTATGATATGCAAAAGGCAACACAGAAATTCATTCAAAATAAGATTATCTTGTTGTCAAAAACAATCTTCAGTCCAAGCTTATATAAACCTCTTTTAAAGGCCTTTACAGAAATTGCCCTCTATATTTCTCATGTGATGCAAAGAGAACATCTTAGCTCACATTTGAATTGCTTTCTTTTCTTGATTCTTAAAACCATCAACAAAAGGCCGACCTTGTGAGGTCCCTATACACAAGTCAACAACAAGTCATTTGGAGGAGAGCTTCAAGCCTTTAAAATGGAGTACACAAATCTGGTTCCTGAACCAGCAGCATCAATATCACCCAGGAACTAGTGAAAAATGCACATTCTTAGGCCCATCCCAGACTTACAAGATCACACTGTGCTGGGTCCCAGGAATCTGTGTTCTAATCACCCCAAGAAGTCATTTCAATGTATGCTCAAGTTTGAGTCCTTACTACTTTAAAATATTTTCCTCACATTTCTCATACACACATAAAGCAGATGCCATTGGTCACGGCCCTATCCTACCTAAAGCTGAACAGTCACCATACATTCCCTAATTACCCTAAGGCACTAAAAGTCTCAATTTTTTTTCAGTCAGACAATTTCTCCATACCACTGAGCAGACGCTGTGAATATTCCTAGTTCAGCATTTTCAACCCTTAAGAATGCCCAAAGCGTCCGATGGAGTAGGACATGAGATAGAATTCCATCATATTTTTCAGGAAGGCCAATTTCAGCACACTGAAACCAGCACAAAGGTCTAAAGATACCTCAACACACTTACATTTAGCTATCAGAACTGGGATCGAATCCTCATTATCAAATCATGTGGGGACAAATGCAGAGAAGGAAGCCACAGCTAGCTAAAACTCTGTAAGGGAACAGTGTCCCTCTGTGAATGCCTCTGGGGGCAGGGCAAGGATGAGAGACAGTCTCAAGAGTTGCAGAGTTGCCCACAGTGGCTGCCCAAGGTGCCAGGTCAGCCTGCTCCCTGCTTTGAGCTGAGACACACCAAATCTAGCCAGCTCGCCAGCTCTCTTCTGTCTCTCTTCTCCCCCTCCCCTTCCCTTGGGTGTAGGTAGACCACAGGGTCTACAGCTGTCAAACCAGAGGGCGTGGGTTCTATCTTTCTTTATTGCCATCCCTACCTCCCATCTCAGTAGAGCCTTCCGGGATGGATGGTGTGGAATCAGGACACTCATGAAGCATGTTCTGAGTCAGCGGTCACAACTGACATGCTCATGGGGCCAGGCTGGTTTAAAGTGGGGAAGATGGCCAGCGGAGGGTCATGAACCCCCAGGACACAATGGTGATGTGCTCAAGGGCACCTGCACTGTCTATAGCAGCAGCTGTTCCATAGCTCCGATTCACTGGGGCCCGACAGCAGGCCTTCTGATACTTCCGGAGAAACTAGAAATTCCAGCTGTTATATACACTTTCCTAATTTTGAAATGCTAGCCACTAATACAACAAAATTTAATCATCTATGACCTAAATCAAATCATGAGAAAACAACGGACAAATCCAAATTGAGACACGCTGCACAAAATAACTGACCTGTGCTCTTCAAAATGGTCATTGTCATGAAAAACAAAGACCGGGGAGTTGTTCCGATTACAGGAGACTGAAGACACAGGACACCTGAGTGCAACAGATGATGTGGATTTACTTCTGCTATCAAGGACTGCCAATACAATCAGAATAAGGTCTGTAGATTAGATAATAGGGCTGTAGGAATCATAACTGCTCCGCCTGATCACTGTACTGCAGTTACATCAGAGAACATTCTTGTTTTTAGGAAATATACACTGAAGTATTTAGCAGTAAAGGGGGCGTGACATCCACAACTTATTCTTAAATGGTTCAGAAAAATATATAAATAAATAGTTCTAAAATAATACATATATGTATATTTATATTATGGTATAAACACATTTATGTTACAATATAATATAAGTAATATAAATATATATGCTTATATATAAAAATAGGGAGAAAAAGCAAGCAAAGAGAATGATAAAGCTACTGTGGTAAAATGTTACCATTTAGGAAATTTCAGTGCCTAAAAGTTTTCTCTAAGTGTGAAATTTTGTTAAAACAAAAAGTTAAAAAGAATTATTTTCCAAGTCAAACAAAATCCATGTGCCAGCAGGATGCTGGTCTGTGATCTCTGGCCTCTGGGATCTTGGGTTCTCAGAAATCCACCCAGACGCCCTCAAGAATCTCTCCCTTTCACCCTAACTTCCATCCCTACCTTCAGGGGTAGGGCAAAGAGTCCACAGCAGCCTGGTATCTGGAAGCACCTCACAAAAACCTACAAACCTAAAGCCAGGTCACACTGGGAAGGAGGGTGATGTCACCGCTCTGAAGTGGGCCTGACACACCACCTGGAAGGGCCTCAGGAAGCAGGGAGGGGATAGCAGCTCTGGGGGAGCTGGGCAAAAACCAGGAGCAATATCACTTATTTCTTTCATTTCTCTCACTAAGCGCATCCCCAGGCAGACTAATCACCAACCTCACACACGACAGCATGATTCTCTTCGTCTTGGGCCTCTATTAGTTCAGCCAGGAAGTACTCTCCATAAGTTTCCTTCAGAAGCGTATCGTAGCGCATAAATATCGGCATGAGATCATCATGATCTTCCACCCTGTTTAATGCAAAGGCTTCATTAACTTCGGTGTTCGTTCCTTCAGTGGAGCACCTACTATGTGCCAGAGCCTGTTCTAAATGTTGGGGACACAGCAGTACGCTCATGACGTGAACTTGCATTCAAATAGGAGAAACAGAATGACAATATAACAAATACATTACTTCAAACATTTCAAATAGTGGTAAGTGCTCTGAGATGGAGAGTAACAGGGTCAAGTGGCCAGGGAAGACCTCTCTGAGGAAGGACATCTGAGCTGGGACCTGAATGAAGAGAAGGGCAGAGAGCTATGTCAAGAGACCTGGGGGTAGAAAATTCCAGGCAAAGGGAACACATTCAGCATATTTGGATATGGAATGTAGGGTAGCATTTGTCATGAGACAGGACAAAAACCTGGGGACAGTATTTCCCCAGTGTTTCAAGGAACACTACTTCTATGACATTGTCCTCAGCATCCCTTTCCTCCTCCAAAAAGAATTCCACTGTCTAAAGACAATTTCCTAGTATAGGTGCCTTCTAGAGTGACACGGTTACATATTAAAGACTGAGAAGTACTAGCATAAAGAATATTTAACCTTGTTTATGCATTTACCCAACACTGGCCCATGGTACCCTTTATTCCTATCAAGGTGGATGGAGAACAGAAACCATGGTGCTCACCGGCCCTTCTGACTCAGAGAGGGGTCCAGCAGCTCCCCTGCCATTTGGCAGGGTTCTAGGGCTGGTTCCTTTATATTCTAGTTGCCCTTTTAAACTGAGCCTTTTTTTCTGTGGGCAGACGAGTCTGCTCATGATCCCTGGTACTATCTCTGCCCACTGAAGTTCACGGTTCCCTTCATTCCTGTGTCTCTGTCTCTCTTGCTGTTCTCTCTTGCTGTTCTCTCTGTGGTCCCTCTATCATTTGTTGTGCTGTTCAGAAGCTGTTCAGTCAGTCCTCCGTTCTTCTTCAGGAGGATTGCTCTGAAATAGCAATTGATTTGGTGTGTCCATGGAGGAGGTGAGTTCAGGGTCTTCCTACATCGCCATCTTGGACCAGAAGTCTACCCTTTATTCCTTGAAACATCTCCACATTTCCCGTAAAGGGGGAAATGCTGGTTTAAAAATAATGAAGCTCTGCTCACTGTCTTGGAGACACTCACCTCAAATTTCCATTGTCAGGACTCTGTATAGTGACCTTGACAACCAGTGTGGGAGGAGAAGAAGAACCAAGAACCAGGTTTATGGTAGCACGGTGATGCTGGCCCTTGGACTCCATTAACAGTCTTTTCTTCTTTTTAATATACTCTTGGTTATATTTATATTTAGTACACTCTTGGTTATATTTAGTATACTCTTGGTTATATTATATCTATTTTACCTGTCTAGGATGTTCTTATACTTACTCTTATTAAAATGTTCTACCTTTTTGTTTGTTTCCCTGTAATATATCTGATTTGACTACTAACTTTTATCTCTTCTTCCCTTTACTTTATTACTATGCCATCTTCATCATCCTATTTGGTCTTCCTTTTTTTTAGGATTTTATTTATTCATTTGAGAGAGAGAGACAGAGAGAGCACAAGCAGGGGGAGAGGCAGAGGGAGAGGGAGAAGCAGACTCCCCGCTGAGCTGGAAGCCCAACGTGGGGCTCGATCCCAGGACCTGGATATCATGACCTGAGCAGAAGGCAGACGCTTAACCATCTGAGTCACCCAGGCACCCCCCCATTTGATCTTCTAATATGTTCTCTTTGACATTAATAGTAGGTTCATCTGAGTGATTCATATGTATATAAAGCTCAGGGCTTTATCCAGATTCTATTTATTGCTATACTTCTCATAGCAACCCCAGGAGGTAGGCATTGCCATCTTCACTCTGTAGATGGAGGAGAGCAAGGCTCATGGGGATGATGCTCAGGTGGAGCTCAGGCTCCACCTGAGATGACAGAAATAGTTGGCAGCAGAGCATGTTATGAACAGGTCAGCTTAGACCCTGCCATCACATACTACACTAAGCGTTCAACAATGCACTTCAAAAATTTACTTCAAAAAATTACTTTGACATTCCTTTTGAAAATGGGTAGCAAGAAACGTGAGCACAAGCAAAACAGTTGAGAGGAGACTTTGGCTCAAGGGCCAGAGGTCAACACCATGGGCTCATCCACCCAGCTCTGCCCCAACTCCTGGATCAGATTCCCCCATTCCTGCCACAGCTCTACTTTCCACATCTAAATGCTTTAAAGTGGACAACTGCATGCACTCTGGATAAAAATCTCTACCCTGTACCCATGATGAAACCTTTACCTCTGGTGACAGAGCCTCATCTGTTGGAATGATGTTGGTTTTTCATCAGTAATAAGCATCTTGATGGAAGCATCATCTTGATGAAAGAAATACATATTTGAAAAACTAGATCTCTGCTATATAAAACCTCAGATGTAGGAGAAAGCTAGCCAACAGAGCATGTACAAGAAGGAAGAAACAAAGAGAAGATGACGACCAGTGGGGCTTAAACATAACTCCTCAGGTTGAACCTTATTCTTCACCTCTTGTCAACACTCTCTGGAAGGAGAGACAGCAGAGGGTCCTTATCTAGGAAACCAGGATATTTGCTTGTTATACTATACTATCAACCTGGCAATGATGTCATAACCAACCAACAGTCTCGTCCCACATGCCAGAGCATCAGAGGGATTCTCTAGTGATGAGTCTAAAACGTGGAGCCAGAACTGAGTAATGTATAGAACTGCTGAATCACTATATTGTACAGCTGAAACTAATATAACACTGTGTGTTCATTATACCAGAATTATTAAAATAATGACTAAATACACTTAAACCATGGAGCCAGAAACAGTCTTTAGGATGGACGGGACTGTATCTGACACCATAGCCATTTCACAAGTTATTTCAGGCCCACACTAATTTTTTAAAGTAGTCTTTGACTACCTACCCGTCTATGTTTGTGTGTGCACAATCACTGTGAGAGCTACCAGCGCCCACCTGTGGCTGGGTGTACCAAAGCTCCACCAGAAATGCATTGAAGGCTCGCAGGGCTCTTTCGAAAAGATTGGAGAATAAATGCTACAGTGTAGTGGTCAAAGCCTGGGCTGGAAGCCAGAATGCCTAAGTCTGGGTTTAAAAACTGTGACCTTGGACAAATCACTTAACCTCTCTGTGCCAGAGTTTTCTCATCTGTCATAAAGACAGTAAATTAAATGGTGAGATGATAATGTGTGGCGTGCTACTGTTATTAATATTACTACTACTTAGGTAGGAAAGGTCAATAAGAACAACTGAAGAACGTTTATAATCAACGCATGGAATGGAAGAGGTTATCACTACAGACGCGTGAATCATTGCGCCGGTTGCCCACTGACCGCTGTAGGTATAAACTTTCCCATTCTGTCCACTATCACTGATCTGTTTAAAATCTGCTTTCTTCACCTCGCTCCCTTACTCAAAAACTTTTGCTAGCCCCCCGTTTCTGGGATGAGCCCAGAGCCCTTAGTCTCATTTTAAAAGCCTCTTTCCATCATTATCAGCAACAATAATACAAGTTGATCTACACTTTGTCCCTAGAAGGGGACCTCACCATCTTCCCTCCTTCTGCCTCTGTCCCTAATCCAGCACTGTGACTCCCTCAGTCATCCAAATTCCGGCATCCTTCAAGGCTCACTTCCCCCCATACCCTCCAGTGGTTCATCTTCCCAGGCTCCTTTCCCAGGAACCTAATGACAGGGTCAAAACTGGATATCTATTGTCCACTTTTGTGTTAATGTCAAAGCAGAGCATGTTCCCAACCAAGGAATATACTCTTTGGGGACAAAGATGGAGTCCTGTGCTTCTATGTAACAAAGCTTAACCAAGACATTCTGAACCCTCTTCTCGACTAGACTTCAACCTTGGTCTATAAAGACTTGAACAAACACCCACATAGTTTCCCTGAGCTCAAGGCCACAACCTGAGGCTGACCCCAGCCCCCCTTGAAGTGCCTTCCTGAGAAAGCAAGGCTGCCAAAAGGATGTCCTACTTATTCCAGCCAACACCTGAGGTGGGGCCCTTGTCTCCCAGTCTCTTTGGGAGGGCAGGAGCCTAACTTCAATAAGCTCCAGCTAGCAAACTCAGATGGGTTTCACAAGGAACAACCGCACTTCCCACTTCTTGTAGTTTTTCATGTCCCTGACTCTACTGAAGCTCTCCTAGCCCCCTCCCAAATCCCTCATTTTCTCTCTAAAAGGCCCAGTCACCTCTGTACAAACCAAAGTTGAGTTCAGTTGACACTGCATGCTTTTCCCTATTGTAATAGTTATTACCGATGAAAATCTGTCCTGACCACTTTAACCAGTCTGGCTTTGTTGACCTTTGACATCTGCATACCCTGCAGGCCGTAGCACAGGAGAAACAGTGACAGCCAGTGTGGGCAGGGCCTTTCCCATCCCCAGGATAGATGGGTATCCCACATGCACTGGCAGCGCTGAGGGGTGCCATTGCTAAGCCCGTTTTCCAGGTGAGGAACATGTGGCCTGAGAGGAGCCCACAGCCCTGTACTGACTGAGAAACCTGCCCAGGCACTTCAATGCTAAGCCTTGGTTTCTCGTCTACTAAACAGGCAGGGACAAGGACAGCAGGGAGGGTACAATGCAGTGATACAAGGGACTCTCTGTAGGCAGTAAGCCCTCAGCAGCACTTGCTCTGGGGAGACTTCACATTCCCCTGCCACATCCCACACCACCTGGAAACCCCCGCCGACTGGCTCCTCCCTCCCCCGCCAGCACTCAGGACCTCTGCTCAAAGAACCTAGAACACCCACTGCATTCCAAAACCCACTTCCCCACTTAACCTGCCAAAAGGGCAGTGTTAACAGAGGGGAGCTTTTCTCCATAAAGAGTCCTGAATGATACCTGTTTGAAAAAACAAAAAAGATTCTAAAAGAGAATAGCCAAGAAATCCATTTCAAACACTTTGCCAAAAACAAAACCCCACATTGATATTAATAGAGATAATTGTTGTAAATAATTCAATTCATTCATTATTATCAATGAAGATAATTCAATATCCTAGTCCTTTTAACTCAATTGAGACCCCTATCTTATAGAAAACTCCAAAATCAACTGTGTACCATGGGCTTTTATCTACGTAGGACGGATACAAAAATAATACTCCATGGATATAAAAGTCTGAAATAAAGGCTCAGAGAGGCCTAAGGCCGTATGCCTAATCATGAGCCCTCTGCAGCCTACTAACAAAGTTATCCATAATCATACCTCACTACTAATTCTTCCGGGAAAAAGAAGAAGAAAATATCCAAATTGTGGCGTTCTAAGGATTCTCTCCCTTCAGCTCTTACCAAAATGGATACAGTGGAACTTGTTCTGCCAAATGCATTCCTTGGGGTAATTGATAATTTATGATCTTGCATCAGCCTCAGTGCTAATGATAAAGTATGACATCAGCCTTGCAGAGTCTCAAATGGCATATGACGAAGTCCAGCCCCACAGAAACAAAACACCCCAGCTACGAAAAACAATTCATCCAGTAAAATGTTTCAATCCGAGCACTTCGAGGTGATGAGCACTGCCTGCCTCTGGGACAGGAGAGTGGCAACTCAATGTGAATCCATTCGGCACAGTACAGCCACGTGTCCAGCACCTCTGTGACCCACAGTGTTTCAGGGCTTATGCCTATGCCAGGCTATAATTCATCAACATAAATACAATGGGAACAATACCATTTTCTGGGTGAAAAGCAATATTCTTTTATATCTTCCATTCGGGAAGTGGCTTGGAGGAGGCAATGATGTGCTTGTTAATGTAATCAGTTACAGAATATTTTATTTTACTCTGTTTGGAGGAAACAAGAGGTCCATCCCATAAAGACTGATTGATTGTTCAGGTACCTAAATGTCTATCAGACTCTGACAAATGTATCAGATGAAAATGGTAGTAGAATCGAAAGCATGAGGAAATCAATAGCCTCTCAAGGACACATCACTTGGGGTGTGGGTGTCCTCAAACCCAGGGGAAGGCAAGGTAGAGGATGACAGGAATGGGATGGCTCTCCCTGGCTTCCTGGGAGGATATGCTCTTCTCATTTCCACTATGTCAATTAGCTGGGCTTTCAAGAACATCATGATGCCTGGAACCCACAGACCTTTCCCAGGGGACTGGCATGGTCTCTTGGTGACAGGGAGACCCTCGGATTGTTTCAACACTTCAGCATCCTGACCACTTTTCTGTATAATTACAATCCTAGAGGAAAATCCACAGGCTAGCTTCCCTCCAGGGTGGGAGATGCGCATTGTTTCCTTGCCAGCAAAGAAAGCATTGCGAATTCACAGATGGAAAGTTCACACTTAAGGACTGGAACGACAGCAGCAGCAGGGGCGAGCCACCTTTGCATTCAGAATATTGGCCCGGCCTCTCCTCTCCTGTCTGACGGTATTTTCCACATCCAGAGAGGATTTGCATTTCATTAGCTAGACTTAAACATGTACCGTTGAAAAAGTGATTCTGATGTTACTTGAAATGCCCTAAATAGTGTATTTCTTCAAGTCCGAGAGTGAGTGTGTGCCTGTGCTATAAGAAATCAGTGAATGAAGGAAAAAAACTCGCAGAGAATCTAATTTAGTGGTAGTCCTAAAGAAAGCAGTGTATTTGGATTAAACCAACCTTTTACCACGAACACTGTTTCAACTTGAGGTAGGAGAACCTAAAGCCAGTCTTTTTCTTCAGATGCGGGAAACAAAGCACCTTTTTCTTTCCAAGATCTCTTGTGACCTCTAGTGGTCTTCTTTAAGAAAATCAAATCCATCATTCCTCAACCACATATTCCATTTTAGAACTTGAAGATGGATTTTGGAACTGTTTAGGTTCTACTCCTTGGAAAATGTCATGATTTTTAAAATGACAGAGGATTTTAAGCCCTAAATGACTTCAAAGCATGTGCAAGGCCAGTAAGAGGCCCCTGCCGTTTATACCACCAGGATTTGATCCAAAAGTCTATCTTGGCACGCCGTCACTCCAGCTGGATTGTTAACCAGATTTTATTGGCTGGGTCACTTACCAAGACCCAAGAAGAGCAACAGTGAAGCTCCTAACTGCGCTATCCCTTCTTTTTGAATGCTTTAGGATTCTCGTAACTTAAGCCTCAGAACGTTCATTCCTATGAAATTGCTCAGAAGTCCAACTTAAGTGAATTTCAGAAAAGCATGAGGATGTCAAATGCTTAATAAAAGTAATTGCTTTAAAAGGTGAAAAGTTCGTGTTTAAAAACCACCAGTCTTATGTTTTAAAGCCCTAAATTGTCTTTCATCTATTTTACATAGCAATAATGTTGACACAATCTGGTTAACCTTTATTATCAGCAGAAAAGCAGCACTCTACTTTAGTCATTTTACAACACTGACTGACAGCACATAATCCTTTCCTGGCAAGTCCTCCCCCACACCCCCCGAAAGACTTGAAAAGGGTAGGTTTTCCCCAGGAAAGACTATTCCAACAGTTTTTCGGTCTGAGAACATCTCAAACCCACCACTGAGTACTAATCAAGCCCACTGTAAAGGAGTGTCCAGACACAGCTATGCTTTATTTCAAATATTACACAAAATATAGAACAATAACTTTAATAATTAGTGTCTAAGTGGAGGGGCAGATTACAGCACAATTTTCCATATGGGTAAATCAAAGAACTGGGACTGGGTATTACAGCGTTAATTCCCTGGTTCTGAACATGTTGCTAGGTAAACAGGGGAAGGATAATTACATCCTCAAACCCTTGTCTAGTCTAGTGTTTTAAGAACTGTGTTCTTCACTAATTATCAGTGCAAGTAACTATTGATGAGACAGATGTCAAAAAATCAATGTGGGGGAAATAAGAGAAAAGAAGCAGTCTAAGAGGATGCACAGCCATGCTCATCTGACCTTGTGAAAAATCTTTTTTTCTGCATCCTTAAGGAAGGGAAATGATCTACATACGTACATTTTCTGGCTACCTGAAATACTACACCTGCTAGTATCAAAACTCTGGACAGAGGGCTTCTTAAAATGTGTCATACTTCTCTACCTTCCAACAAGGAAACCACCAATTGTCATAATGTCACCATTCCCTCATGAATTCACTGAATTCACCATTCCCTCATGAATTCACAATATGCTAAATTGTCTCTTTATAAATGCCCCTACCTCCTTACAAAGTACCCACTGTCATCTCTTTGCCATCAGGACCATATTCCTCTCGTGGCTTGCTACTTGCAGATTTTCTGTAGGCTGAGCAAGCAGGATGTGTCGCCGTCAGAGGCTGAAGGAGCAAGACCTCAAGGTCAGGAATTGGGAAGATTTAGTTCAGGCCAGGACAGCCTTGTCCCCTTGAAGGTTGTAGTCCATAACTCTAAAGTTTTCAAGGGCAAAGGAGGAAAGGAATGAAGGCCTGAGAAGAGAAACTAACTCAAAACCATCAGTTTACCACATGCTTACTAGGAGCCAGCACTGGCCTGGGCACAGCCTATACCTTTTCTCGAGCAACCTACATCCTGAATGGCAAGTGGGGCATCAGTGAGTAGATTAGCAAAGACGTCGACGGCCTTACTAAAAAATGAAAAAAATGGGTCATTTTTAGATACGCTGCCTCTGTACATGTCAGTTTCAGTATTAGATTTATATATCATTTTCTATTACAATAATAGATTATATAGAATTATCTAATTCTATAGGATTATCTATTATAATAATAGATAATAATACAATAACGTCTTGCCAAATATCTATGCTGGAACTACTTGAGCTTTAAAATTCCTCAAGAAAATGACAATTGCCAAGATCCAAATTTGGTATACTGCCTACACACTTTAAGAAAATAAGGACCTTCTGGGTTGGTGAATGCATGGAGATTGAGGGAGAGTAGCCCACCCGGAGAGGGCATGGAAGCTCTGCTCCCTTTCTCCACACCTCGCCCTGTGCATCTCTCCCATTTGACTATTCCTGACTTATATCCTCTTAAAATAGACTGGTGACATAGTAAGTAAGAAAAAAAAAAGTCAAGAAAATACTCTCAGAAATGTGCCCCCCTCACCTGCTGTTCCTATCTACCCTCCCCCCTAAAATCATCTACTATGTACACATACATTTAATCATCCATCCAGATAATTTCTAAATTGGAAATTATTTTAAATGCAACTATTTTATTTCAGACAAAGCCCCTAAAACAGCACTCAAACCCACAAAATATTTAGATAAATGCAATTTAAAATAACAAGATATTGGCTTGACCTAACAGATTGGAAACAGTTTTAATAACTGAAAACATAACATCCAGCATTGGTGAAATGTAAGGAAACTAGACTCCATTGGTTAGAATATAAATTGTTATATTTTGGTTGAATAATTTGGTAGCATCTATTTTTAAATCTTAGTATTTAATGCACTCTTACCCAGAAATTCCACTTCTTGTACCTATATTACAGAAAAAAAAATAGCATGAGTACCTGAAGATATACATACAAGGCCGTAGTACTACTTGTTATAGGAAGAAAATGAGGACAAATTTCCATAAATAAGGCATAATTAAATGAATATTAGAGCCACATGTTGAAATACCATGCAGCCATTAAAAAAGAATAAAACTGATCTAGAAGGATGATGAACTGTTATATTAAATGAAAAATACAATTAACAGAACATATGATCATTACTATGTACAGACAAAAAGAGAGACAAAGAGAATACACATATACTTGCACATGTGTGTGTAGTTATATACTCACATAGAAGAATTCAACAAATAATTTTACTTTAAAAATTGTTCTAATTTGAAAATAGAATTCATTTTATTAAATGAACCCATCCTCCAAGCTAATTAGCAAATGGAAGAATAAAATGAGAGATTTTTAAATGAAGACAAAAGTTCAGCAATTATTAGACTACTTACAAGATCCTAAGCAATTTATGTAAATTTCTCCTAACATAATAAAGAAACTGCCTACTTGTGAATAGTTTTACAATAAAACTCCTTTAAAGACTGTAATTTCCTGATGGGCAGGAGGACCTATTTTCCTGTGCTGATACTAACAAGAGAAACTTCATAAATCAGGAAGGAAAATTTGAAAGGTGTGAGAGAATCAATTAAAAATGTTATTTAAAAAATATATTTCACTTACAGAATTCCTTTTCTTCAGAATGCATTTGGCTTGTATTAGCATTTGTATCGTGACCAAAGGGGTTTTATAAAGAGAATTATAATGTATTTGGCTATGAATAAAAAGAAAGTAAAAAAAAAATGGTTTTCTACAAGGAATTTTCTTCTCTCTTGTCCTAAACTAGGTGGATAATTTGTATCAATTTATTATAAAATATTGGTAATCTTGATAGTCTTTTTTTTAGACACAAGCTGTCTGGATCTTAGAATGCAAAGTGAATGCTCTACGTGGATAGTAAAAATGAAATCACTTTACATTGTTTGCATAACGTTCATCATCTGTCTTCTTCTCTTTGCTTCTTTGCTCTGGTCTCTGCTCCTTCATTACCAAACTTCTCTAAAGAGCAGTGGATATCCCCTTGCCTTCACTTTGTTACCTCTCATTTATTCAGCTCACTGCAATGTGATTTCCAAAACCCAACTCTGCCCTTCAAGGAGAGACAAGACCAGGGGGCTGGAGGTTGGGCACTGGTGACTAAGTGGCTGGAGGTAGGGCACTGGTGACCAAGTGCCCACTGTTGGCACAGAGGAGCCAAAGGGATGAGCTTGAGAGAAAACTGAGGTCCAGGTCCTGGGAAGACAGAGTTCAGAGCCACGAGGACAAGAGAAAAAGAAGAGAAGCAAATCAGGATGGGTCAGGGTCAGGGCTGGAGACTGGGGGAGAGGCAGGCAGCCACCCTGCCTCTCACCCAAAGTTCACTCAACTTTGCCTTAATAGATAGAGAATTCTCCAAGTTATTATCATTTTTTTCTTAAATGAGTTTTGGTAGATTGTGTTTTTCAAGGAATTGGCCCATTTCATCTAAATTGTTGAATTTACAGAGCCCTTATCCTTTTATGTCTGTAAGATCTATAGTGGTATCACCTCTTTCATTTCTGATACTGGTAATCTGTCTTCTCTTTTTCCTTGGTCAGTTTGGCTAGAAGTTCAATTTTATTCAACTCTTCTGCATCTTTTTAAATTTCTCAGTCCAAAGGCCTCTTCTTTACACTCAAATTATTTGATTTCCCTGCATCATTTGCCAGACTTATGAGTCTGACTTCTATAAGACTCCTCTCCCTCTCTTCTAGTTTATTATCATTAACAGCTCATTTTCACCTTTCAAAATTCTGCCCTAGGCCTCTACTTTTTCACTTTAAAATCTCCTCCTCAATTGGACAATCTCCTTTATTTTCATGACCTCCTCACTCATGAGAGGACCCGTGTTCCCACCTCCCAGCTATCCATCTAATGCTATTATTTCTACTCTCAGCTCATGAACCCACCATCCCCACCCCCATACTTGAAAACCCGAGTCACCATTAACTCGTTCTCATCCTTCAGCTTCTCCATCTAGCTGGCAACCAAACTGCACTTTCCCCCTTAAACATTTCCTTGCATTCATGCACCCCCCACCCCCAACTGGATTTCTTTGACTTGTCAGTGCCTGAATTCCAGCTAGGATCGTTTCTGGGCCAGACTGTTCTGTGCTCCTCCCTTATAAGCCACTAACCACACGAAAGTCAGTTATGTTTCACACCCAGCCCATATCATGCCTTTCTTCATCAGTGCTCGCTGCTGGCTCCAGGATAAAGCCTTCTCATTATAATTCTTCCTCTCCACACCGTGAAAAGCAGCCACGCTTGCCTACTGCCTCCTAACAGACATTCCAAGTGCTTTCCTGCCTCCACAGCTTTGCCGAGTCTGTCCCTCTGACTAAACGCTGGCTCATCCTTTCTGACCGGATTCAGAGGCTACCTTCTCTGTGAAGCCTTATTTTAAATTTTTTTAAAATTGAGACATAGTAACATATAGTAAAATGCACAGGTATTAAGTTGGGTGAGTTTTGGCAACTGCATGTCCCCTAATCAATACACAGAGCACTGCCATTGCCCCAGAATTCCAGTGTGTTCCTCCCAGCTGTAGTCTTCCCTCCACCAGAGGCAACCACTCATCTGCTCTCTATCTGTACAGATTGGCCATTTGCACATCACACAAGAGGAGTCAGTAGTATATGGTCTTTGTTTCTATGTCTGCCTTCTTTCACTCAGCATGAACTGAGATTGATCGGCCCTACTGTGTCTATAAGAAGCTCATTGCATTTCACTGCTGAGAAGTATCCACTGCATGGATGCACCACAGTCTGTAAATGTAAACATTTACTTGTTGATGGATATTTAGATTTGGGGATGCAGGTGGGCACAGAGGTTCTGTATGAAGCTGTCTTCCTCTTTCTCTGTCCTTTCCTTTTCTAAGCCACCCAGCATTATAGTTTACTGTAGCTGGGTCTGTCTTCCCTATTTAACTTAATATTTTTTAAAGGTTTTATTTATTTATTCGAGAGAGAGAAATAGCAAGAGAGAGCACGAACAGGGGGTGGGGAGAGGGAGAAGCAGACTCCCCGCTGAGCAGGGAGCCTGATGTGGGGCTCGATCCCAGGACCCTGGGATCATGACCTGAGCTGAAGGCAGATACCTAATCAACTGAGCCACCCAGGTGCCCCTATTTAACTTAATATTAATAATATTTCATTTCCTTGGGCACTTACATGTGACTGGAAGTGTGCTAAGTACCTGTACTAACTACTTAGTACATCCATCAGCTTATCCAATCATTGCAACAATCCCATGCAGTAGACAATGCCCTGATACCCACTGACAGTGATAAAACTGAGGCCTGAAGAGGCCAAGTTTCTTTTTTAAGTTAACCCATTGGGTGAGTAGTTGAATCAAGATCAGAATCTAGATCTCATGCCATTATTGCAAATTCTTTTTTTTTTTTTTTTAAGATTTTTATTGACTTATTTGTCAGAGAGAGTGCACACAAGCAGAGGGAGTGGCAGGCAGAAGGAGAAGCAGGCTCCCCACAGAGCAGGGAGCCTGATGCGGGACTCGATTCTAGGTCCCTGGGATCATGACCTGAGCCGAAGGCAGACGCTTAACCAACTGAGCCACCCAGGCGTCCCTCATTATTGCATATTCTTAACAATTATGCCATAATACTACAGGACTGATAAATAGTAGGCTCTCACTTTTTAAAAATTTAAATTTAATACTTTCTAAAGAAATACAGCATTCATGACAACAGTTGACCCAAGAAGACACAATTTATTCTTCACTGATAAAACCATGCAACCACCCTTGTAAAATGATTTTATACGCACTTTTATTCCAAAATCCCTTTTATTTTGCTCACAACTTTGTAAGTCAGAAATCTGGGAGGACTCAGTTGGGTCAGTCCTTGCTTGGGGTCTCTCCTGTGGCTGCAGTCACATGTCAGCTGGGCTCCAGACATATGGGGGCTCTCCTTGGCTGGACATCCACAATGGCTCATTCACACGGCTGGCAGTCTATGCTAACTGTCAGTGGGAGCCATGCTGGGGCTGTCGACCCCAGGGCCAACATGTGGCCTCTCCAGCACAATGGTCTCCTAAGATCGTAGGATAGCTTGCAGGATGTAAGATGGTGTTGCAGCCATTTTTGAAAAGAGAATCTGCCAGAGCCATCTTCTTAAGGCTGCTGAACTTTGGGTCATGTCATTGGGCCCATTGACGGTAAAGACCTTCAACTTCCAAAACTCCTCTTTGGGGTCAATGTCAGAAAATAGGTGGGCTTTATTGGGAAAACTAAACAGGCGGATTTATTTTTACATTTATTTGAAAGTTATTTCACCCACTGTGGGGCCAAGGATTGCGTGTTTTCAGAAACCCAATTAAGTAGTAAATGTACAACTTTGTTGGCCACATAGCACCACATGAGTCTCATCAGATATTTAGTCCTGTAAATTATGTCAGCAAGGGGAACTGAAAACATCTCCAAATAAAGTTACTTACGGACATTAAAAAATAATTTAATCCAAGCTATAAACACTCACAGTAAGAACTGGCAATTTCGCGGCTCTTTGTAAGGTAAGTGTCCCGGTAAACCTGAGGTCGGAAAAGGCACTGCTCCAGGCTTACCTGGCGTTGCGGACGTGCAGCTGGGGGTAATGGTTGTGCCTGTGACATATATGCACGGCAAAGTCCTCGTCATACGTCAGACTTGGAATGTTCCCCACTTGCTCAAACACAGTTATGAGAGTCGAGCCTAAATCACGGAGACATTTCTTTGTCATTTTTACCAAGGAATAACTTTTGTACTACAGAACAAAATGTAACTTCCGTTCTAAGTTGTATTTTAATTGTTATGATCAAATAGGCACGTGATACGTTTAGGACCTGGAGACCATTCTCATTCCCATTCCCCAAAGTGCCATTTTAAGCGTGAGTTTCCTATGTTGGCGACTGGGGACAGGAGGTGGTTGCGTAGACCTTACCTAGGCTCATGTAGGATGGCACTATGAGGAATATGAAGTGCAGTTCTGGCACTGCCTTAAACACGGTCCTGGCAAGGGGAAGAGAGGGCGGGACAGGTGTTAATAGCAAAGAAATCCCATTAGCTGGCACTGCGTGAGACACATGCCTTCACTAAAAACATCAGATGTTCATAAACCCACTTGGGCTCCTCTGCTCCCTGCCTGCAAAGGCAAGAACATCTTCAAGGCAATTTCTTTTCCTTCTCTACATTTCCTTAAATTCCAACCGGCCTCTTTTCTGTCTGTTCCATGGAGGTAGAGAGAAGAAAGAGTGTCATATTCACATGGCACTCCAGATTTCTGCTGACATTAACCTTTGACCCGGCATCTGGATGGTCTGGTGTGACATTACAAAGTGACTTGAAAGCTGAGGCCACCACCCCCAAATGTCTGTGCAGGCTGGCAGAGACACAGCACCATCACCTGGTAGCCTGACTGATCAAATTTCGACACTCCAGATTATTCAGGATGCTTCTGCAGTCTGTCAGGTTAATAAACATTTCTAAAGATAAGATTGAGGAAAACTATTTTTAGAAACATGCGAACTTATGATGCTTTACTCTTCCTCCCCAAATCCATTTTTTTTAAACGACTGCACTACCTGTTTGCCTCAATGATGGTAGTGAAACATGTGTTGACTCAAAGAAACAGATTGTTTTCTTTCAGAAATATCACTGCTGTTCAACATAGAGGCTTTAATACAGCCCTAAGTTACAAACAAAACACCTCAAAGAATTTCGTGTCCTTTGAAAATATTTTCAAACTAGGCACATAGTCTCTTTCGTGTCATTTTGGCATTAACATGTCTTGTCTACGGTGCTGCTGGCCAGCCCCCTGACATCGCTGTCTGCAAGACCCCAGCCACTCACCGAATAATCTCTCTGCAGCAGCCGACGGAATACTCATCCACGGCCACAAAGAGGTGCAGGAACAACGTGTTCAGAGGCTGCACAAGAAAGCAGAACGTGATTAAAGGCTGAGGCAGCATTCGGGCCATGTCAGAGCAGGGTGGGAGGTGGGGGGGAGGATTTGGGGGGTGGCCATAGGCTCAGAGCTGCCCGGTTTGGGGGGTGATATTTCATGTCTGTAGTGATGAGACACCCAGGCAGCATTTGAGCTATCTTACTGACTCCATTTGCTGCCTTCTGTCCTCCGAGCTTAGAATTATTCCAGGAAACAGGGATTGTAAATGAGTCCAATGCATCCAGCCCTTCTTCCTGCCCTCACGAATGGGGCTAGGGGCAGGGAAGTGCCTGCAGGGGAGTGAAATCGATTATTAACTCAGTAGTCTTGTCCTCGGGGGTGTCTATGCCAAGTGAAAGACAATCACCCATTCCCCAGGGCTCTTGAGTCAGCAGCTGCTGTTCTATTCAAGTGACACAAGAGAAAGATTCTCTTATGAATTTGAAGGATGGAAGGCAGATGCCACGTTATGAATCCAATAGCTTGTTTTGTTCAACATTCCCAGAGTCAGAATCAAATATTACTCCTGGGAGCCAGAAAACCTGAGAGCTGGAAACTCAAAGTAGCAAGATTGGAACAGGACTTTAGGTTAAATCTTTCCAGTTTTTAAAGAGCTTTGTCTCCTAACTTCTGAAGACATTTTAAGTGGTCTCAAAATTGAGCAGTTATTTTGTACATCCACACATTGGTCTGCCTAACTCAGTACCCCAGTGTTTATGGGCAAATCTTCAAATTCCAGAGATAATGCAAACGTGAGGTGGTTAACCAGTGAGGGTGGTGCTTGCACCTAGAAATCAGGACAACAGGAGTGCTTTCTGTGTTTCTTGTCTTCTGAGCAATTTTATAGACGGCTTTGGGTTACCACCTACACATCCATGTGCCTTGATCTCCCCTCCTGTTGGATAGTGCATGCCTTAGAAATACTCAGAAGGGGTGTTTATCAGACATAAAATGGCAAGAGAAGAATCATGAGTTTGGTTCAGGAGCTTGAAAACTCCCAAAAGGCAAACAATACAAACCCTACAGTCCAGATAGCAATAGCCACAGCACCACTGTGAGCACTTTCCATGTGTTACCTGCTGATCCCACAACCACCTTACTTAGCATCTGCTGTACATTCTCATCAGGACTAGTCTTAGGAGTACACAGATTATTATTTGGCTGATTTATCTTCCAAATTCTCTCTTCCATCAAAAATACTACAATTCAAAGTTTATTCTTTAGCTTTAAGATAAAAAGCATTACTTCAGTTGCAAATACCCCTGGGATAAGTAATACATTAAGCCTTAAGGCTTTATACCAATGCTGCCAATAACAAAATAACTTGAGCCACAAATACAAGCAGGATATGTAATTTTCTAGTAGACATAAAAAAAGAATAAAGATAAACACATAAAATTAATTTTCAATATATTTTATTTAACCTAACATACTTAAATATCATTTTGACAAGTAAAATAAAAATTGTGAGATATTTTACACTCTTTTTTCCTACTAAATATTTGAAATTCAGTGTATATTTTACACTTAACAGCACATCGTAATTCAGACTAGCACATGTCAAGTACTCAATAGCTACATATAGCTGATGGCCACCATACTGGATAGCTGAGCTCTATACTGCCAAAGGAGTTTAAAAGTAGTTCAAAGAGAAACAATCTTAAGAGAACAAGCAAAGAAACAAAAGGGGAATGAATTTATGAATAAGGGTGTTAATTTATGATGTTTGATAAGGTAATATCATGACCCTAATACAAACATCAAATAAGCGCATGTCAGAGATTTATTCAACCCATCAATTAAGGAGGCAATCAGTGGGATGATAAAAACAATTTGCTGCACTTGAGGAGCTGGCTACTTTAGGTATTTTAATGAGGGAATGTTAGAATAAGATTGCTAGGCTAGATACAAAATAGTTAATGGCCTACAAGGCCATAAACCATAAATTCTGAGGTGATCTCTTCCACCAGACAGAAATTATTTACATCTCCAATGGACAAAAATCAAAGTTAATCACTGTTCCTGTAGAACTGTACAATAGCCTGGTCAATAGAAAATCAATCAGAGATACAAGCATTGGACTGAAAGCATCTTTTTGTCCTATTTCCAAGTTTGAGATAATTTTTCTGAAAATGTAACTGGGTGTATAGAGTAGCGAGGAAAAGGAGAAGCAAAGGACAAGGGGAAGACATTACTTAGTTGAATAAATGCTAGATGATGTGTTGGGGTGCACATGGGCATGTATGTGTGTGCACATACACGTGTATATGGGGAGGTGAACTCACTCATTCACGCAATTGGCATTCCCTAGGGCTCTGGGGACACACTCTTGAATTCCACTGACAGGCAAGCATGCAACCCACAATCATGGCCTCTAGCTCTCCACAGAACTGGGGCCATATGCAGGCCTGGCTCTAGCAGGCTGAGGGCAGAGAAAGCTCAGACTCAGCACCAGCTACCAAGTCAGGTTGCCAACAGGTTGTAATGTGCCCACATTTGATGAAGACATCAAATGAGCCAGAGTCCACAAGGGCACCTTGAAAATTACAGAATGCAACAGGAATCTGAGGCTCTATTATCACTGTTATGGGAGCAAAGGTATAAAGGCAGGTGCCCTCCCAACATATCAAAGACTTCAGACACTGAGCCTAAGTGTCCATTGATGGATGGATAAAGAAGATGTGGTATACATACATACACACACACACACACACACACGCACATATATACACATACAATGGAATACTACTCGGCCATAAAAAATGAGATCTTGCCATTTTTGACAAGATAGATGGACCTAGAAGGTATTACGCTAAGTGAAATAAGTCAGGCAGAGAAAGGCTAATACCAAATGATTTCACTCATATGTAGAATCTAAAACACAAACGAACAAACAAACAAAAAAAGCCAGAAACAGACCCATAAATACAGAGAACAAACTGGTGGTTGCTAGAAGGCGGGGGGATAGGCAAAATGAGTGAAAGTCATGAGTGAAAGTGGGAAGTGCAGTTCCAGTTATGGACTGAATAAGTCACGGGGATGAAAGGTACAGCATAGGGAATCTAGTCAATGGTATTGCATTGTATAGTGACAGGTGGTAGCTACACTTGGGGTGAGCATAGCATAACATATAGAGCTGTCCAATCACTGTTGTACACCTCAAACTAACGTAACATTGTGTGTCAACTATACGTCAATAAAAAAAAGACTTTGGGCACTGATGCTGGGGACACAGTGTGAAGACCTGAGAAGCACACATCTGGGCTCCCGCTAGTCCTCCCAGTAGAGGTGACCAAGGCCTTGCCACCAGCTGACTGATCTGGCTATTACCTTCCTTTCTGCATCCTCTCTGGCCTCTTGCTCTTAGACTCACCTTTCTTCCTCGCTAGCTAACTTTGTTTCTAACTGTCATGATGTCACTTTCTGTCGTGAGTTTGGAACTGCTCAGTCTCAAAACTGGAAAGACATATGTGCAAACACAGGGCTTCCCTTCAAAATTAAGGCTGTTCTAATATGAACTGTGTGTAATTGCTTACTGTGCATGGGATTTCACTGTCAAGCTCCCGGAACACAGATACCCAGTTGTCCTGATTGGAGACATTCCAGTTGGGATAGTCCACGAAGGTAGCCTGGGCCATGATCGCCTCCTTGTCATTGCAGAGGGTAACAGCAAGGTTTGCCTTTTCCCTGCAGAAATGATTAAAACCGCACACATGACTAAGATTACCAAAAGGGAGATGATGAGGTGTATTTTTTTTTCCCCTCCTTCAGCTACTGAAGCCTAGCAACCACTGCATAAGGTATGAAACCTTTGGAAGAGGTGGGAAAAATGTGGCAGCAACTTTGAGAGCACATCTTTCAGGACATCTGGGGCTACCAACTAAATTTTTATTGAAAATCACATTTTGGGGGTGCCTGGGTGGCTCAGTCAGTTAAGCGTCTGCCTTCGGCTCAAGTCATGATCCCGGGGTCCTGGGATCGAGCCCCGCATCGGGCTCCCTGCTCAGCAGGAAGCCTGCTTCTCCCTCTCCCACTCCCCCTGCTTGTGTTCCTGCTCTTGCTATCTCTCTGTCAAATAAATAAATAATCTTTTTTTAAAAAATGAAAATTACATTTTGTTAGAAAGGTGTTATATTTACATGAAGTGTCCAATACCCTTCCCTTGGAGATTGGCTGGGGAAATTGTTTGACTGTCATTTTCCCTATACTTTCCATGTTGTCAATTCCACTGTGTTGGCCTAAACATGTAAAGTTAGAGTGGCCAACTGTCCCTGTTTACCTGAGACTGAGAAGGTCCCCAGGACATGGGACCATTAGGGCTACAGGTCCTGAGCAAGCTGGGATGAGTTGGTCACCTATGCAAAGCAGTGAAGCTGAGAGTTTAGCCCCACCACCTCTGTCAGCTATCTTAACCAATTTCTCCAAACTCTGAGCCCAATTCCCTGGGCTGATGGATTTTTACGGGATATGAGTATCTATCACCTGATCCAGCGGCAGAAGTGGAGACCCTGAGGGGTCTGGCTTAAGCCAAGGCAACCCAGCAAGTTAAAAAAGACAACGGTGGAGAAGCAGGTCTTCCAACTCTTATTCTGGTGGCTGTCCCAAAGGGACATCCTGATGGTCCTTCCCAACCGCTCCCCTGGCATGACAGCAAGAGCTCTGGAGAACCATTTGTATAGAAATTGAGATGCCGTTTTCACTTTTTCAGCTGAGTGGAATCTACTGGTATCTTAAGTTGGAGGAAAAAAGATTTAAATGTTCCTTCAAAAAACAAAGGCATAAGTTACCCACATTCCTTAGTAAGGGGCCCAAGAGGATAGCATGTAACTGAAGGAGGAGAAAAGATAATGGAGAGCATAGAGAGAAAGTTCCATTTGCTTTCCACTTACATTTTCATCATAAAACAAATTGTGACTGCAATCAAAAACATAAAGTACTCACAAGAAGAGAAAAAATTATTGGAAAAATCATCCTTCATACCACTTCCCATAGGTAACCAAACAGTGCCAATATTTTGGTGTCTATCTCACCAGACTCATCTCTTTTTTGAGAATAATTATACAATGAAATGTACTTTGTGTGTTTTTAAAAATGGAATCACATAACCCATACTGTTTGTAGTCTGCTTTCTTTCCACTTGACAGCATACCATTTTACTAGAGTCATTCACCAAAGAGCAATCTCTCACACACATGCACTTCCTGTACTTCATTTTTTCTTCTTCCAATCGGTTCACTTTTGGCTTAGATGATTTCAATAGGAAATTTGCAACAACATCATAAATGGAAAACTGGTATCCCTTGCTATAAACAGAAGATTAACCATAAAAATCAAGGTACACATTTAGAACAAAACTTGTTCTTGGGTGTATCAAGACAAATCACCTTGGGTACCAGCAGAGGTACAGGCATCTTTGGGAAACACTGTGCTAGGCATGCTGATCTCAGCACCTACAGCCACTGTCCCCCTTCATAGGAGGTCCACTCTTCAGCCATGGGGGACTTCCTCTGGGTGCACCTGCTGCAAAGGCCCTGCCCTAGCACTGGCTATCATGGAAAGAAGATAGCAGACTGCCCTCGGGTCCCAAGAATACACTATCTGCACATTAGCTCATTAGCAAAAGGATGCAGTCCCCCAATCTCTCCATTCTGATTCACTGAAGCTCTGCCCCTCTTCCCACTCCAGCTCCCTCCAGCTCCTGATCCTCTGGGCTCCTCTGCCCCAGGTTCCCAGAGCCATGACCTACTGCTTCACAGTGACAGTCCTCACTCTAATTCAGATGAGAAAATGCCCAGGGCACAGGACCTGGCAATGATGGTGTTGATGGTGGAGGAGGAAGTGGGCAAGAGCTGGGACAAGGCAGCTGCCTTCCCCTCAGGGAAACAAGGGAAATGTGTTCCTGGAATCCCAATTTGAACTTGAAACACATTTATCCATGGGAACCTAGGGTGGCGGTTGGGTTCCATAGTACAATTAGCACAGTACTATACCACACAGACATTATAGATTAAATAGGCTTTTGTGGGTTGGCCTGGGAAGCCAGCCATGAATAACCCGTGGTTTCAATGGGAAAATGCACGTCAATTTCCAAATGGCTGAGGGCAAGAAAGTAACTTTTGTAGCATTATCCTTTTGTATGTATAATTTCCACTTCTTATTACCTCTTAACATTAGCCCTCTATGGGACAGATAAAAAATCACTGTAGGAAAAAAGAAGGGAGAGGAGGAAAAAGGTAGGGGAAGAGGCTTGTTTTTAAAAGTTGTATTTAGAATTCTTCTTTGGAATAAGCCAAATCAGAAAAATACACATATACACACATGTATATATTTCACACAAAATAAGTTAAAGCTCAAGAATATTATCTAGCAAGCAAAATCAGAGTTCTTTTCATTAAAGTAATGTCTCATTTGTTCACTTGGTTTAGCGAATTTTCCAAGTTCAGCCAAAACTCATTTTATTTAACTACACTTGATGGAAATTTTGGGTGAAACAGTATCCCCATTTTCTGCCTTATTAAGCAGCACGAATGGCACAGATCTGGGTGTTCCCAGAGCCTGTCACGGTTTTCTCTCCCCTCCCGGCTCCCTGCACTGTGACACGTGCACTTGATGTGGCCGATTACTTTGGCCCTGTCCCCACTCATCTGCTATGCCCAATCTGCTCATTTTCTCCCCTACCATTTAACAGGGTTTTTAGGTGAAGTCAGTTGTATTCATTCCTATATCTATGACTGAGCCGGGAGGTAATATAATGAAATGCAGTAACACCAGGAAAGAAACCACTGTTTTAGAAATGCTTGTAAAATGGGTCTCTGAGCTTTGCGTTTGGCCTGGCAAGGGGATGGGAGTTACCTAACAGGAAAAATGAAAGGCTGCATGGGCCAGGCATACACTGATGAAAATGTAAATTTACTTTTACTTCTGAAGATATGCTGGTTTCTGAGGCAGGTCACAACCTTTTTAGTTATTAGGATCCCATTTTAACATTAAAAAAAACTTTCACTCACTCCTACATGGCATAAATTATGCTTTTCATATCTGCTAATTCAGAAAATACATAAACACATGAGATCTGTGGATTCAAGGTACCCTGACAGCCACTCCAAGGCCCAGCAGTGTTGTGTGAAGCTCACCTTCAGAAACAACTGGCTGTCAAGAACTTTCAGGTAATTAGTATGTGACTGTGTATAGGATTTGAGAAAACAGATTTGTGGGAAGGTTTTTGAAAAAAATCTGTAGAAAGGCCCCAGTTGTAACCCCACCTCCATCCGCCATGCCATGCTCTGAAGACCTCTAAAAGGATGGGCCCTTGACAACTGATCACATGGATCACTGGGGATCACATGGACAGCCCAACCACATTCCCTCCTGCTCAGGCCAACTGTGACACACGTCACCCCAGGAGGGGCAAGTCACAAGTGCACATCTGCTACCAAGCTGGGGGTTTATAATTTCTTTGCATGCAGAAATTTATTCACATAGTAAAGATTCAAGACTCATTAAGGTGTATAGTGGCCCCCTGCCACTTGCTTTTCCATTTCAGAGGCAATCATGCCTCCCTTTGTACCATGTTCTGCGGCTTATTGATTTCTTTTAACAACATATATGGAAGAGAATTCCATCGTACTCAAAAAGCAGTGCCTCATCCTGTTCTACGGCTGCGTGGTTGCTGAGAAAGGAAGGGAAGGAGAATAACAGAAAAGCCTGCCTCTTTCTGACCCTAGTCCCTGCTCCCTTATAGGCAAAACCACAGGGAAGGGGAAAACTAGCTATGAGCACCTCCTAGGAGCTAGGCACTGCCCCGTATTTAACAACTATTCTCACCATCCCACTCATCCTGTAAATTAGGTATAACTGTCCATTTCACAGATGAAGATGCTAGGGCTTAGGCAGGTTATGCAAAATCACATGGCTAGTAGTGGATTTATTCATTAATGCAACAAACATTTCTTGAATACATACCAAGTGCTAAGCTTTTTTCTAGGCTCTGGGCACAGAGTGGGAAACAGGGAAAAATCCCTCCCCTCATGGAGCTGACGTTCTAGTGAATGGAGACAGGCCAATTTTCAAAAACAAAAACAAAAAACACCAAAAACTAAAATGCGCAGAATGTCAGGTGGGGACAAGTGTTGTGAAGAACAATAGGGGGAAGAGGATGCACAGGTGCACTTCCAGGAGAAGGCAGCATTTGAGGTGCAATGGAAATGCCTCTGTAACTGTAGGATGAGGCACACATATGCCTGGAGTGCTCCAGGAAAAATAAAGGAACTCAGTGGAGCTCAAGGGAGGTGAGGTCAGAAGGGAAAAGGGTGGGCTTCACTCCAGATCATGGCAAGCACATGGCAGACCAGAGGAGGGTTTTGAGCAGAGCACGACAGGATCTGGTTGGTGTGAACAGTGTTGTTCTGGATATTATGTTAAAAATAATTTGCTGGGGCTGGGTCAGGGGAGAGGGAGTGTTGGGCAAGGGCTGACGCCAAGGTGGAAGAAGAGACCAGAGAGGGGCTGTTGAAATACTCGAGTGTGAATGCTGGTGCCTTGTACCTCATCTCAGCAGGAGAAGTGAGGTGGAAAGAAGAGGCCAGGTTCTGGATGTATTCTGAAGGTAGAGCTGACAGCTTTGCTGGTGTGGGAGGTAAGAGCAAGAGTGAAGGTGACACCAAGGTTTTTGGTCCAAGCAAGTGAAAGTTTGGAGCTGCTGGGGTTACCGAAATGGGGAAAGTATGGACAGAGTAGTTTGGAGGCAGGTGATGATCTTGCTGGGTGTGAAGTACCTACTAGGTATCCAAGGGGTGACATCCATCAGGAAGCTGGATAAATGAATTTGGAATCTAGGAGACTCCGTCAACAATGTTAGCTGTTTTTCACTTTTAAATCATAAATTCACCCAGAATTGGCTTTTTTTTTCTTTCTTTTCTTTCTTTCTTTCTTTTTTTTTGTTTGTTTGTATGACAGGAAGTTGATCTTTACATTTATTCTCTTCTCTACATAGGCAACAAATTGTGCCAGCACCATTTATTGAATGGTACATCCTTTCCCCACTGGCTTGGTCATCAGGTTTTCATATATGTGTGGGTCTCTTTCTGGGATCTCTAATTCCTTGGCCATTACCATACTGTCCTGATTACTACACCTATAATGAGTCTTTAGTTGGGCAAATCTCCCCACCTTATTTTTCTTCTTTCAAATTGCTCTGGCCCTTTGCTCTCCCATATAAACCCATACCCATATTGTCAACTTCAACAAATAATCCTATTAGGATTTTGATTGGAGGAGAATTGACTTCTTTACGTTATTAAATATTCCTATCCAAGTATGTGGTATACCTCTTCCTTGATAGAATAGGTCTTCCTTGATGTCTTTCAATAGAAATTAATAATTTACCCATAATAGGCTTGGATGTGTGGTTTCTGGGAAGGAAGGGGAATACCTTTTAATCCTACCCCCCTCTTGAATAATACTTTAAGAGTACTTTCTTTTTTTTTCTTTTTAAGATTTTTTATTTATTTATTTGACAGAGACACAGCAAGAGAGGGAACACAAGCAGGGGGAGTGGGAGAGGGAGAAGCAGGCTTCCCACTGAGGAGGGAGCCCGATGCGGGGCTCGATCCCAGGACCCAGGGATCATGACCTGAGTCAAAGGCAGCCGCTTAACAACTGAGCCACCCAGGCGCCCCAAGAGTACTTTCATTCTAATCATGCACCTGCCAATTTATCTGCTATTTTTGTTCTGTATTTTACCTAAGTTATTATTTATACCTTATAACTTACTATTTACATTTAGTGTCTATATTAGATTAGTCATTATCATCACTGCTTTATGTAAGTTTGGATTTTTTTCTTAGACTTACCAACATATTTGCACATATATTTGTTTACTTTCTTGTATCTTTGTCTTTCCAGCTGAGATATTCTTCTTTCTGCAGAGTATATTCTGAGGAATTCCCTTTATTCAGGGTTCATTGATAAACTAACCCAGTTTTTGTTGGCCTGAAAATGCATTCATTTTCCTCTAGGTATTGAAAACCCATTTCCCTGGGTATACAATTTTAGTTTGGTGTTATTTTCTCTCCAATACTGAAGATATTCTACTATCTCTGGCTATCATGGTTGCTAGTGAGAAATCATTATTAGTCTAATCTTCAGTTGTTTGCAGGCAATTTGTCTTTTCTCTCTGACAATTTTTCAGATCTTCTCTCTAGCTCTGGCATTTTGCTCTTTCATTATGATGTGCTTAGCTGTGGGTTTCTCTGTGCATTTATCCTATTTGGGTTTCACTGAGTTTTCCAGATCTAAGCATTGGTGCTTTTCAACAATCCTGGAAAGTTGTCAGCCATAATCTCTTCAAATATTGCCTCTTTTACTTCCCATTGTCTCGTTTTAGAAATCTGATTAGATCCAACTGTAACTGTTAACTGTTCCATTCTTACTTTTTTGCCTTTGTCTCTTTGTGCTGAATTCTAGATAATTCATTGGTATCAGTCTTCCAGTTTGCTACTTGCTACTTCTATCTTCAACTGTGTCTGTTATGATGTTTAATTCATCCAATGAGCCTTTTCATTTTAACTATATTTTCATTTCTGGATGGTTTATTTGACTTTTTTTCAAATCTCACTATTAATTTTTATGGGTCTATTTAAATGTATCTTTTCACTATAAGACATAGTAAGCACAGTTATTTTCTATTCTCTGACTGACTTAACATCTGAAGTCTTTGAGGGTCTGATTCTGTTATATCTTTTATTGTTGGTTCTCCCTAACGGTGCATGTTTCCTTATATACTTGTGATCTTTGACTGTGCGTGCATATCACTTAGAACTCTATCTGGGTGCATTATTTGAAGTCTGAGTTGAAACTCCATCCTTCAGACCTGATTTGTGTTATTTCAGCCAATTTCCTGGACACACTACTAATCTGCGACCACTTTTAATCAAATTCCCCACTTTATTTGCTTTATTCAGTCTACTGGTAAACATAGTTTTTGTCTGAAAATGCACTCATTATTTAGGAAGTTTTGAAGTTTTTTGGGGCCATACAATGAGCCTGGACCTTAAATCAAGACATGCTCACAAATTCTTAAAGGCTTTGTCCCCGTTTATTCCATGCTGAGGTTGAAAAGGCTACTTCCCTTACTGTCCTGGCTTCAGCAGTGGGTTTATGTCTCATTCATCCTTAGAATGAGCAACCCAGTTTTATACAAAAGGATGTAATACTTCCCTCCTTAGGTGGAGGGAATATATATCTTTTGTTCTTTGCAAAGCTGTCAAAACAGAAGCAGGAGGTTTCTAGAATGCAGCAAAAATCCTCAAGAAGGTGGCACTGGTTCCTGCTGTTTTCCAAAAGTTTCTGATTTCATTTTGATAATGTTCTCTGCACAGTCTTTAACTTTTGTGTTCTGTGTGTGTGTGTGTGTGTGTGTGTGTGTGTGTGTATCGACATGATGTTTCCATCCAGAGAACATCATTACGGTGTTTAATCCACCATAATGTCAAAAAATGGAATCATTGAATTGATATACACATTTTTAAAGCATTTTATACATGTTGCCCTGCTGCTCTCCCACAAAATTGTGTCCATTTGCATTACATTCATCAGTGCGATAATCAGAAGCTATAAATTTTAATGTCTTAGGCGGGCCTTAGTTTAAACATTTCAATTATATTTAATATGAAGCTTTATAAAATCCAAAATACTGAGCTTTTATCTTTTTCAATAAAAATAATAAGGAATAGATTATAGAATGTTTACATTCTAGTGTCCAAAAAAAAAAAACCCAGGGGAAAAAAAATCTATGCATATTTTGAAGTTTAGAAGACCATTTTAGTAGCAATGGTTAAGAGCAAATCTGGGCTTTGTCACTTACTAACTGCTTGACCTTGGGCAGGCCTCCATTTTCTCATCTGTAAAATGGGCAAGATAGTGGCCACCTCAGAGTTGTAAATAAGACAATACTGGTAAAGCACAGCACCTGACAGAAAATAAATTCTCGAAACTAGCAGCAGATATTATTAATTTACCCCAAGTGACTCTACTAGTGGGTGGGGCAGTTGAGATTTGAACTCAAGTTTGCCTGAATCCAAAACCCATGAGAAACCCTTTCAATTTGCAGGTTATGAGACTTAGAGATTGGCTGTTCCTGGAGATCTCCTGCTCAGCAGGACAGATTTTCTTGCTGTCCATTTCCTCACCATAAAGCCCCATAAGATAAGGAGTGGGATCCCTTCCTCATGGGTGATAAAATTGATAAACAGCCTTTCTTCAGGTGGCCGGGAAGATGGAAGACATTCAGACTGAGCGTGCCTGTCAAAAGCAGCCAACCATCTTTCAAAATAAGAAGAGGGCCCCACTTGGAGAAACTGGCAAGGAGAAGCTCCCACCATACTACAGAAACATCAGTCTAGGCTTCAAGATGCCTAAGGAGGCCACAGAGGGCACCGATATTGTCAAGAAATGCCTCTTTAGGGCGCCTGGGTGGCTCAGTTGGTTGAGCGACTGCCTTCGGCTCAGGTCATGATCCTGGAGTCCCTGGATCGAGTCCCGCATCGGGCTCCCTGCTCGGCGGGGAGTCTGCTTCTCCCTCTGACCCTCCCGACCCTCCTCCCTCTCATGCTCTCTCTCTCTCAGTCTCTCTCTCTCAAATAAATAAATAAAATCTTTAAAAAAAAAAAAAAAAAAGAAATGCCTCTTTACTGGTAATGTCTCCATCCAAGAGTGGTCTGGTGTGGTGACCAAGATGAAGCTGCACAGAACCACTGTCATCTGCTGGGACTACCTCTATGACATCCAAAGGTACAACTGTTTTGAGAAATGCCACAAAAACAGGTCTGTGCACCTGTACCCCTGCTTCAGGTGAACACGGGATGTCCAGATTGGTGACACTGTCACAGTGGGCAAGTGCTGGCCCTTGAGCAAGACTGTATGCTTCACTGTGCTCAAAGTCATGAAGGCCACTGGCACCAAGAAGCAATTCCAGAAGTTCTGAGACCAGACATCTGCCCATACCCCCGAAGAAAGTAATTTTCCCAGTTAAAAAAAAAAGTGATAAACATTCTTGGCTTGCTTAGCTATATACTTACAGAAGATAGATGATATTAAGCCTCCCAAACAACTTCTGGGTAAATTTTCTAATGAGGTTTTTAATACAATAAATATCCTGTGATTCTGTTCTTCGGCAATGAACCACTTCTACCTTTCCTCTTGGAGAAGTGAGCACTGACATTTTTTTTCCTGTCCCAAAAAGAGAGAAAACAGCCCACCATTAATCTGAGATGACAAGCCAGTCTGGTTACAGTACTTACAAAATCGGACATTAATTCAATCTCTGTATGGTCAGAGTGAACATGGTATTTGAGCGCTGGTGGTACACATTTTCCCCTGGGGGTCGGCTGTGACGACTGTCATCACAAACTAGCCACATGTTTCTCTCTAGGAGAATGATGTTTCTGAGAATTGGCCCATCTAGAATTTTCTGCAACTGTACTCTTTGTTCCCAACAAAGCTGCTTTAATATTCTAACAATAGGATTGAAAAACATTGAAAGGAGTTATTTACTGATTCAGAATCCTTTTTATTTAATTGGCCACCATGGCATGTGGGCAAGAGTTATAGGCGAAATACTGGCAGCTTCTACCCATGTTCCAAATAGAGTTCCCCAAACTGGAGCCCTGAAAAGCAACAGTCCTGAGAGAGGTTTTGAGACCAAAAAAAAGTTCTATGGTCAATTAAGTGTAGGAAATGCTGTTTATGATGGCCTTCCTGAGGGGCCACCATGCCCATTAAAGTCCTTGAGAAGTTCCATAATAAAGTACCTACTTTCTTTGTATAACCCAGCCTTTCCCACACCCTCTCTGAGGAGAATTTCTAATGACAATGACAGTGGAGAGTCTAATGTTCCAGAAAGACACTTTGGGGAATGCTGCTGACAGGAACAGCAGGCCACAGACTGATTTCAATCTCTCTCTTAATGTCTTAATATATGTGTGTGTCTTTCTATTTCCCTCATCCCTCTGTCTGTCCCTCCATTCCTTCCATTTTCCTCCTTTCCTTTTTCCTCGGGATAATCATTTTATTATGTATTAGCCAGTATACTCAAAACAGGCACATTAATATTCACCACTGTACTGATCCTAGGAACAATATGGACCATTTCCAGCACCCCTGAAGGCTGTCTCATGGCACCCCTTCAAAGGTAACCATGATTCTGACTTCTATCACATAGATGATCTTTGCTAAATTTTGAATATCACATAAGTGGAATTATATGATGTGTATGGTTTTCTTCCAAAACACATTATTATATCATTTGTCTTTCTGTTGTTATCATTGTTGTTTAGATACATCCTTGTATAACTGTCAATGTATCAAAGAACTTGAGCACTGCAGGGATCTGAGACAGCACTAGACCAAGCTCCTCCTTCGTCAGATGAGCAAACTGAGGCCCATGAAGTGAAGTGACTTGCCTCAGGACACCCATATTTAGTCAGAAACCGAATCTTGGGCATGTCCTTCTAGTCCAACCCCTTGTCACTCCGGCTGTTGAAGTAGCCTGCAGGCTGCCTCTGTGGATAAGGGTCCCCTGCCCTCCCAGTCCACTGGTATTCACTTAACTGTGGTTTGACTGCTCTTAACCATCAACACTCGGATGTTAAGGGTGCAAGGTGCAGGGGGGGCTTAGAAAGATGGCGGGTGGCAGCCAAGAATCCTTACCCGGTGGCCTTCTCCTTGGTGAATTCACACCACCCTCCACTTCCGCAGGCCTCCATTAGCACTTGCCAAGCAGACCTAGCTCTTGTGGATGCCCTACATTGTCCGAGCTCACAGAAACTGAAAGGAGGAGCCCAAAATGCCAATTTTTCATTTACAATGGGAAAGTCAACAGCCAGACAGTCCAGATGTTTCTGCAGCCCAGACAGTTAACAAACAAGTCATGTAGGCTTAATACAAGCCTGTCTTCCTCTCCTTTGATAGAACAAGGTGTGCTATGTGGCCACTGCCTCACGGCCTTGGTGTCAGGGTAACTAAGGTGAACTGGGGAGCACATGTACTCTCAACTCCAGCCTCGTGTTGTCTTGTGAAAATGTGAGCTCAGAATGGCAGACCTTCACATTCTGCAAAGGAAGAAAACCTTGATATTTATAATAACATCTCCAAAATCAGAAATCTTCTTCCCACTCTGGGGATGTAAATAAGCAAACATTTGTTTAAGCTGGTTTAACCTCCACACCTGCCATGGCAAAGCCATCCAGGCACTCTCTCTTTACAGAATACCTAACTGCATGGCTATGAAAGCCTGGCTATCAGAAAGTGGTTTACATGGGGCCATGGCCAAGAACACGGGCTGTGGAATCAGAGTACCAAGGATGAGACCCAGTTTCTAGCCCCTAGTAGCTGTGTAACCTTGAGCAAGTTACTTAAACTCTCTGTGCCTTGGTTTTCTCATCTGTAGAGATAATATGCATACTGTAAAAGGTTTCATAAATGAGTTGTTACATACAAAACACTAAAAGCAGTGTTTGACATATGCTCAGTAAATATTAGCCATATTGTCATTAATATTATTACTACTGAGCACAGATGTTCTCAGGATTCAAAATAGTGGACATCAAGAAGTCACTCGAAGCTCCTGAAGTCTGGGGGATCTTCATCTACTGCAGAGATGCCAAGCCAAGGAAACCAGAGACGGCTAATGCTTAGGTGGCACCTTCACAGTTTCCTGGGCATCTCTACGTTGCTGACAACCACAAGACTAATCAATCCCCTTTGCAATAAACACATTCCTTCTTGGATAAACGAAAACAGCTTTAGTAAAGTGGCCGTCAAGTTCTGATGACCTGATGACATTTCCTTTCTAAGATGGCTTTACACAGCCCAGCTGCAATATGAGCTGATTCCAAGTTCTAACTCTAATGTCAATCTTTCTTAACATTTAATTTTAAAAAGCATTTTTAAATACAGCAATGCATTCTTCATTATACCTTCTCAATGCATAATACCTTCTCAGTGTGAAAAACATAAATCTTTATATATAAGGCTGAGGCCATGACGTTTTTTATTGTGGTAAAATATACATAACATAAAATTTGCCATTTTTACCATTTTAAGTATGGTTCAATGGCATTAAGTACCTTCACATCACTGTGCAATCATCACTGCTATCCATATCCAGAATTTTTTCATCTGAAATTCTGGTGTGAAACCCTTTGGTCCCAACTGAAATCTCCTCTCTTTTGGGCTTGGCATGTATACAATTTCAGACAGTACCTTCTATGTTAGGGGGAACCCAATACATGCTGGAGGGGCACGATGACCCAGGAGGGAGATAATCCACTGGCAGGTGTCTCACCTGAAGGCCTTCTCACTCCAAATCGGGGAGAAGCATTACCAAGCAATAAAATGACAGTGTTATCTCAAAGGAGGCAATCAGAATCTGGCTGACTACCATCTGAGCAATTAAATACTCTAATATTTTCCACAGTCCCTGTGAATGTGAAATTCGGTGCCTGCTACAAAGACATGGCATTAGCAGAGACAATAATTTTTCATATTTGCAAATATCCTTTACCTACTTTGGGTAGAAATGGACATTAGTAGGGGCGCCTGGGTGGCTCAGTCGTTAAGCGTCTGCCTTCGGCTCAGGTCATGATCCCAGGGTCCTGGGATCGAGCCCCGCATCGGGCTCCCTGCTCAGCGGGAAGCCTGCTTCTCCCTCTCCCACTCCCCCTGCTTGTGTTCCCTCTCTGGCTGTCTTTCTCTCTGTCAAATAAATAAAATCTTTAAAAAAAAAAAAAAAAAAAAAGAAATGGACATTAGTAGTCTACATTCTTGTCAAAGCTAGCCATAAGTGTTGTCATTCCTGGTTTTGGTTTTAACTTAAAAGCAAAACTGGAAAGAGACATCCTGTTTGTGAAACATGATGTCGTAGGCTAATGCTACAAATACATATAAATTTTGAATAAAATAAAATAAGCAAGCATAACTAAAGAGGTGAGCTTTGGGGAAAAAGGAAACAAGGAAAGAAAGAACAAGCAAAGGGAAATTTCCCCACCCAGGTGGCAATGACTTTGTGTGCAGTGGCTCAGGGAATGATCAAATGTGATTCAGGCCCTCAGGGCAAGAGTTTGCACCCTCTGTGGGGAGAGCAGGGGCCTCATTCAAAACCAAGAACTGAAACCAAAGCCATGTGTCCAACCTGGACTTTGGAGGGGTGAACCTCTTGATAAACAAGGAGACTAAAAAAACTGAACCTACTAGCCCCTGGAAGTGGCAAAGCAGCTTTCTCTACTGATAGCTCTGGGGAGAAAACAAAGCTACTTGTGAGGAGTCCAAATCCTAGACCAAAGTAGGTGTGCATCCTAACCCACACTACCTGTGTAGTGTGCAAGTCCCCAAAAACTTCAGATAATATACTGTGAAAGAGATGATGAAATAAGTATGTTTACAATTATTAGAAATACAGAAAGAGAAAAGTCATGAAAACAGGTAATTAAGAAAAAGAACAAAAACTTTAAAAATGGAAAATACGATTCTTAAACTTTAACTGGATGGGTTAAAAACATATTAAACAAGATTAAAAAGAATTAATGAACTAGAAGGCAGCTATGAAGACATTTTCTAGAAAGAAGTACAGAAAAATAGAAAGAAAATATAGAAAGCAGTTAAGAGACATGTAAGACAGAATAAAAAGAATATCGATGTCTTACAGGAATTCCAAAAATAAGTAAATAAAATGTTGTTTGAAAATAATGGCTAATGATTTTTTTGGAAATGATGAAAGACCTGAATCCTCAGGAGCAGGAAAATAAGAATAAATAAAAATAAAAAATAAATCCTAAATATATAGTAGTGAAATTACAAAATGCGAAAAACAGAAAACCTGAAAGTAACCAGATAAAAGACAAACTGCCTATGAGAGAGTAAGAATTAGACTAAGACTATATTTCTCATCAGCAACAATAGGAGCCAGCAGTACAGGGGTTGGCAAACTCCCTCTGTAAAAGGCCAGATGATAAATATTTTAGGCTTCACAAGCCACATGTTCTTTGTGCAACTACCCAACTCTGCTAATATAGCATAACAGCCAGAAACAATATGAACACAAATGAGCATAATTGTATTCTAATAAAATTCTAGGGGCCCCTGGTGGCTCAGTCAGTTAAGCATCTGACTTCATTCAGCTCAGGTCATGATCTCAGGGTCCTGGGATTGAGCCCCAAGTCCGGCTCCAGGCTCAACAGGGAGTCTGCTTCTCCCTCAGCCCCTCCCCCCACTTGTGCACCCGCTCTTGCTCTCTCTCTCTCTCAAATAAATCTTTAAAAAAAATTCTACTCATGGATGGACACTGAAATTTGACTTTTATATAATTTTAGGGTGTCCTGAAATACTCTGTGGATTTTTTCAGTTGTTTAAAAATATTTTAAAAGCAATTCTTAGCTTATGGGCCATACAAAAATAGCCTATGGGCTGAATTTGACCTATGCGCTACAGTTTCCCAATCACCAGAATAGTATCTTTTAAGAAGTAAAGATAAAAAGGAAAGGGGGATGGGGGAATGCGTTAGCCTGGTGATGGGTATTAAGGAGGGCACGTACTGAATGGAGCACTGGGTGTTATACACAAACAATGAATCATGGAACACTACATCAAAAACTAATGATGTAATGTATGGTGATTAACATAACATAATAAAATTAAAAAAATAGCCATTAACCTAGAATTCTATGCCTGGCTAAACAATCACTAAAAGATGAAAGCTAAAAAAAGACAATTTACTACAAAGATGGAAAGAAATTACCAAAGAATCTGGTTGAAAGAACTCCTAAAAGATGTGTATCAGGAATAATAAAATTAAAATCAGAAGGGAGTGAAATATAAGATAAAATGCTGGAGGGAGAGAGAAACAAACAAGCAGGTGTATCTGAAGAAGCACTGAAGGCAAAAAAAAAAAAAAAAAAAAAAGTAATAATGATGATACATTTTGCTTAAAAAACAAACAGCATCGAATTACCAGACAATAAAAACTTGTAAGATGGAAGGAGGGCAACCAGAAACAAAACATTCACAGTGTCTGTATCTCTCAAAAGAGGCCAGAGATGATTAACATTAAATTCTGTTAAATCAGTTATGCATAAGTTACAAGTTTAAGGGACATCCCATAAGGGAAACATCTTTTTACTTTAATAGGTATTTATTTACTTTGTTAGGTGACTTTATTTCAGTGATATAAAATCTCAATCAACTTATTTAAAATTTGAAAAGTGAGATAACTTACAAATATTTAAATAATAAAATTGGTAGTAAAGGGCTATGGCAAATATTTTTATACTGGTTGCAAATGACTTCAGTTCAAGTTTTCTCAAAAGCACTATTCATAGAGATAGATGTGATTTTTCCAAATACATAAAATACACACAGCATTTTTATAATTTTTTTTTCTAAACACCAAAAGAGACTTGCAACTGTCATTTCTTAACCAATAAGCTATCACGCCATGAAGACATGGAGGAATATTAAATGCATATTACCAAGTGAAAGAAACCAACCTGAAAAAGCTACATACTATATGATGCCAATGATAGGACATTCTGGAAAAGGTAAAACTATCAGACAATTTTTAAAAATCAGTGGTTGCAGGAGGCAAAGGAGGAAGGAGGAATAAATAGGTGGAGCACAAAGGAATTTTCAGATAGTGAAACTATTCTTTACCATACTTTGATGGTAGATACAGGTCGCTAAATTCCACAGAATGTATAATACCAAGAGCGAACCCTAATGTTAACTTGTGAACTTTGGGTGATAATGATGTGTCAGTGTAGGTTCATCAACTATAACAAATGTACTACGCTGGTGAGAAATATTGGGGAAAGGGGAATGACAGGCGTGAGAAACAGGAATTCTCTGTACCTTCATTCAAGTTTTCTGTGAAACTAAAACTACTATTTTAAAAAGTCGGGTTTTTTTTAATTCGCTTGCATATAATTAATTTTTTGTTTTGAAGACAGGTCAAGAATTATACCAGCTAACATTTACGGAGCATTTTACTAGATTTTCTCTTAAATGCTGATGAAATAGATACTATTATTTTCGTCTCATAACTAAGGACATCGGGGCTAAGAGAATTTACGTAATTAAGGCACATTCACAGAAAATGTAAACATCTGTTTATCTGACCACAAGGATGGCTTATTTGCTAGTACTCTGATGATTTATTTTCATTTTCTTCTATTATCTGGCTTTAAAATACCTTCAGTTATTTTAATTACAAGCCTTATATTTTATTTGTGCACGACTGTCCAGAAAGGAAGACCTCAGAGCCTACAAAGCCTAGAATGCAGCGCGGCGCCGGGCCACCTTAGGGACGCAGCAGCTCGCCCCTTACCACACTGGGAAAGGTAGTTTTCTGGCCTGCCTCTCTTCCCCCGCCCCCGAGCCTCCGGATCGGAGCTTTGTTCCTATTCCCCTTCCCCGGCGCCACGGTTCGACCGACCCACCTGTCCTCGCAGGTCCTCCCAGTTCTGGAGACTGACGTGGGGATGCGCCCTTGACGCCCTGGACTCCGTCCCCGCGTCCCTGTCGGGCGGGCCAGCGCTACCCACCTCACCAGCAAATCCCAGACACAGCGCTCAGAGGAGGACGCTCAGCCCGGTTACCACAGAAACGAAGTGCCTACGTCACGGCGCGTGCGGGAAGTCAAAGGTCATACCAGCTAGTTCCGCTTCCTGTTCCGGGATTCCGCTTGTTGTCAGAAAGCTTTGGGGTTCCGGCCCGCGCTCGGGGCCTATTTCTGGGATCCAGGTTGGCGCGAGGTCGGCTGCTGCAGCCATGGCGGCCTCCACCGCGGCCGGGAAGCAGAGGATTCCCAAAGTGGCCAAGGTAGGAGACCGTGAGCGGCTTTGAGGGAGGAGGCCCCGGAGTGGGGCTTGCCCCAGCTTCCTTGGGGCTCGCGGCGAGAGAGAGTGTGGTGCCCAGCAGTTCTACCCCATGTAGGCCAAGGGGAAGGAGGAGGGGAAGGGTCAGCCGGTGGTGGGGTGCAGGCTTTTGTCACCCCGGGGCAACCCCCGCGTTGGCGTGGCCTTCGTTCTAGGACGTGTTTTTGCTGGGGGAGGAGTGGGGTCACTCGGCAGAAATTGGGCGGTGCGTTAGGCGCTGGGGAACTACGATCTAAGGCGGCGATGTGCAGCGTTCACATAAGACACGAGTCATTGTAAAATTACAAGCTTGCCAAATGCTAGTGAGGCAGCGTAGAATATGCCGTGGAGTAATAGGGGTTGTGTGAGGGGTCTGCAGAGTAAACTTTGCTGAGGGAGTGATATTTAAACTGACACTTGATGGCTGACTAGGAGTTAGCCCAGCTGAGAGTGGAAGGAATGAGAGGGCATGGGATTGTGTAGTGGCGTTAATTTAATTAAACAATAAATTTGATTATCTAGTATTTCCATCGGTGGCTGATACTTACTGAGTGTTTCATATGTGACAGGCTTTGTCCTGAACCTTTTCAGATGCCCTCACTCCAGTCTGTTTCTACAGCCCAGGTGGCTCTCTTGAGCTTGTCCTTTACATATCCATTTAGATGACTCCCAGAGATAATTTATATGTCACATAGCACAATGTCTGTGATTACATATGAGCCATCATCATTACTAACAAAATCATTCTACACATGACATTAAACAGTTAATATTTCTTATAATTCAATTCCATAAATTTTTTAAAAGGTTTTATTTATTTGAGAGAGAGAGAGCACAAGCAGGGCGAGTGGCAAAGGGAGAAGCAGGCTCCCCACTGAGCAGGAGGCATGACGAGGGTTGATCCCAGGACCCTGGGATCATGACCTGAGCGGAAGGCAGATGCTTAACTGACTGAGCCACCCAGGTGCCCCTCAATTCCATAAAATTTTTATTGGGCACCAGTGGTGCAACAGAAATGCAACGTGAGCCACATATGTAATTTTAAGTTTTCCTATAGCTATGTTAAGCAGTCAAAAGAGTCATCATTAATTTTAACTGTATATTTTCTTTAATCCATTTATCCAAGATATTGCTGTTGCAACATGTAGTCAAATTTAATTAGGTAGTTTATTGGTTTTTTTTTCATACGAAGTCTTCAAAATCCAGTGTGTATTTTGCTCTTACAGCCCATCTCTATTTGGGCTCACTACATTAGCTCATGGCTACTATGTTGGACAGCATAGCCCTAAGACTTCAAGAAGCTTACGGTCTAATGATGGGAATTTACTGAATAATATCTTTGACTTGAAATGCCATGAAAAAAACAAATGCAGTTTGAGGCGTTATCGTCCACCTGGGACATAATTGAAAAATTCTGTAAACAGAAGTGGCAACACTAGAAAAGATAAAGCACACATCTTGATAAAACAAAACCTCTAGTGAGAATTTTACCTAAGCAGCCTCAAAGTTTATTGTTTTCTTTTTAAGATTTTATTTATTTACTTGACAGAGAGAGACACAGTGAGAGAGGGAACACAAGCAGGGGGAGTGGGAGAGGGCGAGGCAGGCTTCCCGTTGAGCAGGGAGCCCGATGTGGGGCTCAATCCCAGGACCCTGGGATCATGAGTTGAGCTGAAGGCAGACGCTTAACGACTGAACCACACAGGCACCCGTATTGTTACACTAATCTAAAAGGGAACACTTACTATTTTTGTTCCCTTTTCTCTTCATACTTACCTATGGCTTTGTAATAAATACCGTGCGAAAGAAAACCTTGTTTTCTCTTTAGTTTCATAGAGAAATGAAAACCTGTCATACAAAGAGGGCATCTTGTAATAATACTTAGAAAGTTCACATCCTAAAAAATGTTTCTTTGCTTCCTAAATGTTGTGTGATGAGCATCTACCTAAAAATGAAAATGTCTTCTGTCTTAAAAGGTGAAAAACAAAGCCCCAGCTGAGGTACAGATAACTGCTGAGCAACTCTTAAGAGAAGCTAAAGAAAGAGAGCTTGAGCTTCTTCCACCTCCACCTCAACAGAAGATCACAGATGAAGAAGAGCTAAACGATTACAAACTAAGAAAAAGGAAGGTCAGTCCGTCATTTTCCAGTCTATTAATAACATTTTTAGGAGTTTATAGGTCAGAGTTTGTGAAGTTCCTCATTGCTTAGAGAGGCTATAAGATAAAATTAGGTTAGTGTTTCTAGCCACATGCGTAGTGCAACTTCTGGTTACCAGATAATTGCATTTTGCTGAACTTTAGAAAATATGCCATGAGTTGTCTTTGAAAGTATGAAGAAATTAAATCCTCCAGAGATCTAATTTTTGGTGCTGAATCCAAGATGGATGGCAGACAAGTGGAATGTCTGACAGCTGGAAGGGGTGGGACTTAACCAAGGCCACATTATGTCCTGTCTCTGTACCACCTTCCGTGGTAGGAATTAAGACTTGGAAAAGAGCCATGAGAGGACTTGGGAATCTGACCTCTTCACCCTAGAATCCTCACTCTAGGTCAAATTTTTTTTCTTTAAAGATTTTATTATTTCGAGAGAGAGAGAACGTGCAAGCAGGGGGAGGGGCAGAGGCAGAGGGAGAGAGAGAATCTTAAGCAGGCTCCACATTCATATTGTGGAGCCGCACTAGGGGCTCATTCTCACGATCCTGAGATCATGACCTGAGCCGAAATCAAGAATCAGATACTTAACCGACTTAGCCATCCAGGTGCCCCTAGGGTAATTTTAAACCACTAACCCTGTTGTACCTGCTTATTAGTGATGTATGAAATTGTGAGACATTACCAAGAGGACTGAAATAGTCAAAAAAACATTTTCATACTAGGAACAAGTATAGAGTATATTAAAGTATCAGTTATTAGCAATAAGAGAAAATATCAACAAATCTGCTAATAACTCTTTATATCTAAAGTTTTTCTGTTTGTGTGTAAGACTTTAAAGAAACACCTGAGATTATAACCTTCATTAGTGAGTTTCTTATTTCTCACAAGGATTCCAGGATGTAATTTCTCCTAAATAAGAACAAACTGAATAAAACTTTTAGAACAGGATTAATAGACAAAGGATGATGTCATTTTTACTTACTTTTCCCTTCAATTTGATCCTTTTTCCCTTCCTCCAGACTTTTGAAGATAATATAAGAAAAAACAGGACTGTGATTAGTAACTGGATAAAATATGCACAATGGGAAGAGAGTCTAAAGGAGATTCAAAGGTAAAATTGCTGAGTCTATAATTTCAAATGTAAAGATGTCCTGAGTTAAGAGAGAGAAAAGTAGTAGAAAAAGTTAAAGCACAAGTGAAAGAGTGTCCCTTTGGTAGTAGTTTTCCAGGTTGTTCCGTGGAACCCTAGGGTTCCCTTGAGGGGCCTCAGGGGCACTGCGGTAGGCGAGTCCTGGGGGAGCAGCAGGGGAGACGCTACAGGTGGGTCTCGTCTCCAGCACACGCTACAGTCAGAGAAGTGCACTTTCATCTGCTTTCTCTGTATTGGGATTTTTTTTAGATAAAAATTGTTCACTGGAAACCAGTGACCGACAAGATAAAAGTCACAACCTGGCCCTTCCTGTTGCCCAGGCTTTCCACATTTTCCCAGCATACCCACTGCCCCAGCTGTGCCCATGTGCCAGCCACTCCCCGAACACATTGTGTCTCCTTGCTCTACGCTAGGCTGTTCTCTCTGCCTGCAGTGAACACTCTTCCCTACCCACCTTGGCCTCTGGAGTTTTCCTCAACTTCTTAACTCTGCAGTTACCTCCTACTTAGCCATTCGCATCAGACATTATTATTTGTTCCCTTTTGTTTCCTTGTGTAAACCTTGATTATAATGTTTACCATATTGTGGTGAAATTACATGCATGTCTATTTTTCTGTAAGAGTTTGTAAGGTTCCTGAAAACATGTCTTTTCACTTTCTTACGCCCAAAACCTGGCTCATGGTGGACACATGATAAAATAGCAGGGCACTGCAGATGGTTTGAGATAGTTGCCCCATGTGTTGTATATACTACTTTTGATGTTCTCCAAATCTGGCTTCTTAAGGGCTCGATCCATATACGAGCGTGCTTTAGATGTAGACTACCGAAATATTACACTCTGGCTGAAATATGCAGAAATGGAAATGAAGAATCGCCAGGTCAACCATGCCCGAAATATCTGGGACCGGGCCATAACAACTCTTCCTCGAGTCAACCAGTTCTGGTAAGTTTCTGATCTACCAAAAGCAGCTTTTCGTAGGCTAGAAAAGTTCTGCAGTCTTGTGTATTTATTTTATTCACATCGTTGCAATCACATGTGTTTAATTTACGTTCTACTTTTTCTTTAAACGTACTGTAAGTAGTTTTTAATATCCTGTAGTATATTAAGTCATAATCACTGCATGTAATAGCTGTGTAATCAAAACTAAAATGTGGGTTGCAATCTTTTATGCATAAGAAACTTACTGTTGAACTAAGCAATTTTTAAGAAAAATGTATTTTTATTTGCTGTGGTTCATCCTTTCCAGATCTATATTTGATAAGAAAACATGTTCGATTTAAGCTTTAGGGAATATAAAGCTCTAAGTCTTCATATTTAACAAAGTTAGAATTACAAAGTGCAAAAGATCATTTTTTTCCCCTAAGTAATTTTGACCATGACAGATATTTGGGGATGATTTTGTTAAAGGTACAAGTACACATACATGGAGGAGATGTTGGGAAACATTGCTGGCGCCCGGCAGGTGTTTGAGCGCTGGATGGAATGGCAGCCTGAGGAGCAAGCCTGGCACTCCTACATCAACTTTGAGCTGCGATACAAAGAGGTGGACCGGGCCCGCACCATTTATGAACGCTATATCCTTTTTTTTTTTCTTCAAATTTTTATTTAAACTCTAGTTAGTTAAAATACAGTGCAATATTGGTTTCAGTAGAATTCAGTGATTCATCACTTATATACAACACCCAGTGCTCAGCAAAACAAGTGCCTTCCTTAACACCCACTCATTTAGCCTACCTTCACCCCCTCCCTCCATCAACCCTCAGTTTGTTCTCTTTTTTTATTATTATTATGTTATGATAGTCACCATACAGTACATCATTAGTTTTTGATGTAGTGTTCCATGATTCATTATTTGCGTATAACACCCAGTGCTCATTACAACATGTGCACTCCTTAATACCCATCACCGGGCTAACTCATCCCCCCGCCCCCCTCCCCTCTGAAACCCTCAGATTGTTTCCCGGAGTCCATAGTCTCTCATGGTTCATCTCCCCCCTCTGATTTCTCCCCCTTCAGTTTTCCCTTCCTCCCCTAATGTCCTCCATGCTGTTCCTTATATTCCACATATGAGTGAAACCATATAATTGTCTTTCTCTGCTTGACTTATTTCACTTAGCATAATCCCCTTCAGTTCCATCCATGTTGATGCAAATGATGGGTATTCATCCTTTCTGATAGCTGAGTAATATTCCATTGTATATATGAACCACATCTTCTTTATCCGTTCATCTGTTGAAGGGCACCTTGGCTCGTTCCTCAGTTTGGCTATTGTGGACATTGCTGCTATGAACATTTGGGTGCATGTGCCCCTTCTTTTCACTACATCTGTATCTTTGGGGTAAATACCTAGCAGTGCAATTGCTGGGTCATAGTGTAGCTCTATTTTTAGCTTCTTGAGGAACCTCCATACTGTTTTCCAAAGTGGCTGTACCAGCTTGCATTCCCACCAACAGTATAAGAGGGTTCCCCTTTCTCCACATCCTCACCAACATTTGTTGTTTCCTGCCTTGTTACTTTTTGCCATTCTAACTGGTATAAGGTGGTATCTCAGTGTGGTTTTGATTTGAATTTCCCTGATGGCTAATGATGTTGAACACTTTTCCTGTCTGTTAGCCATTCGTATGTCTTCTTTGGAGAAGTGTCTGTTCATGTCTTCTGCCCATTTTTGACTTGATTATTTGTTTTTTGGGTGTTGAGTTTCAGAAGTTCTTTATGGATCTTGGATACCAGCCATTTATCTGTAATGTCATTTGCAAATATTTTCTCCCATTCCATGGGTTGCCTCTTAATTTTGTTAACTGTTTCCTTTGCTGTGCAGAAGCTTTTTATCTTGATGAAGTCCCAAAAGTTCATTTTTGCTTTTGTTTCCCTTGCCTTTGGAGATGTGTCCTGAAAGAAGTTGCTGTGGCCGATGTTGAAGAGGTTACTGCCTATGTTCTCCTCTAGGATTTTGATGGATTCCTTTCTCACATTGAGATCTTTCATCCATTTAGAGTTTATTTTTGTGTATGGTGTAAGAGAATGGTTGAGTTTCATTCTTCTGCATGTGGCTGTCCAATTTTCCCAGCACCATTTATTCCATTGGATATTTTTTCCTGATTTATCATAGTTGACCATAGAGTTGAGGGTCCATTTCTGGAGGCTGTTCTGTTCCAGTGACCTACGTGTCTGTTTTTGTGCCAATACCATGCTGTCTTGGTAATCACAGCTTTGTAATATAGCATGAAATCAGGCAACATGATGCCCCCAGCTTTGTTTTTCTTTCTGAACATTTCCTTGGCGGTTTGGGGTCTTTTCTGGTTCCATACAAATTTTAGGATTGTTTGTTCCAGCTCTTTGGAAAATGCCAGTGGTATTTTGATAGGGTTGGCATTGAAAGTATGGATTGCTCTGGGCAGCATAGACATTTTAGCAATGTTTATTCTTCCAATCCATGAGCATGGAATGTTTTTCCATCTTTTTTGTCGTCTTCAATTTCTTTCATAAGTGTTCTGTAGTTTCTAGAGTATAGATCCTTAACCTCTTTGGTTAGGTTTATTCCTAGGTATCTTATGGATTTTGGTGCTATTGTAAATGGAATTGATTCCCTAATTTCTCTTTCTACAGTTACATTGTTAGTGTATAGAAAAGCAACTGATTTCTGTGCATTGATTTTGTATCCTGCCACATTACTGAATTGCTGTATGAGTTCTAGTAATTTGGAGGTGGAGTCTTTTGGGTTTTCCACATAATGTATCATGTCATCTGCGAAGAGAGTTTGACTTCTTTGCCACTTTGAGTACCTTTTATTTCTTTTTGTTGTCTGATTGCTGTTGCTAGGACTTCTAGTACTATGTTGAACAATAGTGGCGAGAGTGGGCATCCTTGTCGTGTTCCTGATCTTAAGGGAAAAGCTCTCAGCTTTTCCCCATTGAGAATTATATTCGCTGTGGGCTTTTCATAGATGGTTTTTATGATATTGAGGAATGTTCTCACTATCCCTACACTCTGAAGAGTTTTAATCAGGAAAGGATGCTGTATTTTGTCACATGCTTTTTCTGCATCAATTGAGAGGATCATGTTTCTTGTCTTTTATTAATGTTATCACATTATATTATTGATATTATATTATTTATATTATATATTATATATGGGTTGTATTATATATATTATTTATATTATATATTTACATTATTTTATTATCACATTGGTTGATTTGCGAATGTTGAACAACCCTTGCATCCCAGGAATAAATCCCACCTGATTGTGATGGATAATCCTTTTAATGTACTGTTGGATCCTGTTGGCTAGGATCTTGTTGATAATTTTGGCATCCATATTCATCAGGGATATCGGTCTGTAATTCTCCTTTTTGACGGGGTCTTTGCCTGGTTTTAGCATCAGTGCTGGCCTCATAGAACGAGTTTAGAAGTTTTCCTCCTGTTTCTATTTTTTTAAACAGCTTCAGGAGAATAGGTATTATTTCTTCTTTAAATGTTTGGTAGAATTCCCCTGGGAATCCATTTGGCCCTGGACTCTTGTTTTTTGGGAGGTTTTTGATTACTGCTTCAATACTGGTTATCGGTGTATTCAGATTGTCAATTTCTTCCTGTTTCAGTCTTTGTAGTTTATAGGTTTCCAGGAAGGCATCCATTTCTTCCAGGTTACTTAATTTATTGGCATATAGTTATGATAATTTCTAATAATTGTTTCTATTTCCTTGGTGTTAGTAGTGATCTCTCCCCTTTCATTCATAATTTTATTAATTTGGGTCCTTTCTCTTTTCTTTTGGATAAGTCTGTTCAGAGGTTTATCGATCTTATTAATTCTTTCAAAGAACCAGCTTCTAGTTTCATTGATCTGCTCTACTCTATTTCTGGTTTCTACTTCATTGATCTCTGCTCTAATCTTTATTATTTCTCTTCTCCTGCTTGGTTTAGGTTTTATTTACTCTTCTTTCTCCACTTCCTTTAGGTGTAAGGTTAGCTTGTGCATTCGGGATTTTTCTACTTTTTTGAGTGAGGCTTGGATGGATATGTATTTCCCCCTTAGGACTGCCTTTATAGTATCCCATAGGTTTTAGACTGATGTGTTTTCGTTCTCATTGGTTTCCATGAATTGTTTAAGTTCCTCTTAATTTCCTGGTTGACCCAAACATTCTTTAGCAGGATGGTCTTGATAGGCTTCCAAGTGTTTGAATTCCTTCCAAATTTTTTCTTGTGATTGAGGTCCAGTTTCAAAGCACTGTGGTCTGAAAGTATGCAGGGAATAATCTCAGTCTTTTGGTATTGGTTGAGACCTGATTTGTGACCCAGTGTGTGGTCTATTCTGGAGAAAGTTCTGTGTGCATTCGAGAAGAATGAGTATTCTGTTGTTTTAGGGTGGAATGTTCTGTATATATCTATGAAGTCCATCTGGTCCAATGTGTCATTCAAAGATCTTGTTTCTTTGTTGATCTTCTGCTTAGATCTGTCTATTGCTGAGAGTGGAGTGTTGAGGTCTCCTACTATTAAAGTATTATTATCAATATGATTCTTATTTTGGTTAACGGTTGGCTTATGTAGTTGGCTGCTCCCATGTTGAGGGCATAGATATTTATAATTGTTAGATCTTCTTGTTGGATAGACCCTTTAAGAACAATATAGTGCCCCTCTGAATCTCTTACTACAGTCTTTAGCTTGAAATCTAATTTGTCTGATAAGAGAATTGCCACCCCAGCTTTCTTTTGAGGTCCATTGGCATGAAAAAATGGTTCTCCATCCCCTCACTTTCAGTCTGGATATATCTTTAGGTTCAGAATGAGTCTCTTTTAGACAGTATATGGATGGGTCCTGTCTTTTTATCCTATCTGCGACCCTGTGCTGTTTCATGGGAGCATTTAGGCTGTACACGTTGAGAGTGACTATTGAAAGATATGATTTTAGTGCCATTATGTTGCCTGTAAAGTCCCTGTTTCTATAGATTGTCTCTGTAAATTTCTGGTCTATATTACTCTTGGGGTCTTTCTTCTTTTATAGAGCCCCCCCCCTTAATATTTCTTGCAGGGCCGGCTTGGTGGTCACATATTCTTTCAGTTTCTGCCTGTCCTGGAAGCTCTTTGTCTCTCCATCCATTCTGAATGACAGCCTTGCTGGATAAAGTATCCTTGGCTGCATCTTCTTCTCATTTAGTACCCTGAATATGTTTGCCAGCCTTTTCTGGCTTGCCAGGTCCCTCTGGACTAGTCTGACGTTAATTCTGATGTTCCTCCCTCCGTAAGTAAGAAATCTCTTCCATCTAGCTGCTTTCAGGATTGCTTCCTTTGTTCTAAGATTTGCGAATTGTGCTATTATATGTCGGAGCATTGATCTGTTCACCTTGATCTTGGGAGGGGTCCTCTCTGCCTCTTGGACATGAATGCTTGTTTCTTTCCCCAGATTAAGGAAGTTCTCAGCTACGATTTCCTCAAATATATCTTCTAGACCTCTCTCTCCACCCCCTCAGGGATCCCAATAATTTTAACATTGGAACATTTCATGGCGTCATTAATCTCTCTCAGTCTGATCTCTTGGGCTTTATGCTGTTTTTCCCAGGCCTCCTCGGTTTCCTTCTTTTCTGTCATCTTGTCTTCTGGCTCACTAATTCGTTCTTCTGCCTCGTTTACCCTGGCAGTCAGAGTATCCAGTTTAAACTGCATCTCATTCATAGCATTTTTAAGTTCGGCCTGATTAGATCTCATTTCTGCCTTTAGAGATTCTATATTGTCGCTAATATTTTTCTCAAGCCTAGGTATCGACTTCATAATTGTTACTCTGAAGTCTATTTCTGACATCTCGCTTATATCCATATCCATTAGATCTGTGGCAGAGGCCACAGTCTCTGATTCTTTTCTTTGTTGGGGGTTCCTCCTCTTAGTCATTCTGTTGAGGGATGTTTGAGGGAATGTACAGAGTCCAAAGTATTAACCACGACCCAAGTAAGTTGTACCTATTTTATAGGGACCCCCAGGGTTGTCGTCCTCTTGTTCTTCCAGCCTGTCTTCTGGGGGAGGGTCCTGCCGCACTGTTACTCAGGCAACCCTGCTTGGCCCCCCTGTTGGTGTGGGGGGAAGGGGCAGTGGGCCCAGCGAAAACCAGTTTTTCAAGCTTTTGCTCTCTGGCAGCTTTCCACGTCTCTTGGCGTCTCTTCCGAGAGAGCAGAAATGACTGCACCCAGACCTCTGTCCCAGAGCAGAGAAATCGTAGTCTGCTCTTCACTGAGCTCTCCAGGACACACAGTCTCTGTTTCTATCTGCGCCGCTAAAAACCTCAGCTTCCCTGGTTGTGCGCCCCACAGCAACTCTCCCAGAGGTTGATCCCAAGGCCGGGCATGTCTCTGCCCTTTGTGCTACTAAAACCGTGAGCTGCCCTGCGCACCCGCAGCTCCTAGATCCTGTCTGGGGGCTGGACTAAAGTCCTTCCCTGCTGCTACGGATCTGTGAGTCTCTGTCTGGTCCCCAGCGCGGGATGCTTTTGCGCTCTGGTGTTATATCACCTTCTCGGCGCCAGCTTATGGCGGCTCCTTCCCCCTTCTGTTTATCTTTCGATATCTGCCTGCAGAATCACGGCTCTGCCCTTCATACCTCAAGACCGCCAGAGATTTTCTGCGTGTAGAGATCCAGATATATATTCTTACATCTCAGGCTGATTTCGTTGGTGTTCAGAATGGTTCGGTAGATACCCAGCTAAATTCAGGGGACCAGTTGAAAGAGGGTCCCCTACTCCTCCGCCATCTTCCATGCTCCCCCCGAACGCTGTATCCTTTGAGTGAGTCTGAGTGGTGCTGTTACTGTCCAGGGTGCTACTCCGCCAGGGGCAGTAGAGTCATGGTCTGGACATATGGATCCTCATCAACATAGGCCCGGAAGTCAAAGATACAAGTTTCATCTGCTTCATGAGCTACATAACTATTTTCTAGAGACACAGTGTAGTCAAAATAGGAGTTTGTGGTCTGGGTAATTGAGCTTTTTTTGGCAAAACTTTGAGTTTGTATATATTTTGGTGTTCCTTGTGGGAAGTGACATACCAGGGCTTTGGTTTCTGTAGCCAACCCTGTTTGTCCGGGGTTTTTTTCCTAGGTGTTTCTAGGGTGTTGGTCATTAGCACCACTACTGGAGTCCATCCAAAGGATGGAGACAGGAGGACAGCATAGTGTAGCCCAACAAGCTCTGGCTCCACGGCCAGTTGGATGGGTGTGAGTCCCTTCTCTGGCACGTGTTAGGGGGGTGGCCTCAGGTCACTTCACGCTTCTGAACCTTGTTTATTCCTTTATAAAACAAAATCGAATCTACCAAGAGGAGTTTTCAGGATTTAAGATTATAATCTATATGAGGGCTCTGTGTGTGTGTGTATACACCTATTTCCCTTAGGGAGAATTATTTGGTATTTGCTAATTAAGTGACTTCATAGAACATAACTACCCAGAAAAACAAGCATCAACTTTATTTTTTTAAAGATTTTATTTATGTATTTGAGAGAGTGAGAGAGCATGAGAGGAGAGAGGGTCAGAGGGAGAAGCAGACTCCCCACTGAGCAGGGAGCCCGATGTGGGACTCGATCCTGGGACTCCAGGACATGACCTGAGCCGAAGGCAGTTGCTTAACCAACTGAGCCACCCAGGTGCCCAAGCATCAACTTTATTATACAATTTTAAGGTCTCTATGACCTCTGCCCTGTTTTAATATGATTAGTTTAACAGAAGCTTTTATAGCGCTTATTTCATGTCAGGCATTATTGTAAGCACTTTACAAATATCAACACTTAATCCTTGGACAGCCCTGCAGTGTGAGAACTACTCCAGTCTGTGGGGTGTGAGATGCAGGCACAGCTGACAGGCAGCGTGGCTGGGTTCTCTCCAGGAGTGACGGAGATGGGCCTTGAACCCAGCTGCAGCTTCAGAGCCTATGCCCTTAATTTCATTGCCATTTTTGAACGTATTACTACTTTGGAATTAATGAGTTCCTCAAGTGAGGTAGATGAAAAATAGATTTCATCTGTTAAGAAATAAAATGGTAATTCAAAACTTTTTTCAATGTCAACTATATTTCAATAAAAAGAGAAAAACCCTAAAAAAACCTTTTTCTTCTGCCTCTAGTTAGCAGTTTTGTTTTTGTAACATTTTTTTTCTTAATCGTTAATTCCAATACTAATGTTATTGAGCATATAATACGTAGGTGCCATTTATTGAGCACATTCCTTTGGCCCCAAACTGCTAAGAGCTTTACACACATTTCCTCCTTTCAAGCCACTGTGGTTGGGTTTGGGTTCTTTTTCTGTATTTACAGATGACAAAACTGAGTCCTAGACAAGTTAAATGACTTGTCCAGGATAGCATGGTTAATAACAGGCTTCAGCTTCTTCATTTCTCCAAACTCCCATTTGTACCCACTACGGAAGTACTGAGTAAGCCCTGGAGGAAGACAGATGAACAAGACGAGGCCCCCTTCAGAGGTCACAGTTTAGTGGTTCTTCGCCTTTGCACGTGTTTTATCAACCCTATAGTCATAGTTTGTGTTGTTGAGGGGTTGGGTTTGTTTTTTGTTTGTTTTTTTTTAAGCCTTGTTGTCTTGTGGGATATTTCCTTAATTCCTGTGAACTTGTCCTCGTGCACCCTGATGTTAAGAACTGGATCAAGTATGCCCGCTTTGAAGAAAAACATGGTTATTTTGCCCACGCACGGAAAGTGTACGAGAGAGCTGTTGAATTCTTTGGAGACGAGCATATGGATGAACACCTTTATGTTGCCTTTGCCAAATTTGAAGAAAATCAAAAAGAAGTAAGTACACTTGAACTCATTTACATTGCATAACAGCTTAGGAAAGATTACTTGTTGTGCATGTTGAGTTCATTCCATTTTCTATTTACTTATCCTTGGAAAAAACGTTTCCAAAATCTCTCAAAGAAAACAGCATACATTTGTGGCTTAGCTGCAGACTGGGAACTGAGTGATTATAGATTGTACTAAAGTGTCCTAATTGTGTTGTGCTTTGCTTGAAAATTAAGCCTTTATAGATATATATATAGAATATTGTGTGTAAACTGAGAGTTCGTCATTTGGTCTCCTCATTAAAGGGTTTTATGGGTAATAAACTTGGAAAACAAAAGTGGCAGGGCTCTTTGAAGTAGTGAAGGTGGGGGATGAGGACAGGAGAGGAATCAAGGAGAACTCCTGGAGTTTGGGGCTTGAGCAAGGGCATGGTGGTAGGTGTTGCTTACCAAGACCGGGAAGACAGACCCAGGTTTGATGGTGAGGAACAGGAGGTCAGTTCTGGGCCTGTTTAGTCTGAGATGCACAGATGACACCCAACTGGCAGAGTCAGGTAGACACTCTTAAGTATGGAGCTCAAAGGAGAGTGTCGGTACACCCTGACAAATAAATACCTCAACAAGGGGGAGAAGAAAAGTCTTACTTTGGAGTAGTATATGATGTCATAATTACCTTCCACATTGTGGCTCACGTGAGAGTATTGTGTTGTAGAAGTAATCCTCCTGTCTGCTTTTAGTTTGAAAGGGTACGAGTGATCTACAAGTATGCCCTGGATAGAATTTCAAAGCAGGAGGCCCAAGAACTCTTTAAAAACTATACCATCTTTGAGAAGAAGTTCGGTGATCGACGGGGTATTGAAGACATCATTGTGAGCAAACGAAGATTCCAGTATGAGGAAGAGGTGAAGGTGAGTGCTGGTGTGGACGCCGAACCCTGCAGGTGACAGAGATGTGCCGACCAGCAGCAGCTCAGGTGAAGCGAAGAATGGCAGGCGGGAGCTTCCAGGGATCACGCTCTTGCTGATGCGTCTGCAGTGATTGGCAGCCATTCCAGCAGCAATCTGCAGGGGTCAGAGGAGAGGGCAGCAAGAAGCACTTGGGTTTGCTCTGCCACCCACATGTTGAAAGTCACCGTGTTGGTTGCTGCTGGTGCGCTGTAGAACTTGAGCAAAAACCGGGAATCCATGTGAGCTCCTTTCTGAAGATGGAAGAGGCAGAGATGGAGCCAAACAGTTTTTCTACACTACCGTTTAGCTTAACTGCTTGAACAAAACATATATTGTAGATATGTTTTCATTCTCATCTCTTTATTTGTAATGTACTGTTTTGATTTGAGTTCAAAGATAGTAACATTTTCCTTTACTGGTCTGCTGTGCGTCTAAAAACTTTTGCTGAGTCAGATGAATTAGGATATCACTAAAGGACTGAGTCTGGTGTTAAATGAAGTCAGCAAGATATATTCAAGGTAAATGACTATTAATTGAGAAGGCAGGTTTCACATTTGTGACCATGGTTCTGATTGCACTGTAATTTTATTTTATTATTTTTTAAATTTTTTCTTTTTTTTAATTTAAATTCAATTAGGTAACATGTAATACATCATTAGTTTTTCATGTAATACATCATTAGTTTTTGATGTAATGTTCAGTGATGCATTAGTTGCGATGTCACATCATGTGCCCTCAATGCCCATCATCCACTGTAATTTTAAATCTAGACATAATGATACGCAGTCAGGTATATAAACAAATACATTTATAAAAGTAGGCGTCTAATTATTGAGTAATTATCTTAGGGGTGGTGGTTGTATATGAAAGCAGCCTTGCTGTGGGACACCTGGCAAATAATCTGTCCCCTATGTTCCTTTTTCTTTCCTATTTATGAAATCTCAGGAATAGTATTTTTTTAAGATTTTATTTATTTGAGAGAGAGTGTGAACATGAGTGGGGGCAGAGGGAGAAGCAGACTCCCTGCTGAGCAGGGAGTCCGATGCAGGACTCATCCCAGGACCCTGAGATCATGACCTGAGCTGAAGGCAGATGCTTAACCGACTGAGCCACCCAGGTGCCCCAGGAATGGTATTTTTAAATGAGATAGATGCTAAACAGTTGCTAAAATACAGGAAGTCAATCTAGTGTCTTTTTTTAACCTCACAGAGTCCAGCAAGTATAGCTCTTGGTTTGGTTTTTATTCATTAAACTTGTGGTCTTTCTAGGCTAATCCACACAATTACGATGCGTGGTTTGATTACTTGCGCTTGGTGGAAAGTGATGCAGAAGCAGAAACTGTTCGAGAAGTCTATGAAAGAGCCATTGCCAATGTGCCACCCATTCAAGAGAAGCGGCACTGGAAGCGCTACATCTATCTGTGGGTCAACTATGCACTCTATGAAGAATTGGAGGCCAAGGTAAAAAATGGAATTATGCCTTGGCTGTTGATGGCTGCCCCCTCCCTGGCTGCCTCACCCCTGTGCATACACCTTGGCCATCGTGGGTAGCGGTGGGTACTGACATGTACAATCCCGGAAACAGGAATCTTGTTGTAAATTCTCAGCCGTACAGTTACATAGTCTCTCTGCAGCCTTTTAAACTCTGTATACCTGTCGGTGGGCCCAGGTGAGGTGTTTTGGTTTTGTTGCATTTTGTGTTTCAAACCTGAGGCACCACATTATCACTTGGAACTTGGAAGGGAACAATGAAGCAGTCTTTAGCTTATTTTGTATCATTTTCTGGGCTGCCTCCTAAATAGGGATCACAGCTAGATGACACATCTTTGCTTCTAGTAAAAGATCAAGTGGGATTTTCAGAAATCAGGTGTGTATTAATTGGGAGAGACTAGCTTTGTGCTGTTGATCTGAGACTATAAAACATCTCTTTCTGCTATCAGGCGAAAAGCCTTTCCACAGACAAGCTCTCAGAGATTGATGGTTATCTCGGTGATTCATTAACCAAAGTTTGAGGGCCACAGGTAGTTCACATTTGATCATAAATGATGAAATCAGGGTTTGAGAATAGCACCCTGTGAAAACACTCTGGGAGGGGGTGTACGTTTTTACTAGTGCTAGCAAATAAGATTAGTAACAGACTTCCAATAGTCAGTGAAAATTTCTTATCCTAATATAGGATCCTGAGAGGACAAGACAGGTGTATCAAGCTTCTTTGGAATTAATTCCTCATAAAAAGGTATGTTTGCTCTAAATGTTCTGTTCCAAAGTGTCAAAATCCTGCTTCTGTTACTTGTGAAATAATACTTACTGTTTGAATAGTTTGCTGTGCGGGGCACCCTGAAAACTTAGGTTTCAAAAGTATGCTCTTTGTCTCTGAAAACACTTTACAGTCTGGTTGAGAGGACAGCCTGCATTGACAAATGAATAATACAGATAATGTAGAAATTCAGAAGAGGGTGGGTAACTGGAATGACTGAGTGGAAGGAGGAAGACACACATCCAGAGAGCACACAGCATGTGCAGGAAACAACGAACAGGTGTTTGTTGGCATCAGAGCAGACATAAGTGTGCATGGGTGAACACTGGTGTGCGAGTTCTAGAAATGGTTGAGACATTATCTATGCCCTATTTCCCACCATGAGAAACAAGTAGAGATGTTGACCGAACTACCTTCTAGAATAGAGATGGCATGTTCTGCCTGCTCACAAGCATACCCAGAAAACAAAGCCAATTCTCAGTAGGGGCGGCAGGGCCATGCACTACGATAAAGTATTTGAATTACTGTAACTTTTGTGAAATAAACAACATCATATTTGCTTAAAAACAAGAAAATACATCTGTCCTAGCTCTGAATATTTAGGGAAATCTAATTGCATGTGGCCTCTTATTAAATTTTTAACTTCACTGTAATTGAAACAACTCTTTTAGATGTTTTTTGTGCTTTTGTTTTCTAGTTCACATTTGCCAAGATGTGGTTACTATACGCACAATTTGAAATAAGACAGAAAAATTTACCATTCGCCAGAAGAGCTTTGGTAAGTAAAGAAAGGATCAAGGGGCACCTGGGTGGCTCAATCAGTTGAGCATCTGACTCTTATTTTGGCTCAGGTCATGATCTCAGGGTTCTGAGATCCAGCCCTGCGCTGGGCTCTGTGCTCAGCGCAGAGTCTGCTTGGGATTCTCTGCCTCTGCCTCCCTCCCTGTGCTCGCATGCATGCTTGTGCGTGCGCGCGCGCTCTGTCTCTCTCAAATAAAATCTTGAAAAAAAGGGGAAGGATCAAGATGCATCACTTGACTTCTTTGAGAAGGAAATTAAATCTTAGTGCTTACAAGTTGGACAGTTCCTACTAAGAATGCAACAGAAGTATTCTGCCTTTATAACCTGAGATGTGTCAGAAGATGCATGGCTTTTTGAAGAAAGATTGGGTGAGGGGCGCCTGGGTGGCTCAGTCGTTGGGCGTCTGCCTTCAGCTCAGGTCATGATCCCAGGGTCCTGGGATCGAGCCCTGCATTGGGCTCCCTGCTCGGCGGAGAGCCTGCTTCTCCCTCTACCACTCCCCCCTGCTTGTGTTCCCTCTCTCGCTCTCTCTCTCTCTCCGTCAAATAAATAAATAAAATCTTAAAAAAAAAAAAGATCAGGTGATAATGTTTAAATTACTCTTTTTTAACATTGGAAGCTTTATCTGTAGCTGCCAGTTACCAGATCTTTTCTCAGACTGGAAAGATCTGACGTTAGATCACATTAGATCTTAAATCAGCTCTTGAGTAGACTCATCTTGTGCAAAACCGGGGGGTATTACATGCACCTTCCTCTTAACAGCTGTTCTAAAGTCTCTTAATAAGATCAAATGCTGTTTAAATGGAGGTGTCCTTCTGTAAGCCACTCTTGCCCTGGCTGTGGGCAGCGAGGCAGCTTTCATTCTGTGGTTACTTTACTTAAAGGAGGTTTCATCCATCTGACATCCGTATTCCCTAGGCGCTCCTGAGAAACTTAAATAAAATCCAGAATACTTGCGCAGACAGTTCGGCAGCCCTCTCTTGCTGAACAGGCACCAGTGGGCATAGGGCCTCTTGACCCCTAGGTGAAGTAGAGGGTTTCCATTGGCCTTCTGTCAAGAACCAGTGTGGACAATGTGATACCACAGAGGGTTCTTCCTCAGCAGAGAAGAGCTGCTGGGATAGGTCAGCGACGTCTGTACACAGGTTGAACCCACATATCACAGTGGTTTGGTCATTTTATTTTCCAGGGAACTTCCATAGGCAAATGTCCAAAGAACAAGTTATTTAAAGGTTACATAGAATTGGAGCTGCAGCTTCGAGAATTTGACAGATGCCGGAAGCTTTATGAAAAGTTCTTGGAATTTGGACCTGAAAATTGTACCTCCTGGATTAAATTTGCAGAATTAGAAACAATCCTTGGTGATATTGAGAGAGCCCGGGCAATCTACGAGTTAGCCATCAGTCAGCCACGCTTAGACATGCCAGAGGTGAGAATCTCGAGATGAATATGATTTTGTTTTAGATATTGCCCTAGTACTGCTTTAGATGACCGTCTACATGTTGTGCACTTTAGAGTATAAAGATAAACTCACTTGCAGTCTTGTCTACTCCAGATTAGTACTTTACTGTTGAGGGGATAGAAGAAGGATGGGAGTGGGAGAAGCAGCCCTCTAGTAGGATACCAGAGTCCAGCAAAGCCCCATGATGACACCAGAATGAGTTGGGATATAATGGGGCAGGTGACTGGCTCTCTCCCTTCTTCAAATAGAAGGCTAACTAAAGGGGATGGGACAGGGACGGCCAGGCAAGGAAATATGCAGCAGGCAGCTCTGGAGAACAGGGCAGATGAAGGTTGAGACTGCATATCCTCAGATTCTCCTGGCACAGTTTTTCCCAGATGGGGTCAGCAAAAGAAGCTCTATCTAAACCAGGATATTCCTGAAATTAAACTACTGCCACCGTCCTCGCCTGTCCCTTCCCTATTTAAACTTAAGCCACAAGGTGGCGCCAAGCCACAACTAGGACCCGTTTGAGAGCCACTGAACTCACCCAGCCTTTTTGTGAGTCTTGCCCTAATGTGACTCTGCATTTTATGGCTTGGGTCCCACCGGCTGAATTAGGGCAGGTCTTTATGCATAATGGTTCTGTCAGTTGGCCTCAGCTCCCAGGCGTCCAGGCCACATGTTACTCCATCCTTGTCCCCTGACAGGCAGTACCTAGCAGGTGCACTGCTGTTTACTGAATAGTTGTTGAGGTGAACTCAAACCTATCAAGGAATTTACAGTGGAGGTAAGAAGAGTAAATCCTGGCTAATCGAGCCATGTCTTCTCCCAGCAATGTCAGTTGTATGTGACAGGATCATGGCAGTGTCTGGGAGACTTGGCAAGTCTCTGAGCTTTTCTTGATAAGTCCAGCATTTGAAAAACTCTGAAAGAGAATCCAAAAATGAATCCAAAGCCTTTTATCTAATAATATAGAATGGTAGCCAAGTTTTGGCCAGCTTGTAAATGCCACTGTTTTTATTGTGTCCAGATGTTACCTCTTCTTTAATTGTTCATAGAAGTCCTAGGTTCCTGGATGTCCTAGGTTGGAATGGTCGTTAAGCTGATAGGGACATGTTGCTCTTTAAATGTCAAGGCTGACTTATTAAGTTCTTTCTTAGGTGCTTTGGAAGTCATATATTGATTTTGAAATTGAGCAGGAAGAAACTGAGAGAACACGAAATCTTTACCGAAGATTGCTTCAGCGGACACAACATGTCAAGGTATCCTGCATTCTGTTGATTATCTTTGATTTTGCCTAAATCAGCAGTTCCGAAGGAAATACCGTATTTCTGTATTTTAAGTGTATCAGGTGTTTTTTTTTTTTTTTTTAGTGCTTTTCTTGCTTTTAGAAAGAGCCCATGAGTCTCAGAGGACTTTGGAATATAAAGCTTATACCAGGTCAATATTTATACTGCATGGGACTAACTTGAATATCACAGGATTGAATAAAAAGTTAAACTCTTTTCAGGATTTTAAGACCATTTCAAACACCTAATTGGATATAGAAGCAGACTGCTTCAACATTATTGAAGCATATAATCAATATGTTCTTTGGAATACTACAGATGAATACATTAGTATGTTCAGATGTCATTAACTAGAAATTAGCATTATTACATGATCGTTTTCTGGATGACGTGGTTAATTTGCTTCTATAATAATTTTTCATAAGGTATGGATCAGCTTTGCACAGTTTGAGCTGTCTTCAGGGAAAGAAGGAAGTTTGGCTAAATGCAGACAAATTTATGAAGAGGCTAACAAAACCATGAGGAACTGTGAAGAAAAGGAAGAGAGACTTATGTTGCTGGAATCCTGGCGAAGCTTTGAAGATGAATTTGGAACAGTATCGGATAAGGAGAGAGTAGACAAACTCATGCCAGAGAAAGTCAAGAAGAGAAGAAAGGTCCAGGCTGATGACGGGGTAAGAACTGAGCCTATGGAGCTGATCATCTCATGTCGGATGAGCAGAAATGCATCTGACTTTGAAATTTGTACTTCTAAGTGCCGTATGTACAATCTGAGCATGGGAGCAGACAGCCTGGAGTAGGAGACCATTGCAGCCTGGCTACCATGGAAACACAGCTATAGGAAGGTTCTTATGCACAAAACGACATGACCCAGGGGTTGGCTTAGATTGGAGGAAGATCTGTTGGGAAGCTGTTATAAGCACAGCAAGTGATGGTGGAAGCTGGAACTATAGCAGTGTGTAGGAAGCCACATCAGTGACCAGTCCGAGGTGGGGCTGTAAGGGCAGGGAGTCAGAATAGTAGTGCACAGATTGACGGCTTTCAGACTGAGTATGATGTAAGTCTTTAAAATTAATTTATTTAAATTTATCAGAGAGAGAGAATGAGCACAAGAAGAGGGAGTGGCAGGCAGAGGGTGAAGCAGGCTCCCTGCTGAGCAAGGAGCCTGACTCGGGACTCGATCCTGGGACCCTAGGATCATGACCTGAGCTGAGGGCAGCCGCTTAACCAGCCAACCCACCCAACCCATCCCAGTCTTTAAAAATGTAAAATCTTAGAAAACTACAAGATGAAAAAAAAAAAAAAAAAAAGAATATCTTGGTTGAGTATAGAGGAGCTGTGCTTTTAATTTTTAGGATCTTTTTCCACTGGTTTTTAGCTCTCCGTGAGCTGGTCCACTTGCAGCAACACCAACCCCAACAGCTACTTCTTTTTTTTAATTCAATTAATCAACATAACGTTAACATAAGTGGATTGTTAATTTCAGAGGTAGAGTTCAGTGATTTATCAGTCTTATATAACACCCAGTGCTCATTACACCCCGTGCCCTTGTTAATGTGCATCACCTGGTTACCCCACAGCTACTTGTTCACCCCAATCTTGTAGGCCCAGCCCTTGTTCTTTCTGTAATGGGCTTTGGTGTTGTTTTGTAAATGAACATAAGTTGAATTTGAACACTCCAGGGTTTTGCAGTGAAAATTCTCCACTTTAAAGTAACTGCAGTGTATTTCAGCCACATGTTGGCTTATCTTTTGTTTTACTTTTTTTCCATAGTCTGATGCAGGCTGGGAAGAGTACTATGATTACATCTTTCCAGAAGATGCTGCCAACCAACCCAACCTCAAGCTTCTGGCCATGGCCAAACTTTGGAAGAAACAGCAACAGGAAAAGGAGGCTGCAGAGCAAGACCCAGATAAGGACATTGATGGAAGTGAATCCTGATGTTCTTGTTCATATTGATAAGTGTTTTATTATTTTTATAAATTAACCGTTCGGAACTCTTGTGACTCCGTAAGTTTTTGTATATTTCACCAGTAAGGAATTGGGAGTCTTTGATAGCTATTTTTTGAATTATTTTTAAAATGTTCTTGGGTTAGTGAGGGGTGGGGCGTTGCAAGAATATTTTTTGAACCGTTAGTTTTCTTTATCAGAGTCCAAACATTTTTTTTTTGTCCATATCACGCACTAGGAAATCTAATTGAGGTAATGCTTTCAACTATTTTAGATGGACCTGCACTTTTGAAAGTGTTTTTCTAGAAGTGTTCAAGTTACATTCTACAGTAACTTTTAAAGTTTTTTTTTATGCTTGTCTTCTTCATAAAGATATTTAGTGCACTCACCTGAAATCTCTTAACTTCTTCACATCTTCAGTCACACAGACTCGAGTTCCATTCCCAGCTGCCACTTAGTAATCTATAACTTAATCTTTTAGTTTCTTCTCTCATAAAATGGCCGTCTGCCAACTCATTTTGAAGATTAGAAAAAGAATATACCTGGCACATCGTGACTGCTCAATAAAATGTTCATTCCCAGCCACTTTCCTAAACATGTTCATCCTTGTAGAATTGAATGTGCTTGGATTAATTTAACTTCTAAATATCTGTACTTTCTTAACAGTGGCCATTGGTACTACATGCTTTTGAACACACCAGTTGGGAAATAATTTATAGTTACTGTATTTCCGAACAAGGTCTTTTTGTTACCAAGATGTTTTAGTCAAATTTCATGCTGTAATCAGTTTCCCCCACTGGTTGAGCTCTGTAATGGCTTAAGGAATAGTAACACATGTGCTGTGAAAAACAGTGCCCCCTGCTCCAGTAAATTTAGGAAACCCCAGGTTAAGGTTGAGCCTTGTTAATCAACTCTTTACAGTTCAGCTTCTCAGAGCCTTGGATACGTTACTGTACATGATGAACCCCAGTAGCAGTGCTGGCGTGTTTCCCAACCTTACTGGACGAGGGAATCATTTCTACCTGTAGTACCAGTAAACAGCCCCTAGCGTGTTACAGCAGAAGGTAGCTGCTGTAATCCAGGATACATTTAACTTAGGCTTGGTTTAGAACACGTGAAAAACACCAAAGGTAACCAACTATAATGCCAAAAAAGAAAACTTAAAGTAGCACAGAGATATTAACACATTTGTTGAAGCATTGCTCATATCCTCAAGCAAAAAATATTTGCCTTAATTAACTGATCTGATTATTTTCTTTAATCTGGCCTGATTTCTCAGGCCTATTTTTTTCTTGTTTTGTTCACTGCCCAAGCTATTTGACTCGAACTGTCATCTTCAGGAGTATTTTTTCACCTGGGAGGGCAACTAGCAACTTTATTATTTGCAGATTTAATTGGGTAAGGCTTACTAAATGTACAAAAATGTTAAAGAATAAAAAAAGCTAGTCAGTATGGTACTGAGTTGTATCTTGAAAGTAAGCTAGTGTTTGAGGGCAGAGGCGGCCAAGACGGCCAGGATCAAAGGCACACCTGTGTTCAGCCTCAGTGCTTCCAGCTCTGGACCAGTGTCACCCAGCTGCTGGGTGTCACGTGGGTCCTGACTATGGAGTACTGAGGTCTGGTTAGCCAGGAGGAACATTTCTGATTTTAATACCCTTTAGCTAAGTGCAGAGTCAAGGAGTGAGATGAAAGCAGGTCAAAATGCTATTTAAGTGACTTATCAGAGTCTTCTATAATTCTGTCCTGTTTATGCTGCATAAGAACAAAAATTAATAGGTTCCCAATGTAAACTCCTACCGCCACTTTCTGGCTCGTGCCAGCATGAAATGCGTGAAGGAAAAAGTTTACCTTCTCATGGGAGAACATGAAAGATGTCTCTCACCTTCAACTCCACCAGAGTAAGTCCTTTAAGAGGCAAAAGCTTTTTAGTAATCGTTTCTGTGGGGTTTTCTTTAGCCACTTCTCTTACTCATTGGATATTTTCAGGTATTACAAGTAAAGAAAACTAAACATGAAACTACATGGGTCGCCCACAACCTAGTTTTATGGCCTTTCTTTTGGAATTAGGTTTTTTTCCCCTTTAAAGAAACCTCAGTGTCTTTTTATATTTTCAAAGGCAGGATTTAAGCAAAGTGGTGTGAGATTAGACAAGGAAAAGATCTGGGACTTAACAGTATGTAAACAAGTACCTGGGAAGAATTTACTATGCAATAAGAAGGATGCCTAAATATTGCTGGGCAGGGGCTGTTTCAAGCATGTATTTTAAAAATGCTTTCTACGTAAGCCAAACAAGAGAAACATCATATCCTAAATGATGGCTCTTCTCAATCCTGATCTAATTTTATAAATAACCAACAAGCTTCCAGAACACATTCATAGAGTCTACAGTGCATTTTATTATACATCTTAGATTTATACATTTCATATATGCTTTTAAAGCTTCAATTAACAGTTCGATACAAAATAAAAAATATATATGTAGCAGTGGTTCTCAGGCACAGAATTTAGGAGGAGACTGGAGCAAGTTTTTTCCCTAGCATATAGTAAATATTATGAAACAAAATAGTGGAATGTTTCCATCTGACCCAGCTGCCTTTTTGATTGAATTTTATTACAGTGAACAGCTTTAGTAGGTAGGATATTGCTAACTGGAAACAATGAGACTCAAGTCTATAACCTGTATTTTCTTGAAGTGTGTGAGACCTAAATGATTACTTTTCTCCTAATAGAGCTCCAAGATCATCCAATGAAAATAATATTGTTCATAAAATATCTGGAGCATCAGCCTAAGAACCACTGCCCATGGTTATTCAATGTCTTCAGGCCTCACAGGATGAGGTAATGGTATGATGGATTTCTTCTCAGTGTCTCTGGAAAGTGCTTTCCTCATATCTGTTAGGAAGCAAAATTTAATGTAAGTACCCAAATACCAAAATACCTTATGTCAAAGTGTGTATGTAAAGTTCTCATAAGAGGTTTGTCCCCTACCCCATTTCCTAGGTCCTCAGAGACAAATTTTTTTTTTTTTTTTTTTTTTTTAAGATTTTATTTATTTGCGAGAGAGAGAATGAGAGACAGAGAGCATGAGAGGGAGGAGGGTCAGAGGGAGAAACAGACTCCCCGCCGAGCAGGGAGCCCGATGTGGGACTCGATCCCGGGACTCCAGGATCATGACCTGAGCTGAAGGCAGTCGCCCAACCAACTGAGCCACCCAGGCGCCTGAGACAAATGTTTTTAAGTGAGACTCCCAGTCACCAGTACTCAGCTCTTCATACCAATGTTCTTTTGACAAAATCTTAGTAAAATTAACATGTCGGTAACATAATATAACGACTGATAGCAATTAACCATTGGTTAATGTAATTTAACCATTGATAGGTTCATAAAGGCAGGTTAAAGGAGATTTAAATATTATAGCTCAAATTTAAAATATTAAGTCCAACAAATACTATGATTCTTTTCCATTTGTTAAAATGACTAGTGTGCAGAATGAATGTAAGTGTTTTCGCTTCTCTTGGGGGAGACTGCCACAGAAGGGGGCTCACCATAGGCGTCCTCGTCGGGCTCCCCGTTGCTGGCCGAGTAGTACTCTATGACCGTCCTGTACACGCTGTAGCCCAACTGCTTGTACATGTTGACTGCAACTTGGTTAGATACTCTTACAAAGAGATCGACAAAAAATCCACCCTTTCTTTAAGAAAAAAAAAGGGAAAATGTCAGTTACATATTTTTAAAAACACTTGTTTTTAGTTGGCTTTGACATACTCTTCAAAGAATGGTAATAATAGGACTTTGCAGCTGATTACCTCATATCCATTTTTATTACTGAGGATTTATGACAATTATTTTGAGGTACAAAGAGATGATTTTCTCTTAGCATACTAACATTTTAAAACCTGTATTTTCTTTAAAAGATAAACTTTTAAAACATTTTTTAAAACCATAATTGTCTTGTGTATTTTATATCACTGTAAATGACATGCTCATTTTATCAACTAGTGATACAATATTTTCACCCATACGTGCAATAACAAGCACCTGTGTGGCCATGGCCCACGCGTAATGACAGGACACGGGCTGCCTGACACTGGCAGCCCTGAAGCCCTCAGGTCTCTCTGAGCATTGACAGCCATCCCCTTTACCCAGAGGTCTCCAAGTCTTGACTCTTACTCTCATTTGCTCCTTGGTTTTTGCTGTAGATTCACCACCCAGTACAGTTTTTCCTATTTATGAACTTTATATAAATACTATCGTACTTTGTATATCATTTGGTGATTTGCCCCCCTCAATAATGTGCAAGTCAGGCTGGTGTAGCTGGATCATGTTCATCTTCCCTTTGTTTAGCATTCCATTGTATGGATGGATATACTACAAGTTGTCCATGGTTCCACAGATAAACATGTCGGGTTTTTACTATTATAAACTATGCTGCTATGAATATTTTTATTGTATGTCTCATGGTACAATATCTAAGGTCTACAACTAGGAGTGTGATCACTGGCTCATAGGGGCATCTTCAGCTTTTTTAGGTAATACCCATTTCCCAGTCTGCTCACACTCCCAGAGGAGGGTAAGACTCCATTCCCACAGTGACAAAGGCCTGGTGCATCAGACATTTTTATTTTTGAAAATCTCATAAAAGTATCTCCGGGTAATTTTAATTGGCATTTCTTATTACTAATGAGGCTAAATATATTTTTGTAGGCCATTTAGATTTCTCATTTTTTAGTCCTTATTGGTCTTTTACACATTTTTTTTTTTTCTCTTCCCAACTGTGGTTCTCTATGTATTCTGGATAGTTGACATTATGTAAAGGATTGTTGCAAATCTTTTCCCAGTTTGTGGCTTGACTTATTATCCTCATGTAACTTTTGATAAACAAAGTTACTTCAGTGAAGTTGCATATGAGCCTCTCCTTTACAGTCAGACTTTTTATAGCTTATTTAAGAAGTTCTTTTCTACCCTGAGGTCATGGGTTACTTAAAAGGGCTTTTGAGTTTTGCTTTTCACATCTAGGTTTTTAATAAATCTGGAATTGATCTGTGTATGGTAAGGTAGTAATCTGGGAAGTTTTTTTCCCATGTGGATATCCAATTGTGCCACCATCCCTACTGAAGAGAGTGTCCCTTCACTGCTGCTCTGCAGCTGCCTCCTCTGGAGTGTGTCAAAATCCACGTATCCCTGCATCTGTTCCTCGATTCTGTTCCACTGGTCTGGACAAGTACGCCAGCAGTGACACAGAGCTCGCTCATTACTGCTTGATATCTGGAGGGGCAAACCTGCCCATTTTGTTGTTGTTCAAATGATCTTATCTCCTTCCATTCCCCTGTAAGCGTCAGAATCAATTTAACAAGTCTCACAAAAAAGACTGGAGATGTTGAGGGGCGCCTGGGTAGCTCAGTCGTTAAGCGTCTGCCTTCGGCTCAGGTCATGATCCCAGGGTCCTGGGATCGAGCCCCACATCGGGCTCCCTCTCCGTGGGGAAGCCTGCTTCTCCCTCTCCCACTCCCCCTGCTTGTGTTTCCTCTCTCACTGTGTCTCTGTCAAATAAATAAAAAAAATATTTAAAAAAAAAAAAAGCCTGGAGATGTTGATTGCAATTACACTGGCTCCATGGATCAAACACCAGTTTAGCCCTCCATGCCACTGACCTAGTTCTCTCTCCACTAAGATAGATCATCTTTTCTGTCTCTCAGGGAAGTGTTAGAAACTTCAGTGAAGTCTCACACAGCTTTTGTTAGATTTTTCTCAAAGGGCTAAGGTATTTTGATGCCACTGTAATTGGCATCTTTTCCTAAATTTTACTGTTTGTATAGAAATTGAAATTAAATTTTATACTGACTGTCCAACTCTGCTTAACTTTTATTCTAAACATTTATTTATAGCTTCTTGTGGTTTTGTTTGTACAATCTTATGTGTACAAAGTAAGAGTTTTGTTTCTTCTCAGTCCTTGTATCTTTTATTTTTCTTGCTGTACCGTGCTGTCTAGGATTTCCAGTAAATTACTGAAGATGGGCCGACTGTAGGCATCCTTCTTGTCTCATCCCTCTCTTCAAAGGGAAAGCATTCAGTGCATCACTGAAATTATTTACTACAGGTTTTTGGTAGATATTCTTTTTTTAGGTTAAGGAAGTTCTCTTCTATTTCCTTCATTGCTAACAGTTTTTAATCAATAGGATTTTATCAAAGCATTTTCTGCACTTACTAACAAATGTTCTCCTTTCATCTGTTAATATGGTGGAATACATTTACAGATTTTCTCATGTTAAAACAACCTTCCTTCCCCTGATAGATCATCCTTTTTATGAATTGCTGAATCCATTTTGCTAAGATTTTTCTGGGACTTTTGCATCTATAAAGACTGATATTTTCTTCAAATTTTCATTCCTCTTATTTCTTGTTGGGTTTTCTTACATTAGTTATTTTAGCCTTAAGAAAAAGTTGAAAAATGTTTTTTTTAGTTTGTGTAAAAGTGAACTTATTGTCGTTACTTCTTAAAATAGTTGGTAAAATTTGCCAGAGAATCCATAGCTTTCTGGAAAGATTTTTAGCTACTGATTGTAATCTGTTGAGGAAGGGGGTCTGCCTGCAACCTATTTTTGTACTGCTCTCCGGCTAAGAACAGTTATTAAAATTTTGAAGGGGTGTTTTAATATACACATACACACATACATACATATGCACACACACAATAGAGATATTAACTGGCCTGTAAAGCCTAAATATTTATCTGGCCCAGGAAAAGTACTCACCCCTATTCTACGCCCTTAATCAATCTGTCTAATTGTTCTATCAATTAGAAAGAAGCATGTTCAAATCTCCCATTATGATAATGTCTGCTTATTTCTCCTTGTATTTTTATCAATTTTTGCATTTTTACTTTGAATTTATGTCACTGTGTACATAAAACTTGTAATTATTACATCTTCCTGATGCATTAAATCTTTTCACCTATAAGCAATGACCCTTTTTTACTCTGATAATTATTGAACTATTATGTGACTCTTGTTAAGTATACCAACTGTCTTTTGGTTAGAATCTGCATGATAATTTAAAAAATTTCTTTCAGTCTTTAATCTTTACATATATGTCCTGTAAATAGAATACAGTTCTGACAGTCTTTGTCTTTATTTTACTGTTGTAAGAACACTTCAGTATGAGGTTTTTCCCTCTTAATAAATTTTAAATGTACATTATTGTTTACTACAGGTAAATGTACAGCAGACTATAGAGCTTATTCATTCTGTTTAACTGAAACTTATGCCTGTAACTTCCCATTCCCCTCTCCCCCTGGTCTCTGGCTACCACCATTCTACTCTTTGATCTCCAAATTTACCTGTTTTAGATATCTCGTAAGAGTGGAATCACACATTATTTGTCTTTCTGTGGCTGGCTTCACTTAACATAATGTCATCAGGTCTTTGTCTTTTAACTGGAGTACTTAGTCCATTAACATTTAGTGTTGTATTTACGGATTATATTTGGATTCATAGTAACATCTCATTTCAGGCTTTTTGTTTTACCACTTTAATTTCCTTTTTCTTTCTTGTTTTTAATGTATACAGTTAAAAATACATGTATGTATGTATGTAGATAGGTACATATACACACACACAAAAATCTTATAGCAACTATTCCAAAGTAATGAAGATTTAGAAACTGGTAAAGAAGGGAACTTAGTGGTTTTCTACTCTGAGAGAGAATTTATCCCATAAGTACATAAAATCATATGTGTACGGTAATAACTAATTAGAACCCATTTCTTAACTCCCTGTCCACTATATAATAATGCCAAATACTTTTTTTCAATAAGATAATGCCATTAACAAATATGTAAAAACTAAAAATTTTCAAGTACTAGAACTTATTTCTTTTTCAGCTAATACTATTTTCTCTCTTCTCTGAATAAGCTCAAGTTCCTCTTGCCCTAACTTGGTCCAGAACATTTTCAGGCCATGGTTACTTCTTTAAAACTTGCCTTTTTAAAATCCATTAAGTGGAAAACCTCAAGAGCCCTTCTCAGCAAATATTCCCTTTCCTATATACTGCTAGGCATTTAAAAGTAGAGAAAAAAATAAATGGTAGCTTGACAACTGATTAAACTTACACACACATCTCTTATCTCTTTTAGAATGGGAGCTGGCAGGAGTCTTTTAATTAAATTACTTTTATCTCACATAATGAGGGTGTGAGATTGACATACACAATAGGTCTTTTTTTAAAAAGCCCTAATGCTGGCAGTTCCCAAACTGTGCTCCAGAGTGCTCCAAGGTGGCCCTGTAGGATATTTCAAATGTTTGGGGAAAACACAGACAAACCTTACATGTCAGATACTGGCAAACTACTAGTTTGATATAATCACAAATGCAGCATTACATGGTGTTACATTTCTTTTGATGACAGAGTAGGTCATCAAAGGTTTTATGAAGCCAGGTTTTGGCAGTTCCTGTGACTAAAAAAAACCCCCAGTACCACAAGAAAATCAGTATGAAACAAGAATGCAGGTGGTTGTGTTGAATCTGTTTCCAAGGTTGAGAAGTCATGCAATTCCCAAAAGGCACACATGTCTCATTAGTTGGTAACCACAATTACTTAACAATGAAATAAAAATACTATTTCTTTCAATTTGTTTTTTTTTTCCAAACAGCTACTAGTTTGTTAGGCCATAAATACTTACTAAGCAGTTAGGACATAACTGCTTAAGTCTGAACTGAGGGATTTTTTTTTTTTTTGGCCATAGGGGCACTATGAAAAAGATCACTGAGATGCCAAGGGCAACGTTAACAAAGAATTTGGGAATATCTGCCATAGTGGCAAGAACACTAAAAAAAAAACCTTAAGGGCTAGTCTTTGATTGCACCTGTTAACCAGCACATAAGCCCATGGCAGGTCACTCACTTCGCCTGATTTTTCTTCAATGGCTCAATAGGGACAACACTACTACTCTGAATATGTGAATACCCTGCAAACTGTGAAGCACAACATTCAGGCTGAACAGAAAAAAAAAAATCTTATACATTTTCACCATAAGAAAAATCAAATAGTTAGGGTTTATAAATGATCACTTGAAAAGCAGGATCTCACCTTTCTGAAATCTCCTCTAATAACTCCATAAGTTTAGCAGCCAAACCAAGGCGTCGAAATTCCGGAGCGACAGAGAGAGCTGTGACGTGCCCATGCCATTCTTCCCTAGCTACTGAGCCTTCCGCTTTACCCATGACTGCCAACAAAAGATTGCACTCAGTAATTAAACACACGGATTTATACATGAATACAGAATGACTGTTGGCACATTTTTATGATAAAGGAAACTAATGACAAAGTTTTAATTTTAAGTAACATGTAAAGTCATCTAGCTAATGGTTAATAGTGCTCTTAATTTGACTTTCACTTAGAGAAAGGTTTCTTTTCAAAAAAAGGAATGAACTAAAAACGCAACTAATTTTGAACACAGAACCAGAATATCTATTTCTTTAAATATCTACATTTCATGTAGTTATATATGTGTACCCAAAACTGATAACCCACAGCTCAAATTTTCATTAGTAATGCTACTAATTCAATGGAGATGCTACAATTCCTGTGTTATGTACCAAATAAACCATGTAGAAATGTAACATAAGCACAGAATGAAAGATCCATGAAGCCTGAGGTCCTGTCTGTATCTACCCCTGAGGCCTAGAGCACAATGCCTAAAATGTAGAAAGCATCGTCGAGCTGTCAGTGGTTAAAGGAAGTAAAATTACAGGCATCATGATTATATTTCCACCTCTGCAATCAATCTAAAACAATCAGTTGAAATCTGTATTAAAATCTCAACTGCCTACCCAAAAAAGTTCTAGTGGTATTATACTTACTATAACCCATCAACTCTCCACCAGGTGCCTCCGCAACAATGAAGTACTCTGGCCAGTGGGCAAGGTACTGTAAGTAAAAAGGAATCCCATACTAGAGTCTCGTTAAGGAGTGTGGAAAGTAACGGACAGTACAAAGTTCTTCATAAAAGAAATATTGTGAAGAAAGTTCCTTTGAAAAGTACATTGTTACTTTATCCCCAGCTCTATATATGTGTGATTTCTATATTCATGTCAGTACATTAAATATTTAGGTCAGCACTAATAATTTATAACAAAATTGCGTGAATATAGAACTTCAAAAATATGAGTGGCAACACCACCATCTAACAGCAGAGAGCCAGAAGTCTGAAGTTCTATCATCTGTGTCCATACTGATCGCACTGTATCTAAATCTCGGCACAGCACTTACTATCACTGGATATTGTTTACTATCTCCCTTTTGGATATGAATGTCATGTTCACTCTATCCCTGGTGCTTGGCACAAAGTAGATGCTCAGTACATTTGTTTTTCCATAATTGCACTAGAAAATTAATGACTAGTTCCTACTTTAGCTTCAGCTGTGTGGCTGTGAAAGTAACTTTAAAAGTTAAGCACTCCCAGAGTCAACAATTACCTAGTGTTTCCCCTGTACTGATTCAAATTCTCTCTCTCTGGTACTACAAATAAAAGCTGACTTAAGAGTGAAAGCCTGAATAATTTGCTCAATACGAAACTCTTCAATCCTGGCGTCCTTACTGACATGTGCTTATTCTTCTATTTCTTCTTAGTGTAAGCTTACTGATGCAATTCTATGAGGGGCCACCACCAATCACACAATTTTTTTTAAGGTTCTGTAAAATCTGCTCAGTTGTAAACTCTTCAGACTCTCCTCTGAACAACAGCCACTGTTTTGAGCACTCTTCAAACATAACCAGTAACAGGGCAGGCCGGCCAGTCTTCTTGCCATTCAGCCACCGACACACACCATTACCACCTCTCCTCCAGCTCCAGGAGGAGGCCAGATGTCGGCTCAGCAACTACCAAGCCCTGGCAGGTTACTTTCAAACATGGCCTCACCTGGATTATGGGACTTTTACTGTAAATTTGAAGTGTCAGTAGACACACACGCTATAACTTGATTCGCATCCTAATACTTTACCTTATTATACAGTGAAAATTTTTGTGTCATTCAGAAGTCTTTTTTTAAACATGGAGATCTCTTTAAAAAGTCATAATTTTTGAAATATAAAATGAAACCTTTTGGTGATTTTTTTGCTTTTTCACTCAGCTTTATTTCTGATATGTACCCCTGTCGTTACCTATACCTATAATTAATCTTTAATAATGTACAGTACACTCCGTTGGGTAAACAATTTAAATTTCCTATCTCTTGACAAGGGACATGTGGGTTATTTTGTTTCTCAAAAATCTTTTTAAGTTCCTCATGAATACAGTGTAATTTAACCATTTCCTTGTGTGTGAGTGCTATTCTAAATTTTTAATATTAGAATTCCGCAATAAAATTTTTTGTAATGACATAACTCGGGTTAACAAACATTTCCTATAATGGGACAGACAGTAAATATTCGTCGCTGGGTGGACCAGCTCTGATGCAACTACTCTGTGAAAGCCATGGACAAAGCTACAGACAATATGTAAATTATTCAGCGTAGCTGTGTCCAATAAAACTGTATTTACAAAAATAAAAATAGGCAGTGGACCAAATTTGACCCATGCACCTTAGTTTGACAGTTCCTCCCCTGACTGACTCTATTGTTTTTAGCTTCTGGGAAATGGAATTAGTACTATGTATTACACTGCCAACGTGCCTTCCAGAAAGACTGCAGCAATTTATACTGTCACTAGCAATTTATGAGAATGCTCCTCTTACCCTCATCAGCATGAGTTTTATCATTTTTTTAATCCTTGATAATTTGATAGGTAAAGCATGGCATCTCATTTTGGTTTTAATCCACATATCTTTTGACTGGTGAGACTGAACTCTTAATAATGTCATTGGCGGGACACCTGGGTGGCTCAGTCAGTTAAGCGGCTGCCTTCGGCCCAGGTCATGATCCCAGGGTCCTGGGATCGAGTCCCACATGAGGCTCCTTGCTCAGCAGGGAACCTGCTTCTCCCTCTCTCTCCATCTGCTTGTGCTCTCTCTGTCAAATAAATAAAATCTTTAAAAAAAAATAATAATAATAATAATGTCATTGCCTTCTTATATGCCCTCTTTTGTTAAATTATCAGTTAATATTACCCTCCTACCCTGCAATGGACATGGAGTAAAAGCTAGAAAGTGACTGAGAATGTGGGATTGTCTATTAGTGCAACATAACCCAGAGCACCCTAACTTTACACATCTTTGCCCATTTTTCAATGGGGAACATGATAGATACAGCTAATTATTACCCCAAATCCTTTCTTAGTAACAAGCCCAATTTAAAGCTGGGCTCCTCCCCTGACTGTTACAGCTGATGAGTGCGGCAGGGGCAGCTGCTGGTCAATGGGATACAGAAGGCCTGTGTGGTACTTCCTAAAGGTACCCCTGAAAGGGAAGGTCACTCTCACCTTCCCCTCTGTCGATCCTGCTGCCAGGAACATGGATGTGATGCTGTTTGCTCGGGCAGCTATCTGGGACAGGAAAGCCAAGGCCACCCTGGGAGTGAACTAGTGGTTAAAGTGCACAGCCTGGTCGCCGATGACTTCATGAAACCACCACAGACTGCTCGTCACCTTCAGGCTTCACTCACAGAGAGTAATAACCCATCTTGAAGTCACTGCTTTTGGTTGTATGGAGCCATACTTACTGCCCAGGGGCAAGGTAGGCAGGGGAGCTGCACTGCTGTAGATTTATGAGGTCATTCTGTTAGCAGCTTGTCAGGCAGATTTAAGACAACTCTTACCCCCAGTTCGTTTGGTTTTTTAAATTACTTTCAATGTTGCTTATGTTTCCTGGCCTATAAGTTTTAAAGTTTTTTGGTACTGAAGTCTATTTTTTCTTTTGTTTCTTCATGTTCCTTACTCTTAGCCTTCATTTAACTTTTTTTTTTTTTAAAGGATACAGTTTCTGTAAGTGGATCCAAGTTACTAAAAGAAAGAAAAGAAATGTCAATAGTAAGCAGTGTTGACAAACCAGTTTAAATAAGCCACTGAAACTAAAAACATGCACCAGGAAAACAAAACATGCCAAATCCACAACTTTAAAACCAACTTTAGGGCTAAGGAGGATAGTGTAAGCTACCGAATGGCCAAACTGAGCCATCACAGCCTCTATAAAGATACCTATAAACTTTTATTTAACTGTTTCTTCCTTACAAGTTACTTTATAGTTAATATGTCTGCATCAAAACCTTCCATTTTCTAATTGGCAGTAAGTCATTAATGGAACGGGGGCCCAACAAGGCATGTAAATCACAGACAGAAAGTAAGACTAGCTCCCGCAGCATCCGACAGCAGTCCCTCCCTCCTGTGTCTGCGCCTTCACCTGCTCAGTCTGGGCCCTCTCACCACTTGGTGTTTGCTCCCCACTCTTCTACATTCTCACTTCCTCTCCCCCACCACCCCATCCCTTAACTTTTGGGGAAGACTCCCGCATCTGGCTTTGGTGCTGCCCAGCACCTGTCTCACCAGCATATCTGATCACAATACTCCTGAATCAGCAGTTCTTAAAATGCACCTTTACGGCTGGCTGCAAAGAGCTCTGCCCCTCACTTTCCTATTCAACTAACAGAACCGCTATTTTGCCAGGCTCAAAACCAGCCACCCACAACTCTTCCTCTTGTATATCCAGTCAGATTCTTCCTTGGGACCCTTACACCAAGGCACTTCTCTAGGCCAGTAGTTCTCAAATTTTTTGGTTTCAGAACCCATTTACACTCAAAAATTACTGAGGACCCCAAAGAACTTCTGTTTATGTAAGTTATATCTACTGATATTTAAACTTTCTAAAATATTCATTCATTTTAAAATAATAAATTACATGTTAATATGAATAACCTTTCTTTTTAAACCAGAAGTCATTCTACTTTTTTTTTTTTTTTAAGATTTTATTTATTTGACACAGCGAAAAAGGGAACACAAGCAGGGGCAGGGGGAGAGGGAGAAGCAGGCTTCCTGCTGAGCAGAGAGCCCGATGCGGGGCTCGATCCCAGAACCCTGGGATCATGACCTAAGCCGAAGGCAGACGCTCAATGACTGAGCCACTCACGCGCCCCGTCACTCTACTTTCAAAAACACAATTTATCGACAAGAAAGGCATTGTTTTAACAATTTTACAGATCTTTGTAACATCTGTCTGAAGAGAAGACAGCTGGATTCTCACATCTGTGTCTGTTATGCTTGGTATTGCAAGTCACACAACTGAAAACGCCACTGTACACTTGTGAGAGAATGAAAAAGGCATAAAAACCCATTTTGGTGATACCCTGAAAATCACTCTGACCTTGCAAAAAGAAGCTTGAAGAGCCTTAGGCAATCACTGCTCCACCGTGTGGGAATACAGTCTTCCACACTTCTCAAGGACTACTTTATAGCCTCTCATCTTGCCTCAACTCTCCACAACAGGCCACCCCTTCTCAATCTCAGCTGCTTCCTATTTCACACAGAAAATATAACAACAGTAGGAAGAAACCTTCACCAGGGTCCCACCATGGAACCACACACCTACAAGCATCTGCACCCCCCTCTACTTGCTCTCCTGTAACCATGCCTGGAATGCTGGTGGGCAGATCCACACCCTCTCACTGCCCAGGCCCCCGCTCCCACAATTCTCTTCTCTCCTGGGATAAATGTGCAGACATACTGCACACTTAACCATCAGCAGCTCTTGACAAGGCTCCCCACTCCCTCCACCTGAAATGCTCTCCCCACTCAGCTTCCAAGACTCACCATCAGCTTTTCCTCCCACCTCAGTGGGCCACTAAGGTCTCCTTCAACACCTGGAGCCTCTTTTTCCCTATCCACATTCACTCCACCACTGATGTCACCTAGTGTCCTGGTTTTAATACCATCTACATAGTGGGGGCCCCCCAAATTACTATCTTTAGTCCAGTTACCTACCTGATTTCTGCACCTGGGTATCTCAATGCACTTAGCAGAGAAGCCCAACTCCTAGGAGGGTCTCTCCAAGACCTAGCCCTGTTTTCACCCTCTCACTCTGCTCTATCCACACTGGCTGCCTCCTCCAGTCAGAAACAGGTACCTGTACCCTCGCTGCCTGGAAGTTCTCCGGCTCCCAATATCCACAGGACTCAACTCCTCACCTCCCCTTCAGTTAAAACAAGGTTTTGGGGCGCCTGGGTGGCTCAGTTGGTTAGGCGACTGCCTTCAGCTCAGGTCATGATCCTGGAGTCCCGGGATCGAGTCCCGCATCGGGCTCCCTGCTCGGCAGGGAGTCTGCTTCTCCCTCTGACCCTCCCCCCCCTCATGCTCTCTGTCTCTCATTCTCTCTCTCAAATAAATAAATAAAATCTTTCAAAAAAAAAAGACATTTTAAAAAATAAAAAATAAATAAATAAATAAAACAAGGTTTTGCAGGCGCCTGGATGGCTCAGTCGGTTAAGTGTCTGACTCTTGATTTCAGCTCAGGTCCTGATTTCTGGGTTGTGAGATCGAGCCCCGCATCAGGCTCTGAGCTGAGTGTGGAGCCTGTTTAGGATTCTCGCTCTCCCTGTCTCTCCACCCCTCCCCCAGCCCCCTGCACGTGTGTGCGCACGTGCACGGTCTCTCTTAAAAACAAAAAAAAAATATATATATATATATATATGGTTTTGCCCTATTCTTAAAACTTCGAGGCACACTATCCCTTCCCAGGCCTGCACCTCCCAAACCCAAACCTTTGTCAAGTCATCATCTCTGGGCTGTTGCCAAGACGTCCTAAATGACTTACCTGCCTGATATACCGCCTCTAATTTCCTCACATTCCATATAACCCTGTGGTGAAGAGCTTGGGCTCCGGGGCACTGGTCCTTAAACAGCCGAGAATACGCATTTGCAAAGTGTTCTTGGTGGTCTGGGACCACTCTTAGAGAACCACTGTTCTAGAGCCAATCTCCTTGGATTAAATTCCTTGCTTCACCCACTCCCACCACAGGGTCTATCACCTGGGACAATTCTCTTACACTCTCAGTACCTTAGTTTACTCATACAAAAAATGGGGATAACGAGAGCACCTACTTCAAAGACCTGTGAGAATTAAATGATTATTACAGTGCCAGCGCCCAGCAAGCACAGGGGGAGCTCAACACAAGTCACTGGAGTTACACTGCTCTGACTGAAAGAGGCCCATGAGAAAATTCTTCCCAACAATGAAGCCTGAAACCTCCGACGACAGAGCAAAAGTGCAGTTTCACCAGCTGCTCTGATGGCGCAGTTAGAGAAACCCACTCCTCCAGTCACACCTGTCTCCCACCGTCACACCTGCTTCCTTCTCCAGAACTTCCTCATCACTGTCAACATTTTATCCACCCTTCAAGGCTCATCCCCTCTTTGAAAGGTTTCTAGCCAACTCCTCTCAAGTTCTTCCCATCCTCCTAACACTTGAATCCGAACCACTTGATCCTCAGTTTTCACACACTGCCCAGCTGTCTTTAAAGTGGATTTTGGACTGGTGGGTGGATGGATGGATGGACAGATATGTGAGGAAGTCAACAAAAGGTTAACTGTAGAATCTAGCCGATGTGTCTATAGGTGTTCAGGGTAAAATTCTGTCAACTTTTTAAATGTTCAGAAACTTATGTAATAAAATGTTTTGTTTTTTTAAAAAAAGGTACCTGCAAGTCACAAGTCCTGCCTTAACTCGGATTAAAAGAAAGTACACACAGTGGGCCTCCACCAGCATGTGTCCCCGCCCCGACTCTTCACACCTGAAAGTGGCTGTCCAGCCTGGATGCGCCGCTTCAGCAACGAAATGAACAAAAACAAACCCGGGCCAAGAAAGAAACGGCGGCGGTCGCTGCCACCCTCACAAGGTTTCACTCGGATACAAATGAACCATCAGCGGGTGGGCTGCACCACGTCCGTATTCTCAACAAACACCTGGCTGTTGACCTCCCAACGACCCCGCGGCCAGCGCTTCCATGCCCACCGCTGCGCAGAAGACGAAGCCGCATCACCCGCCCGGCCACTGGCCGCAGGCGGCAGTCCACTGCTGGACTCGGGCCGCTCCCCCACCTCCTACCACTCGCCCCGGCGCATCGGGACAGCCACCGCGACAGGCCGCCCGCGCGCTGCCCCGGCTCCGACGAGCACACAAGGATGCGGGATGAAGCCGCAGCGCCTCGGCCAAGGTCAGCAAGGAGGTCCGCACGTCCGCCCCGGCCCCGGCTCCGACCCGGCGGCTCCAGGGAGGAGCCAGTGGCGGGCGGCGGGGGTAGCCCCGCGGGCCCCAGCCCGGGAGAGGGGACGCGGCCACCAACGCCGGCCCAGGGCGCCTCACTCACATGTTGTTGAAGCGGAACAGGTCATCGCAAGTGAAGGCCCGGAGCGTCGTCATTGCGCCGCCGCCGCAGAAGCCGGCTCAGGGGGATCCCGCGCCCGCCCCGCCGGAAGTTGTCCTGCGCGCGGTGGCGGCGGGGGCGGGCGGGAGAACTGCTTCCGGGCCACGAGTTGCTCGGCAACCACGGCAGCAATACGGCTCTCTCTGGCGGCGGCGTCTGGAATTGCAGGATCATTCTTGTAAAGTCACGGGGGTCTTACCCTTCAGAACCTCAAAACTCCTCCGTGGGACTCCTTGGAGGAAAGAGTGTGATCTCCTAGGAAGGAGACAGAAAGCTGCCAGGGGTTAGGAAATCACAGCAGAAAAGCGGGGTTCAGGAACACTTGGGTGGCCCGTAATAAATGGACCAGAATGGGAGAATTCATGATCCAGAGCTGCCTGTCCCAGTGATGCCCGCCCCGTATGTGATCTCAAATCTTCTACTACCACGTTTACAAACATAAAGAGAAAGGTGAAATGAATTGTGACAGTATATGTTATTTTACCTCGTATATAAAAAATATTCTCATTTTACATGTAATCAATTAAAAAAATATGGAATGTTTTACTTTTTTTTGGACTAAGTCTTTGAAATCTGGTGTGTATTTTACATTTGCAGCATATTTCAATCTGGGAGGTGATTTGTCATCAGAAATACTTGTTCTGTATTTAGATTTCATCAAATGCATACATAAAATGTATAGTTAAAAAGTAGATTTGCATACTCAAATGGTTCCAATCATACTGAGCTTTCAAATAACTGAAAGGAACATCAGTTTTCGCATTTAAACTTAAATTAATTAAAGTTAAATGAAGTTAAAAATTCCATTCTTCAGTAGCATAAGCCACATTTCTAGCACTCAATAGCCCTATAGGTAGTGGCTGCCCCACCATATTGGACAGCACAGGTGCAGAGGCTAAGAAATGTGCTGCCTGCTTTTGGAGGTTCTTTCACCTCACTCCTTTTCTAAGCAATTACTGAGGTCTTGAGGGACACATTGCAGAGGTCAAACCAACCCACTTAACTCTTCAAGAAGAGGTCTGAATTCCAAGGCCCTCACATCTAACTGCCCTGGGACCCTAGTTGCTCCACAGGGATCTTCAACGGCCCTCTGACCAGATATGTGGGCCAGGCATGGAAGGAGAGGGCAGATGGCTGAAGAAATAGGTAGGCCTATAAGAAGGATCTCCCAAGGTCCAAGCTCATCTCCAGGTATTGTTTCCAAAAACCTCAATAATATAAGTGAGTGTAAACACACAGGTAATAGTCCCTGGAGCATGCAAACTCATCCTACAAATGCACCCAGAGGGCAGAATATGACCTCATGAGCTCAGCTACTGCCTGCCAGGTGTTTAAACAGGGAGACATTTTAGAAGCATTTTCCTATCAGCAAATCTAAGGTGCCACTTTGAGTGAATTAAAGGATAATTTGTGATTTTCATACAAATATAAAATGAGCACATGACAAAGATCGTAATTCATTAATTAATGAAAGAACCAGTAAGTTGTTACAACCACTTCAAGGGAGAAGTTGAAGTGCACAAGGCAGGGCGTCTGGGTGGCTCATTTGGTTAAGCGACTGACTCTTGGTTTTGGCTCAGGTCATCATATCAGGGTCCTGGGATTGGGCTCCGTGTGCAGTGAGGAGTCTGCTAGAGGATTCTCTCTCCCTCTGCCCCTCCTCCCACTTGCGCACTGGAGCTCTCTCTAATAAATAAATATTTTTAAAAAAAAACTGAAGTGCACAAGGCAATTGGGAATGCTGAAATGTATGTACAAATAAATGTGAAACTGGTTGATATCCGCAGAGCAGTAATCTAGTGCATCATCTGGACATGTATGATGCATTTCTATTTCTGTGTACAAGAAACAGTTTCTTTACCATCAGTTTTCTGCAGCTTACAGAGCTAACCTGGAAGGGTGTCCCTGACAGAACATCTAGTCATCTTTTTTTTTTCTTTTTTGGTCCTTTCACATTGAATTAAAACCAAAGAGATTGCTGAGCACCATAGAAACATGGGTACTTAAAGGTTTCCTTTAAAGCTGAAGACTTTGTAAACATCATTACTCCATTGTTTTCTGGTGTTTAAAGTTTCTGGGGGAAAAGAGTAGGCCAGATGATTTTTGTTTTCCCTTTTGTGGGTGACTTAGTTTACTTTGGAGTGTCATTCGTCATAACACTTCCAGAAGTAAAACATTCTTAACAGTGCATACATTTTAAACCTAGTGAATCTCTGGAGTGTATCTCCTAGTGCATTTCAGCAGTTTAAACACTGAAATTAAAAAAAAATCAAAGCTGGATCGCTCCCACATAGCCAGTGAGAATGTGAAATAGTGCAGCCTCTCTGGAAAACAGTTTGGTGGTTTCTTTAAAACCTAAATATGCAACTTACCATTTAACCCAGCAATTGCACTCCCAGGCATTTATCCCAGAGAAATGAAAACTTATGTTCATATAAAAAACCTATATACAAATGTTGAAGCCAGAGTCAAAATTCTGTGTGTGGTATGATTCCATTTATGTGACATTCTGAAAAAGGCAGAATTATAAGAACAGAAAACAGATCAGTGGTTGCCAGAGACTGGGGTGGGGGGGAGCAGAAGGGAATTATGGGAGAGTTTTATAGAACTGATCATTACTGAGTGTTTCTGTCAAAATTCATAGAACATACACTAAATAGAGTGAATTTTACTGTAAGTTATACCTCAATAAACATGACTTTAAAAGAATAAAGTCAACAGTTTTTACGTTATTGTCCCCACCATTTCGATAAAAAGCATGAACTGCATTGAACCTCATAAAATCTCACGGTTTTTTGAGCTCCTGGGACATGCTGTTATTGATTTCGGTTTCAGTGCCTTCAATTTTATTTTTAACATGCAGGAGAAGCACTGTTTCAGTCCTGGCTGCAAATTTTCCCCACGTTAAAGATGACTCATAGAACTTTTTATTTATCATTTTACATTGTGTAATTCCTTTTACTGCTTAGTTGGAAAAAACTACAAGCTTTTACCACATTTTATCACAAAACATTTTCCTGCTCATTGAGACAAAACACCATGTGCTCTTCTGTAAATAGTGCTGACCCAGGTTCTCATCCACCATGGCAGAATTCCACATTTAAACAAGCAAACAGCTTGGTGTCTCATCTGTTGTTGCTCCGTTTCTTTTCTTTCAGATCATGTGGAAAGGACAAAGAGCACAGTAAATATATATATTTTGACAAATCCTAGGCAATGTGCTCGACAATAAAACAGCTTGGGTGGGTGGCTGCCTTCAGATAGCAAATTTATTTTTTACATATAATAACTGAGCAGGGTAGATGCATTGACTGACCATCAGCGTAATAATCTATGTTCAGTTCTGCTAACCAGGTTTTCAATTGTGCTCACCACTCATATCAAGAGCTGACTACAGGTTTGCATGAAACAAGACAGACTCCATACATCCACTCTCTACCAATACCTCACTAAAATGAGAATTTAGAAAAAATTTTTTTCAACATATAAATCCATAAGAACAAAGAGAATGAAGGAAGAGACAATAACAGTGAGAAGTTGCAACAAAATTATGGATGCTAATAAACTCATTTAGCAGATAGAATAAAGCCAAAAGGTCAGTGACTGCAAGAGGGAAAGCCAAGAAATAAGGCAATTACTTCCAGGGGCAGAATCCGTGGAGGCTCGGGAATTAGACAAGCCAGGTACCAGAATGGGAGAAGATAAGACTCTCACTCCCTGGAGAGGCACAAGAAGCTGTGTGCTTGAGTTCACAGCATGAGCATGAAGGGTGAGGTTAAGATACCCTACAGACGATGGAGATTTTAAGTAAAAGCTGGCATCCTGAATGATGAACCCCTGCAAACCCTTTACCTGCTCTGCTCCCAGAATGCTGGCAGCTAAACTGAACCCCACCCTGCCACCCCCAGTAGGATATTAGAGAATTTTTTTGTGACTAAGCTGCCTGACCCAAGAGAAAAGCCCCACAGATATTCACATTTTTTTCAGACAAAATGAGCAGACTGCTACATAGTCATTCCAAGAGAAGGGACACACATTCACAAACTCTGCCCAGTATACATGATTTCCAACAAGTTTTGTGGTGCTTTACATTTAGTTATGAATAGTTAAAAGTCACTGAGCATTTGAGTAGAGCCTCTAACCCAAAAGACAGAGATCAAAACAATCCAACAAAAATAGAACTGCATAAACAGAAAAACACTAAAAGAGATCTTACTATAATATCCACAGAGAGGTAAGAAGATACTGTATCCATGGAAAGAAAGAACAAACTGTTATAAAAATTACATTCAGAAACAAAAAAATAATTGGAAATTGCAAATATGTTATTGTGTTTAAAAAGATTAATAATTAAAGCAATGCCCCCGAGAGTATAAGAAATAAAGACAGAGACAGAAAATAGGGATTAAAGCTAAAAAAAAAGCTCAATCTAGTAGGTCCAATATTCAAATAATAGGATTTCCAGAAGAAAAAGAAAATGGAGAGGAAGAAATGATAATTGTAATAGTATAAGAAATGTCCTCAGAATTTAAAAATATGAGTCTCCAGAGTGAAAGAGACCACAGAGTCTCCAATACAGTTGATGAAAAAAATACACATCAAGGCACATCACTGACATTTCCAAACAGCAGGGATAAAGAGAAGATTCTAAAAGTTTCTAAAAAGATTCTGGAAAATGGAAATGAGGTATATTACCAATAATGAAGCAGAAGAAAGAGAAATCAAGGAATCAATCCCATTTACAATTGCACCAAAAACCATAAGATACCTAGGAATAAACCTAACCAAAAAGTTAAAAGATCTGTACTCTGAAAACTATAAAACACTTATGAAAAAAATTGAAGATACAAAGAAATGGAAAAACATTCCATGCTCTTGGTTGGAAGAACAAATATAATTAAAATGTCTATACTACCCAAAGCAATCTACACAGTCAATGCAATCCTTATCAAAATGACACCAGCATTTTTCACAGAGCTGGAACAAACAATTCTAAAAATTTTATGGAACCAGGAAAGACCCTGAATAGCCAAAGTAATGTTGAAAGAGAAAAGCAAAGCAGGAGGCATCACAATTCTGGATTTCAAACTATATTACAAAGCTAAAATCATCAAGACAGTATGGTACTGGGACAAAAACAGACATAGATCAATGGAACAGAATAGAGAGCCCAGAAATGGACCCTCAACTCTATGGTCAACTAATCTTCAACAAAGCAAGAAAGAAGACCCGATGGAAAAAAGACAGCCCCTTCAACAAATGGTGTTAGGAAAACTGGACAGCCACATGCAGTAGAATGAAACTGGACCACTTTCTTACACCATACATAAAAATAAATTCAAAATGCATGAGGGACCTAAATTTAAGACAGGAATTCATCAAAATCCTAGAAGAGAAAGTAGGCAACAGCCTCTTTGACCGTGGCGGCAACAACTCCTTGCTAGACACATCTCCAGGGGTAAGGGAAACAAAAGCAGAAATGAACTATTGGGACCTCATCAGGATAAAAAGCTTCTTCTTCTTTTTTTTTTTTTTAAGAGAAAGAGAGAGCACGCATGCAAATTGGGGGGGGGTGAGAGGGAGGAGAAGAGGGAGAGAGAGAATCCCAAGTAGGCTCCACGCCCAGCATGGAGCCCAATGTGGGGCTTGATTCTATGACACCGAGATCATGACCTGAGCTGAAATCAAGAGCATGCCCAACCAACTGAGGCACTCAGGTGCCCCAAGATAAAAAGCTTTTGCACAGTGAAGGAAACAATCAACAAAACTCAAAGGCAACTGATGGAATGGGAGAAGATATTTGCAAATGACATATCAGATAGGTATCCAAAACCTATAAAGGACTTATCAAACTCAACACTCAAAAAATAATCCAGTTAAGAAATGAGCAGAAGACATGAATAGACACTTTTCCAGAGACATCCAGATGGCTAACAGACAAATGAAGAGATGCTCAGCATCACTCAGCATCAGGGAAATACAAATCAAAACCACAATGAGATATCACCTCATACCTGTCAGGATGGTTAAAAATGAACAACTCAGGAAACAACAGATATTGGTGAGGATGCAGAGAAAGGGGAACCCTCTTACACTGCTAATGGGAATGAAAAGTGGTGCAGCCACTCTGGAAAACAGTATGGAGTTTCCTCAAAAAGTTAAAAATAGAACTACCCTTCAACCCAGCAATTGCACTAACAGGTATTTATACAAAGGATACAAAAATGTTGATTAAAAGGGGCAAATGAGGGGTGCCTGGGTGGCTCAGGTCATGATCCCAGGGTCCTGGGATCAAGCCCCACATCGGGCTCCCTGCTCTGCGGGAAGCCTGCTTCTCCCTCTCCCACTCCCCCTACTTGTGTTCCCTCTCTCATTGTGTCTCTCTCTGTCAAATAGATAAATAAAATCTTTTTTTAAAAAAATAAATAAATAAAAGGGGCAAATGAGGGGCGCCTGTGTGGCTCAGTCGGTTAAGCATCTACCTTCGGCTCAGGTCATGATCCCAGGATCCTGGGATCGAGCCCTGCATTGGGCTCCCTGCTTAGCGGGAAGCCTGCTTTTCCCTCTCCCGCTCCCCCTGTTTGTGTTCCTGCTCTCACTATCTCTGTCTCTCTGTCAAAGAAATAAATAAAATATTTAAAAATATAAAATAAAATAAAAGGGGCAAATGCACTCCAATGTTGATAGCAGCAACAATAGCTAAATTATGGAAAGAGCCCAACTGTCCGTCGGCTGATGAATGGATAAAGAGGATGTGGTATATGTATATACAGTGGAGTATTACCCAGCCATAAAAAAAGAATGAAATCTTGCCATTTGCAACAATGTGGATGGAACTAGGGGTATTATGCTAAGCGAAGTAAGTCAGTCAGAGAAAGACAAATATCATATGATTTCACTCATACATGGAATTCAAGAAATGGAACAGATGAACATAGGAGAAGGGAAGGAAAAATAAAATAAGATAAAAATAGAGAGGGAGGCAAACTATGAGAAACTCTTAAATATAGAGAACAGACTGAGGCTTGCCAGAGGGGAGGTGGGTGGGGAGATGGGCTAAATGGGTGATGGGTATTAAGGAGGGCACTTGTTGAGATGAGCGCTGGGTGTTATATGTAAGTGATGAAACACTAAATTGTGCTCCTGAAACCAATACTACACTATAGGTTAACTAACTTGAATTTAAATTTAAAGAAAGGAAGGGAGGTGTATTAGTTCACTTTTGCTACTTATCATACCACCCAAACTTGTGACTTAAAAATTTGTGGGTTGGTTGGGTAATTCTTCTGGTCTGAACTGGATGCATGGCTTAACACTGCCTTACTCACATGTCTGGGACTTCCTGGAATGGGGGGACCACTCTCCCCACAGTCTCTTGTTTTCTAGGAAACTAGTCTGGATTTGTTCACAAGGGTGATGAGAGGGTTCTCAGCAGCAAGAGAGGGCCTGCTTTTCAAACATTTACTTGCCTCATATTTGCTATTGTCCCTCTGACCAAAGTAGGTGATATGGCTGGGCCCATAGTCAAAAGTGGAAGGAGGTCATCCAATGTTATAGGTAAAGTGAGATATGATTCTTTGGAGGTCATTATGACAACTGTGTAAGGTACACACAAGGTATATCTTGATAGAAGCAAGGATTAGAAATCAAATGGTATTGACTTGTCAACGGCACCTCTGAAAGCCAGAAGTCAAATGAAGGAAAATGATTTCTAACCTTCAAAATTCTGAGAGACAATTTCTAACATAGAATTCTCTTCCTGGCCAAATGATCAAGCACTAGTAAGGATAAAAGAGAGGAATACGTAAAGCCTCAAATATTTCACCTCCAATTTTTCTGAATAGGGTGCTTCAAGAAAACAAAAAAGTGAGTGAAGAAAGAGAAAAGACAAAATAAGGGATCTGGATATAGGAAATAAGATGTTTAACTCCATAGAATGGTAAGGAGAATTCCCAGGATGACAGTTTTATCGAGTCCTGGAGACCAACTGGTCCATATTACAACAGGAGCTCAGCTCTAGGAAGATATCTCCATGAAAAAATAAACAAAAATAAAACAGGAAATAATGGATTATTCCAAATTTTTAGCAAGGGATTTCTCAGCCGTGGAGTAGAAGTTGAGGAGGAATTAGTGGTAGGTACATGAAAAGTAAGCAAGCCAGAGGGATAAAAAGGAAACAACTCTAAGATCCAAGGATCTCCAATCCTACTGCATTGTAGGTTAGCTCTTAACAATGTTTACACTGTCATGATAATAAAAAACATGAATTTATCCAAAGTGTCGTGTAATTATTTGGGGAGGATAGAGAAGAAAACATGCACGTGTATAAATACGTGGTAAGAGATATAAGAGATTAAATCCTCACCTTCCATAATAGGGACTGAGTAATTAATGTCTAATATTGGAAAAGAAATCAATACACATCTGAATACCCATGCTTTTAGAAATATGGAGCCAAAGAATGGAAGACACAGCTGTAGAAGCTGCTTAGGGGAGGAGGCACCAGAAACAAGTTGTGGGGAGCTGCTTCATTATGTACCAGTGAATATTTGACATTGTAAACTGTGCACTGTGTTTATATTTTTAAAAACAAACCCTCCCTTTCCCCCAGAAAAGCCAGGGCAAAATCATGTGAATGAACCAACGTCATGGAGAAAAGCGCAGGAGGGCTCAGTATTGTTGGGAAGGATGGCCCTAGAGAAATGAAGATCAGAAGAATCAGAAGGATATGGAAGGCCTCAAACATTTAACCTCCAAGTCTTCTGACCCTTTCCCTTTGCAATCGCTGGCTGGTGAGGCCAAAGGAACTCACTCTTCCAAAGACATTTTGAACAACTCACTCCTTGGTCACCAAATACATTTAATTAAACATATCTTCCATGTTTTTCAAACTTGGTGAGTAAAATGGCCCTCTTAATGAACACGTCCTCAGGGACTGAAATGCCTTTAATAGAAATATGGCTGTCCTTTCAGAGAATAAAAAAGCTCATGAACTTCCTACATCATGTGCAGACAGTGCGACTAAATTCTCCGGACTACATGAAGATGTCCCTGCACACACATGTGTGTCCACACGCATGTGCGAGCAGCTGGCCCAGACAGAAAGAACTTTCCCAGTTTCTGTCGGCCTTCGCACAGTCAGAGGTAAAAGAAGACAACATCCAACAAAACCAGCAAAACTAGTAAATCTGACTTCATCAACCCATCTCGTTTTTGGTTTTTCCCCAGACCCTTCAGGTCTCTTCCCCACAAAAACAAGAATGTAACGAGTAACCAACTTTGAGGTAAATATTTATTTCCTGAGAGCGGCATTTTAAACCTTTTGTGATAATGCAAGGGGATTTGAGTGAGGTTATGTCTTTTTATAGAGTGAGCCTCACGGGGGTGCCTGGGTGGCTCAGTCGGTTGAGCATCTGACTCTTGGTTTCGGCTCAGGCCGTGATCTCAGGGTGGTGAGATGGAGCCCAGCGCTGGGCTTCGCACTCAGCACGGTGTCTGCCTGAGATTCTCTCTCTCCCTCCCTCTGCCCCTCCCCCCACTCACGTGCGCGCGCGCTCGCTCTCTCTCAAATAAATACATAAATCTTTAAAAAGAAATAATAAAGTAAGCCTCACAGCTATTTCCTTCTTCCCTCCTGTGTGGTAAGAGCAGCACACCTACAAATTGTCTCATTGTATTAGCTGCACAGATGCCATCACCCCAGACCCGCCTGGAACTAACGCTTCCCCATCAAAGTACAGTGTGCACATGCATCATCTGCAGATTTTGCTAAAATTCGGGCTCTGCTTCCGCTGGTGTGCTTCCTGGAAGACTCACACCAGCGCCAGGGAGATGCGATGCTTGGCCCATGGACTATATTTTGCAGCAAAATGTTAAGCTATCTGTGTAATGAGATTTTGCAGTTTGCCAAGTATCATGCTGGTAAAAACCCAAGCTTTCCAACGTCCTAGCTAGTTCACCTATATTCATTTTTGATTGGCTAAAGAGTCTTTGTCAGCTTATTGTTCTTTGCCAGTTTTCCTTCTTTCCGTTCAGAGTGGACGCATGTCTGTTCACTGCGAAGGTGAAAGCCAGGGAGGAAGAGAAAACGAACTGCAAGCCCAATCTGAGAAAGTGAGTCCATTTTCTCATGATCTGTAGAATGGGCAGGAGATGCGAAGCATGCTCATCAGAGATAAAGAGCTTCACATCAAATACCTTATTCTTTTGGGTAGAGCACAATGCTATTAGGAGTAATCCTGGTAAATGATATACATGCTTATGTAAATATCGAAATAAACAAGTGATTATAATAAATACAACAGAAAGTGGAAAAGCTGTCCAAATAATCCCTGACCAGAGTTACACTTCTACGTAGGTAATAATTCCTTTTTGGGAAGGGCTGCCGTAGGCTCTGTGGGGCAGAGACGGGTCCTCTCAGCATCTCACTCAGACTGGGAAGCGGACACACCTTGTCTTTGCAACCTCCCTTCCTCCCCTTCGCCCTTCTTGGCACAAACCCCCACTGGCTATGGGCCCTGTGGATTCTCTAGGCCAGTAGGGAACGCTGAGAAAATATTCCCAGTTCTCACACACGAGCACGCACACACACACATGCACACACCCTGCCGCCGCCACCACCCCCGCCGCCCTCATCAGCACCAACAGAGTTAAAGGATGCCGTTCGCTTCATTTTTTTCCTCCCATGCTAGGCAGCTCACCCCAATATATCTTGCTTAACTTCTGAGACCTGCTTCCTGCCCTTCTTCTATCGCACCAGAAACTTGCCAGCAGGTAATACCCGAAGCGGGTAAGTACAAAAAACAGTAGTGGAAAAATTTCGAAGACATTGCTCACATCGCGATAATAGCAACTAATATTTAATATGCATGCGGGGTGCCCAGCACTGCTCTGGCTCGGCACGGATGAATTCTTGCTGGCCAGGGACACTCGGAGCAGCCAAAGATGCTGTGATGACCTCAGCCGTAAGAAGTGTGTGTTTGATAGGGGGCACGTGTGTTTTCTAATGGAGGTAAGCGGTGGATGCTTTTTAAATTTTATATATACATACACTCATTATTTTTTAGCTTTTCAAACTCTTCCTAGGTATTATGCTAGAACTGCACTACCCAACATGTAGCTTCTCAGCCACATGTGGCTTTTGAGCATTTGACAAGTGGCTGGTTGGTGTGAAATGAGCTGTGGAATGAGTGCCAGACATACGCAAGATTTTGAAGACAGCGTAAAAAGAAAATGCATCTTTAATATTTAAATTAATTGTTGAAGTATGATCTTTGGGATATCATGAGTTAAATTATTAGGAGCCTGGTAATATATTACTATTGATTTTGCCTATTTCTTTTTCCTTTTTCTTTTTTTAAAGATTTTATTTATTTGACAGAGAGAGAGATCGTAAGTAGGCAAAGTGGCAGACAGAGGGAGAGGGAGAAGCAGGCTCCCTGTGAGCAGAGAGCCCAATGCGGAACTTGATCCCAGGACTCCGGGATGATGACCTGAGCCGAAAGCAGACGCTTAACTGACTGAGCCACTCAGGTGCCCCCTTTTTCCTTTTTTTTAATGTGGTTACTAGAAAATTTACAATTACCTATGTGGTTTGCTTCATATTTCTCTAGAACGACACAATACTAGAAGTACCTATTCTATGGTCTACTGCCAACCAAATGAGATTGAGAGCCTCCACTTGGTTAGGGGTTCATGGCCGTAGAAAAGGGCTTACCTCTCCCAGGTGTGTTTGTATCTTCAGACCTGCATCTTCATCTAAACTGGTGTTTCTCAGGCCTGACTTCACGGTACAGTCACCTTGGAAGTTTTAGTAAGAACGGCTGCCTGGGCCCCACCTGCAGAGAATCTGATGGTCTGGAAGCCAAGGCATCAGGAATATTAAAGGCCCTCAGGTGATTTGAAGAAGCAGCCGAGGCTGAGAACCTGATCCCAATGGGACCCATGAATCCCGAGTCCTGGTGCCAGACGGGGGGGCAGACGTTTGCAGTGGGGGCCTGGGTCACACTCTGAGGCTCTGGCAGGAAGTGGGGAAAAGAGGTGCCCAGCCAGAGCCCCCTGTTGGCAAAGAGCCTTGTAATGGCCCTCACTGAAGTTTATTCAGGAGGGAAACGTGCCCTCTGGAGCCGGGGGGAGAAATGGGAGGAAAGGAGAGGAATAGAGCTAAATGAGGGGAACCGCCTTCACTTGTGGGAGGTGACACTTCCCCGGGGAGCCCGAGGGCTGGTTACAGAGGGGCAGGGCTTCCTCATCTCCACCACACATCCCAGAGGAAAACCGCAATCAGAGGTCAGCCACAGGCTGGACCACCCTGGTCCGTGGGCTCTGGGCCCCCTTCCCCTCCAGACTGGGAGCGAGAGACGGGAGGGCCGTGTTTGGTCAAGGGAAATAATGATTCATTTCTGTAATGCAATTATAAATGTCTGTTGTGTGGCGTGTCTCAGAATTCAGGCATCTTCCACGGTAGGAGAGTATCTTACAATCGAGACAAGAAGCTGCCCCCATTCCCCCAACTGCCTGGGTTCAATCAAAAATGGAGCTTTTCCCACTGGGTTGGGGGTTTGAGGGCAGACAGTGGGTACCACTCTATTAAACCTCCACCAGATCATTCTGAATACTTTTAAACCTTCCCATGCCCATTCTCCTGGCAAAGTCGGTGTTCACGTGGGAAAAATTTGTGCCATCTACCACCCATCCTTTGATATTGGAGAAAAATAGATCTTTTTCAAATAAAAACCTGTTCTCTGACACAAATACCAGATAGTCTCCTCCTCCCTCCACCTCTTCCTTTTGTTCTTACCGTCCGCTCATGAATCCGCAACGTCGTATACATTTTTCACATTTCCAACTTGGTTTGGGTGAACTAAATAACCAGGAACACCTTTGGTTTCAAATTCATCATCATGAACATGGTCTGAAAAATGATGATTTTTAGGATTTTCCTATCAGATACGGCCAGGCGATTAAAAAAACCTGTGTCCCATGTACTGAGCCATTTCTCTCTGACTTTCGGGGAGTAACCAGATAGTGCTGCCAATAACCAGAAAGCTCTCCTTTCTAGTCTCTTCAAAATGAAGGCAGGAGCTGCCCGATGGAAGCAAAGTCACATTTATGAATGAATGCATTCACGGTTGTGTTTTCTGCCTTTTGTTTTCTTATAGATCTAAAGTTGTAACTTCCACATAATACTGAACTACTTTATTAAGTTTCTATTTCTATCCTGTGTCCCTGGGGGGGGGGGGGAATCTTTGGCAGTGCCCACAACATTAAAAAAAAAAAAAAAAATCTTTCCTTCTGGCTAGCATTCAACTTTTATAACAATTTCAGATTTGGAAATACATTCTCCTCTCCCTCCACCCATCATGTGTATTTTTACTCTCCTCTTATTCCTTCCAAACTGCACCAAAATCTGTTTCCTGGCAATTTGAGAAGTGAGAAATGTCTGCGTGGGGGGAAAAAAGTCAAGACACATGTTATGTTGTAATTTTAGCAGGGAAGCATTGCCCAATGACAAAACCAGGGGCTGTCTTGTGATGTTTTCTTCTGCTCACACGAATCTGTCCTATTTTGATCTCTCACTCATCTCACTGAAGGCTGCCTCCCATTCAGATGTTGAGGTTTACTTTAAATCGCTGTGCACTGATTTCTAAGGACCAGAACAATGACCTGAATTTGGAGGGTGGGGAGGACAGCTATGTGGGTTGAACTGTCCCCATTTTTAATTCATTGTAAATATAAAAAGCAGGCAGTTCATTCAGCTGTTGTTCTGATCTTTAAGAATCCATCCTACTGATGGGTTAGAAAAGTTCGTTCAGTCAAGAAGGACCTATCAAGCACTTGTTAGCTGCCAGGATAACTCCAAGCACAGGAAAATGGTGGCAAAAAAGAGCACCTGCCCTGTTGAATTTTGAAAGAGCACTTAACTCTCGGACAGGGCACTTCAGAGGTCACGTAAGAATGGTGGGGGGTTGTCCATGGGGCCCTCCTGATTAACAGTGATTTTTCTCTAGGTCCAATGAAGCCACCTACTGTCCTAGATAACACTGGAAATCCTTTCAGACTGGAACACTATCTTTTCCTTCTGCTCCTGGATTTTTGCCTCATTATCAGTATATGGGCTCCTGCAAAAATGCAAACTTTTCCATTTCCTCTCTATGGATGGTCTCACCACAAACCCTGGTGTGCATTTCAGATTTGCATAACACCAGGTGGCGCATAATTATCTTCTGCTTCTTGAAGAAAGAAAAAGACAACTCAGTATTTCAAAAATCTTCACACATGATTATCATACAGTATTACAATGTATTATGTGCAAAATTCCATTTTAAAAAAATCATTTACAAAAGGAAGTACAACACAGTATGTGCTGAGGGTTCTAGATGTACAGCAAAAGCTAAAAAAGGTACAAGGTACAAAGCCAACCAAATTAGATGACGATGCATCTTTACACAGTACAATAACATGTTCTTGTGACTACCTGGGTCACGTTGATACAGGACCCTCATACTTGGTGCACCCCCAAACAGGTCTCATAAAACATAAAGTTAACTTCACCATACATTCTTATAACACAGATGGGCTTTTTGGGGGCATTGCGACCTCTTTTCCAAACAGCATCTTATTTCACTCAATGGAAGTCACATTATACACATGTGGTTTCTGCCCCCAAATAATTTGATGCTGTTAGTTTTGATTTATGTGGAAAAGGTGGGGGGAGTGTTATCCTTATTTTTTTTTTCCCTCCTCTGGGGTTTCCAAAATTGTTTCCAAAAGCAAATAACGTTGGACAGATTTTGCCAAATCTCACTGCATATTTACAGTATTTCAGCATAAGTGGATCCTTCCATTTCCTTTTACCACTTCCTTCCAGGAGTCTGAACCCGCAGACTTCACCCATTAGTCCTTTGTTAGTCTGTTTTTCTCTCTCGACCTCTCTCTACATTCATTTCTCTCCTGATCCTCAGCATCACTTGGTTAACACACAAAAGAGCACAATACCACTGAGCGTGAACAAGGTAACAGTACATCAGATTTCCAAAGGCATTCTGTGGCCAGTGTCAGTAATACATTGCTTTAAGAAATCCAGCAGTCTTTCCCCACAAAGTTGCCAAAAATCCAGTTACAGAAGAGAGACATTTTAAAAATGTGATACTCTCAAATCCAGCAAGAGATTTCTTTTCGAATATTAAATGTTAAAATCACATGCATAATTATAGAATATTTTAAAGTTACAAAAATATTTTAAAAACCAATCCTGACAGTTTACCTGCAACTGCTATAAAAATTTCTATGAAATATATAAAAACACAAAGGCTCTTTGTAAAAAAAAAAAGAAGAAGACAAAGAAAAGAAAGAAAAAGGAAGGATGGAAGGAAGGAAGGAAGGAAGGAAGGAAGGAAAGATAGAGCCATCCACAGAACTGAGATATACCTGATGCACTGCATCGGACAGGCTTCGCAAACACCTGCTATTGAATTGAAGAGAAGAGCTTGCACCCTAAATGTTTATTCAGGACATATACGTACATGTGAGCCAACCTAGAACCTGGCTGGGGGGGTCGGTAGCAAACAATCTCGGGACACCTAAACTATCGAATGCAGTTCTTCCATCTCTGAAGGAGAATCCTACCCTTTCATGAACCTCAGCTACCTTGCCTGGGCAATGTGGCTAAGGACGCCCTTGGCCCAGTCAGCCTGTGGATGGCTTAGTCACTGAACCGAGGGGTCCCCAAGGAGGTGACTGACTGCTTTTCAAGCACAAGCACGTGGAAGCCAGAAGGCAAGGTTCCTAACCCCCCTTTGGATGCGCCATGGGGGAGTCTCGTCTCTTCTATGAGGTGGTGAGATCTTCCCCATTCTGGAAAATGACGCCGTAAGGATCGTTCTTGACGCGCTTGTAGACAAAGTGGAAGATGTGGGGTTGTGGCCGGCTGTGCAGCTCAGCCTTGATTTTCTGAGGGTAAGTGTCCTCAGCCAGCTGCTGCCATGTTTCGTCAACAAAGAGAAAGAGGCTATATTCCTCAGGGTCCCCCACCTTGAACTTCTCAGCACAGAGCTGGCACACGTCCTCGGTGGTCACGTAAGGTCTCACGAGGAGGGTCTTTCCCGTGCAGCCACTGTTGACCTCCTGGAACGCAACTCGGAGGTAATTCTGCAGGTAGAGAGATGTGGGAGACCAATCAGAAGAGAAAACGAGTCAGAGCAATAAGCCAGCACGACGGTGCAAGGGCAAGGTTAACTCGTGAGCCGCGCCCGGCTCTGGCTCTGCAGTAGGGCCCTGCAGGATGGCCCCGGCAGGATGCAAGGCCTCGGGTGGGAGGAAGGAGGCTGATCGGAATTTGGACAATGGAGGCAAGAACTATACGGACTGAGTGGCTGTATTCTGATGTGCTGCAAATAAATACAAGGAGCAGGAAGTCCAGCAGGCCTGTTCTGATCTTTTAGTGTCCCCCAGAAAGCCAGGCTAAGAAAGCTCCGGTTAAGGGTGGGAACCGGATCTGATGCTGGGTTTATCCCCAGCCTGAAAAGTAAACCAACCAGCAAAAGAGCCCGCACCGGAAGTCACGTTTAAAACACGAGGATACAAGAGCACGTACTGGGCTCACTTTGGACTACTTCTAATGACGCCTAAATAAAGGCAAGAATGTTCCCCGGGACCACAAGAGATTGCTGATGTTTGACCATTTTTCACCTCCCCGAGTGGCAATTCCAGGTGGTTCAACCTCATCTGAGGCTCCAGGGGGACGGCAATGTGGAAAAAGTCGGCCACAAGGCTCTGGGGATGGAGCTGACTGAGGGCAGGGGTTGTTGCAGGGAAATGAAAGGGAATTCTTGCAGGCGGGGCTCTGCGAACAGCGCCAGCACCTGCCATCCAGACGGACCATCAACCTGCGACCTCACACGCGCCAAGCCCGGGTTTGCTATCAAGAACCCTATGCTCATCCCAGGCTCTCCAGGATCCTTCTCATTTTCCACTTCGCCAGGAATGAGGTGACCAGATAACATTGAGAATGCCCAGACAGAAAACAAATACGTTTCCCTTTCCTAAATCTGGTGCCCCAGAGTGAAGGGAAATGGTGCTCTCGGCCCAGAGTCCCACGTGGTTACCTTGAGGGTTTACTGGGTGGGTGGAAGGAAAGGCCCTTGGGAAGGACACCGAGCTCTGCACGTGTAAGAGGGCTCTGACAATCTTGAATTTGAACACCCTGGAGTATACGCATGTTCCATTTTACCAACCCCCTTCTCTCCTATCCCAATGCCCCCAACACTTGGCTCACACTCTCGGTCTGCATTAACCCACTGATGCCTGAAGAGAACTTGGTAAGGAAGTCTGCACCATCCCCAGTTGACCAGAGAAGAAACTGAGGCACAGAAGAGACAAGTAACTTGCTTCAGGCCACACAGCTCATGAGTGGGAAAGCCAGTGTTCTAGAGTCTTCACCACTGTGGTGTGCCGTCTCTCCAATGTGAGGAGACCATCAGGCGTGTCTGTGACCCTGATTTAGGAGTTCCAAGCAGAGCTTTGCTTCTGCATTTTTGCTTTTACAACTGAGCTGAACAATTCCTCTCTTGGGTTATATTCTAAGAAGGTGTGTATATCCCGGATGAGAAAGGCCAGTGGGGAGGAGCTCTGTGGAATCTGGGGGTCCCGGGTTAGAAGCTCCAGATGCAGGCGGGGAGATGGAAACCTGAGCTTTTCTCGTTTCTTCTGTTCTTCTCAGAGGCTGTAGGACCTCAGGAATTTTCCTGACACTCAGCCAGTATCACAGTATCCCAAGAGCCTGCATATGCTAAACCATTTAACACATGCATAGTTCTTCAACAACCCTTTCAAGGGAGTGGGGGTGGGAGTGCAGTAGGCATTCTTTTTAGATTTATGCTCTTGGGAACGTATTTCTGAGAACAGTTCTATCTTGGAGAAAGACTTGCTGATCTTGCCTTTCCACGATGGGCTGACTTTGAACCTCTGAGTATTTTCAGAGCATTGAGAAGACAAAAAGGCAAGGAAGGTGATTCTGGACATAGAGACTAATCTGTCCTGCTTGGAAATTCCCCACGTGACACACAGAAACAGAACCTAGTTAGGTTTTATAATCTGGTTCGAAACTTTGAAAACACTATTCAAAGACATTTGCGGACTTATTCATAATGTCACTGACTATGAGCAAATCAAGAGTTGTGTTGGACAAGAAGTCTACCGCCTTAATCTGCCTTTTGTCCCTGAGAACCCAGCTTTTTGGGAACCCCACACTTCCAGCTCGTGGCCATGGAAAACTCTGGATGGGGATCCAAGCAGGATTTGTTTCAGATGCTTACTCTGAAACTCTGGCCCCACCTGGCTGCCGGAGCCGATGCTGCCCGTGAGATTCTGGAGTCTTCTGTCTTGAGGGGGGCGGGGAGAGAAAAAGAAAGAATAGGGAAGACATCACCTCTCCCTCCTCTCAGGGAGACCAGGTCAACTGCAGTGCCTCACAGTGCTACTTGCACTCGGCCGAGCTGATAAAATAGAATACCCACTGCCTGTGCCAAGGGCTTCCTTCTTTTTGACTTCCTGTCTGCTCAGGTGCTCCACATCCATGCAGAACATTCTGGGAGAAATCTCGACTTAATCTGACTTTGTTTTCTGAAGGGCAGCAAAACCTGGGCCAAACTCATATGTATTATTATTATTATTATTTTAATTCAAAGAAAACAGAGAAGTGAAACAACAAGGTCAGAGAGTGGTTGAAAATATCCCTTTTCCGCCGGATGATCTGACAAAGGGGGGACCTCAGGCGCCCCGAGCCGTGTGAACTGTGGGAGCCGGCGCTGCCTCCCCGGAGGGCAGGGTGGCATTCGGGACCCGAGCTGCCGCTGCCAGCCACGTACCTGAAAGTCGTCCACCGAAGGGATGGTCCGGTTGGTGGTTCTCCGTTTGTGCCACTGCCTCAGGGTGTCCCTGGTCTCTGAGCTGAGCAGCCGAGCGGCTTGTTCTTCTTGGAAATTCTTTATCAGAGAAAGCGCCCCATAGGCGCTTGTCAAGTAATAACCTCCTGGGAAGGGCAGAAAGAATGAGTTATCCCGGGGTTTATACTCTGGTGGTAACAGGTGGGGACAACAAAATCAGAGGCCATGCTTCCTATTGTCTCCATATGCATTTCCTTGTGGGACCAGAAGCTCGCGTCCAAGAACGCGCGCCCTTCCCACCTTCCTCTGCCTGCCCGTCCGTCCATCCATCCGTCCATCCTATGGATGTACTGGAGGACCCCCGGCCTGCGCCGGCGCTAGGGGGCGCCGTCGGGCCAGGCTGACAGCGCCCGTTTTCACTGCCGGAATTTCCATTCTGATGGGTGAGACATACAAAATCGCTAGATTATTTCAGTCAATTGTGAAAGTGCTTTATCGGGAAACGTCTGGGCACTGAGGCCTGACGGAGGCGGGGAGACACACGACGGTAGTGGAGTCGAGCACTCCGGGCCTAGAATCATTTACTTCTTAAGCAGGAGTCCCCACATCTCTTGGCAATACTTGCTTTGGGCTTTTCTTTTAGGAATTAATATTTCCTAAATTTTAAGTAAACTAAACACTTTAAGAGAACTGCACAGTGTACAAGTGTGTTCGCAATAACATGGGTTCTTCAAACTTCTTCCTTCCTGATTCCCTTTTTTACCCTTACTTGGGGGCTAATATAACACATTTAGGAAAAACTAATTCACAAGTGAAGGCAAGTGGGTGCACTTAACGAATGATTTCTTGTGTTTAGTGAGTGTTAAAAGCCTCGCAACACCTTGAGATGCATGTAAGTGGGTTCATAGCTTGGTCCTCAACTGTAATTAGATGCCTTTGGTGAACTTGTAAGCTCCACGCTAGTGGACAACTAGGGGGCGCCCTGAATGTTTATTAAAAATTCCCTAATTGGGCTCCCCATATTTTAACTTGAGAGACACTTTTGTCAAAATATCTATTGAATTTCTATTGTGAGCCCAAGCCAGGTACAGAGCAGGAGGCAGGTTTGTAAGAAACAGAATCTGAGTCCCTGCTTTACAGAAGTTTATGAATTTATTAAAGAAAACAGGTATAGCGGGTTTATTCATGCAGGATTCCAAGTTAGTTGTGATTAAATGAGTTTTGTTCATGGTCAAAGCGTTTAGCTGCTAATGCAAGACTCTGAAGAACTCTCTCTTGTCACCAAGTGATGACAGTGTTTGAGGTGGCAACTGGTCTACCATCCGAGAAATGAGCACAGCCCCCGCAAACTGCATCGGACATGTAACTTAGAAAGGAACACACCTTTGTGGTTTTCAGGTCACTGACGGAGATATGGGGGGTTATATCTTAGTGTAGCATCACCTAGCCCACTCTGGGCAATACAGGTCCCGTGTACACAACAGGATACTTGTTTCGAGTTCCCTGAACAGCTTAAAGGCCCCACCACCTGAGTGCAAGTTCCCTATGGAACCTCCCACACCTTAGTACAGAGTTCTGAGTAGCTGATTTTTACTAATATTTGCCCCGTTAACAAATCAGCACATGGCTGAGTGTGAAACTCGGTGGTACAGAATTTAAATGCTACACAGAGGATTTCAAGAGCAATCAGCAGGGACGTAAACGTTCACATAAGGCTGTGTAGAGGTGTCAGTTTTGGAGGTAGGGCTTGGAGGGACCATTACAGTCAAGTTTGGGAGGGAGGGTGTTCCCTTTGGATGTCAAATTTTAGACTCCAGAGCTCTGATCTGTCCAGGGCACTAAGGAGAAAACTCAAAATTCTGGAAGCCCAATGTTGACCACACTTTGAAACATGTGGATGCAATTAGAGGAAGGGTTACATTTCAGCAAAACTATAACCCTGCCACAAGAACTGTGCACTTAAGAGGGATTCTGTGACGCCTTTTCCGTAAATGAAACTACCTGCTTAAACAGCAGAAAAGAGACGTGGGCTGCTGCCCCCAAAACCAAAGAGGGCTTTGGGCAGGCCGCAGAGGGCTGGGTTGGTAATGCATGTCTTCCCCCCGGGTCTGCAGAGCTTCAGGTCCCTGACGTGCAGGCCGGGTCTGTAACTGCAGCCAACCCGACTGGGCTGGCTTGTTTTCCCAAGGAAAGAAGCCAAGAAGCCCAAGACGGTAAGTGGAGGCGGGCTCTAGTTTAAGTGCAAGCTCACTGGCGGCTCCAAACGTTCACTCTCTGGGTCCTCGTCTTTCTCTCTTATGTGATTCCTGGAGGTGAGGACAGCCACCTGCCCATCTGTCACCAACAGGTGCCCAGGGCAGTGCCTCGCTCTGCGGAAATGCTGGGACGGGTGGCAGGAAGGGGCTGTCTCAGTCCTCGGGCCACAAGATGTAAGCATATGTTTGTCCTAAGTATACATTGTCAGCTACAGAATGGTAATTTTCTGAGTGAAACCGACATGCCCTTTTCCCAAAGTCCCAAGAGTTTGACATACTCATTCCTAGAATTAAGCATGATTAGAGCTCCAAACAACTAAAACTAAAACAACACCCAGACGCATATGAAATTGTAATAATAATGCAGTAGAAGAAGGGAAAGCAGAGCATAGAGACTAAGGTATGCTTCTATTGGTCCTTGGACAAAACCACACGTTTTCCCCTCTCCTGTTAACTCCCAGAACAGGAGAGGAAAGCTCCAGGCAGGATCTTGGGGGTTCATCATGGAATGTCTGGTTCCAGGGTGATGAATATTAGTGAGGGGAGGGGTAAATGGGGGAGAAGCTAAAGGGATCAAAGAAGTTCATTTATATCTCTCTGGGGTGGGGGAATAGGATGAAAAGATATTCATCACTAATCCTGAGTCAGCACTATCCCTCAAGGAGTGGGAAGGGTATACCTTGTACCTTGGGGGCTCCTGGGAGGACAGACCCTCTGGAAAAAAAGGCCAAGCACTGAGGACTTAGGGGGTTAAGAGATACATTCTGGGGGTGACAATGCACTTCAGCTCCCCTCCAGGGAAGGAAAATCCCGGTATGACACATACCCTGCAGAATCCAATCAGCACATGGACCTTTTTACTTAAGGCCAGACTAAAACTCAGCAGAGAAAAGAATAAACAAAAAACAAAAACAGTTCTATGCAACAATTCACCACTCAGGGGCCATCTGGGCTCATGAAAATGGATTAACGGAATTCACAATGCAAAGACTCTGATTCGTTCTCCTTTAAAAAGACAAGCTCACATAAGAGCCCCAGTTATTTCTGCTTTTCAAGGCTGTGCACCACAATGACAAACATCCCAATTATTTCCAGGATAAAATACCTAACCAATGTGCAAGGAGAAGGAACTTCTGCTAAGACATGTTGGGGTCAGGCAGGTACAAGAAGGAGACCGAACTGACAAGGTAAGTTGAAAGCAACTTTACTCCACTGCATTTGTATTTTAGCAGTGAGCAGATACAATTATTTAAATAGAAAAGAAAATCAATGCTGTTTTCATCTTGAGAACAAAATTTTTTAAACAGATGAAAACAAAAGGCCAGCCTTCATCCGTCTCACTGATAGAACAACAGGATATTCTTCTGGTAGTGAACATATTCTCTCATAAAGGTTTATACCTTCCTTCTTCCTTAAGGAAACCATTTCTTTTTAAAAATGGCATTTTTTTTCTATTGAGTATCTTTTTTATCGCAATTAACCAATCTCGGTGAAGTATATTTATGGCCCGGTTCTATTCTTTAGTTTTTTGACTTTCCTATATTTTCTACAATGAATATGAATTACTTTTATAATTAGAAAAGAGTCAGCACATTCTTTTAAATTAAAAAAAAAAAATTAAAACCATAGTTAACCATTACAATGTCAAAAAAGCACCCCCATGACTGCTGAATGGGCATGGGGTTTTATCTTGGGGTGATGAAAATCTATTATTTTATTTGGGGCAAAAGAGAGGTGGTAGGCTGCACAAAACTGTGAAGGTACCAAATGTCACTGAATAGTTCACTTTAAAATAGCTAATCTGCGGGCGCCTGGGTGGCTCAGTTGGTTAAGCAACTGCCTTCGGCTCAGGTCATGATCCTGGAGTCCCGGGATCGAGTCCCACATCGGGCTCCCTGCTCAGCAGGGAGTCTGCTTCTCCCTCTGACCCTCCTCCCTCTCACTCCCTCTCATGCTCTCTGTCTCTCGTTCTCTCTCTTGCAAATAAATAAAAAATCTTAAAAAAAAAAAAAATAAAATAAAATAGCTAATCTGCTGCTATGTGAATTTCACTTCAAGAAAAAAAAATGAAAACAAAATAAAAAAAAGGCACCCCAGTTCCTTCCATGGCTTCAAGCGATTATTACCTTCTCCGTGTAACAGCGACGGGTCTAAGAGCTCCATCATATACTCAATTTCAGTGTCAAGTTCCAACATGTCACACTGAGCTATGACGTAGGTCAGGACTGGTAAAAAGTCGTCAGCTCCATACATCCTCCCTGGGATCGGAAGAAAGGGGAAGATGGGAATATTTTTACCAACACTTCTTTCTTTCATAGCCTACGCATACTGCTTTTATTAGATAGCTAGGAGTCATCTGGGGAAATGTGCTATTCATAAACAGAGGTGGGTGTTTCTGGAATCCTATGCAGCCTGTGACCCTCCTGGCTGCTCATGTCAGAGACCAGCCCTAACATACAATTTCAGAATGAAATGTCTGCGAGTCAATGGACACATGAAAGATTTTCTCCATGCTTTCATGACATGCATCAAGTTATACAACAGAACAGAGTACTTGCAAATAGTTTAACTTTCAGCAAGTAGTATTATAAAACATTTACTAAATATCTACTTACTATGTTAATCCTTTGTGAATTCTACTGTGTTGCTCACTGCTTTCTGTGGAAATTAATCATCAACATAATGACAGGACCAAACTCTGACCAGGAAAAAACTTTGCGCTCTGTTCAATGTGAGCACACAGTTAATTTATTTAAATGTGCAAATTCAGTATATGTCAAATAGATACATACAATTAATACATTGCAAAAAAATTTTTTAGTCCTTATTGCTACTTTTCATTATATAAGTGAGTCTCAACTTGGGGTGACTGTGCCCCCCCCCAGGGGAATCTGACATTGTCTGGAGACATTTTTCTTTGTCATGATTAGAGGGTAGGGTGCAAATGACATCCAGAATGCCGATAAACTCCAAACAGGAAGCAGCCCACACAATAAAGAATTATCCATTTTAAATGTCATTAGTGCTAAGGCTGAGAAACTGTGCATCAGAAGAGCACAATCCTGTGCAGACACCATTTTAGAACTTATACAAATGCTTGTCTGAACTACAGAAAATACCCTTCTTGTACGTGAAATATGTTTGCGAATTTCAGAGGTGATGTTCATACGCTATCACGACCGGCTCAAGAGCTCACATTTTAATGTCTTTGCCCAACAATGTGCAAAGTGCACACACATTCCCATCTACCCAAGTGGTGGTTAATACAGCCTGTGTTTTTTCTCTGTTGCTTTTCCATGAAGCAATTTTACTTAGAGGAAAAGTCAATCACAGGCTCACCGAAACCCCAGTACTATGCAGGGTCCAATCACTAGCCATGAATCATGGTGACTCCTGGGTCTGTAAGAAGCAGAACTGAGGAAATCCGAGGACTTACTTTCGAACCATGTAATTCTTTTGTGAATTCAATGACATTGCTTCAGCAAATAAGGGAGAACCAATGAAATGGTTGTACTGAAGTCATTATCATTATTGACTGCTCCGTGTTTGACCCATGCTGGACGTAGATCATTGACACAAAACCTCACTGGCCAAAATGTAGTAATGATAATTGCTAATATTTCCATCGTGCTTGGGGCTATGCCTGCATTGCCTCATCTAATCCCCGCTTTATGAAGGACAGGGTCAGATTCAATGACAGGTATAGAAACTTCAGTTTAGAAGTAGATTAAGGGAGCCAAAGCCCCATAGTTAATGAACTCATTCACAGAGTTAGGATTTGACGTCAGTCTCCAGAGACTGAAGCCGCATCCACTGCCCTGAACTAAATCTTTAACAAATCGGCATTACACAAGAATCTTGTTGCCTCAACAGCTACCTTTCTTGGTAATACCCATCTGTTGCAAGTGACCAATTTGCCAGACACCAGCGTGACACTTGTATTTTTTGTGAGCTGCTTGGTGAAATCAAGAGATCAAAACAAAGAGGAACTGGGAATCTGAGAGCTTGACATGTCCCAGGCCACGTCCCTGGCCCTGGTGGGAAATGCCAGAGCCTGGGCAACTCACCTGAGTTGTTCTCCATGACAGTGTAAATAAGCTTGCAGACCCTCAGCAGCAGCATGACTTTCTTCTCCGGTGAATACATCTTCTGCATGGTCATGAATTTGACTTTGATTTTCTCCACGTCCACAATATCAGGAGTTGGGGCGAAGACCCCCAGCTCCTGGGGGTTCCTCTGCCGCACAAGCTGCAGGTTCTCCTTGAGTTGCTTCCATGAGCCGTCGGCCATGTGGAAGTCCCTCAGCATGGCCTCCACATGCCCCTTGAGGGGCTTTAAGATGCACTTGTGCATGGCTTTTTCCAGCACCACATCTGCCAAAGAAAGTGCAGCTACTGTGACCATTGTCTGAAGGAAGAAGAAATGCAAGGTCTGCTTTCTCAGAATGGACATCTGCAACTCTGCATTGGCTACTGGGCAGACAGGTTATCACTTCACACCTGCCCAACCAACAAAACTGAGCAGCTCCACCGCTCCTCACACTCCAGCACATTTTCTGGAAAGCCGGGGAAAGTGAATCTTCCCTAATAAATTCTTACAGGTTTTTTTTGGTGTTTTGTTTTGTTTTGCTTTGTTTTTGCACAGTCAATACAATGAAATAGATTTTGTTTTAACTACTTTTATGCCCCCTCCCCCATGAGCACAGGTGAATATTCTAGAAGACATTCTTTTGACCCAGTCCCTCCACTGATCATCTGGTTGACAGGTAAATAAATATTTTCTTTTTTTTTTTTTTAAAAGATTTTATTTATTTATTTGACAGAGAGAGACACAGCGAGAGGGAACACAAGCAGGGGGAGTGGGACAGGGAGAAGCAGGCTTCCCGTTGAGCAGGGAGCCCGATGCGGGGCTCAATCCCAGGACCCTGGGATCATGACCTGAGCTGAAGGCAGACGCCCAACGACTGAGCCACCCAGGCGCCCCAATAAATATTTTCTTTTAAAGGAGAGAAGAGAGAAGATTTAAGATTTCTTCAAATATTTTGAGAGAAAATAAGTTCACCTAAATACACATATTACCTTAGATTGAATTCTGGACCCCAAATTTTTTATTTCATTTGCTATAAAGAGCATTAGTGGGACACTGGATGAAATCTGAATAAAGTCTGCAGGTTAGGTACTAGTGGGAACACTCAATCTGTGGTAATTTTACTATAGTTTTGTAACAAGATATCTGTTTTTAGGAAATACCCACTGAGCATTTAGGGGTAAAGGGACACAATGTCTGCAACTAACTCTGAAATGGTTCAGAAAAAAGAAGGGTGTATGTGTGTGCATGTAAATGTGCATGTGTGTGCATGCATGTGCAAAGAGAAGGGAGGAGAATGAAACATGACAAAGAGCTAATGTTCAGGGAATAAGGATAAAGGGTAGACATGATTGCAACTTTTCTGTATGTTTGGAAATACCTTTAGGTGTGGAAGGCATTATTTTTCCCTCTTTCTTTGAATGGTTGCTCAATGAAGTAGCTTTCTTGGCTGACAGTAAAGTGATCATAAATCTGGAGATCCAGACTGATGATGACTTATATAATCATCTCTCTGCTTTTTCAACATCAGCTTTCCAATCTCAAATGTTTGCCTGTTCTCATCAAAGCTACCTGGGTAGCCAGACCTCAACTATGAGACTTTAATGTGATTCTGTTTTGGAAGCTCATGGATCAGCTTCCTTATAAAACTGGAAATAGTTATCTCTCTGGCTTTGGGAATGCCTGACATTGATTCAGATCACAATGCATCCAAATTACCACCTATTATTAGAAGGTCAGAAACAAAGAGAAATCTAAGCCGGATGCACAAACATGGGAAAAACAATTTTCCCATAACCGAAAGTTAAAACTCATGCCAAAGTTAATGCTGACCCCATAATGATCTGCTTCTCCAGCCCAAGTTTCATTTATTTTTTCCTCCGCCTCTATATCCAGGCGATCTTTGCTTAAATTTAGAGCTTTATATAGCTATAGAAGTCAAGGTTGAAGCAAAAGAGGTTATAAAGTAAGAAGAAAAACAGAATAAACATTTTCATTTGACATCTGGCACTGAAACGAACTACTTGGTTTATATTGGTTCTGTTGTGTTAATAAACCCTATGACGTTACAGCATTTTTGACTTTACCCTAAATGATCATTACATTGAAAGGCCAATGATAGCAATTGACACTGAGCTTTCAGTTGGGCTAGGCTGTAAGTGCTTTACTTATTAGCTCATCTAATTCTTACAACAACTCTTTTATTTTTGCAAAATACTAATATTATTTTACAAATGAGGGGGCAGAGATTTAGAGACGTCTAATGGCTTGCTTGAGGCTGCACAACTATTTTAAACAATCACATTGCTTTCCAAAGTAAATGATCTCTTAATTCTCAAGGTCAAGGCGCTTTAAAAACATTCACCTGTTTATTCCTCTCTATCTAAAGGTCACACAAGCCCCATTCATGGTTATAAGTGACCACTACCCTGTTAGAATGAGGTCACCAAGGGGGGCAAAAGTCATGCCAATCAGTAATTAGGACTGTACATGAACATGGATAGCAGCGTGATTCATAATCGCCCCAAACTGGAAGCCATCCAAAGGCCCATCCCAGTGGAATGGAGAGAAGCATATATTCGTAGAATGGAATTCAGAAAATGGAATTCAGACAATGGAAGATTCATTCCATGGAAAAGAGCACACTGCTGCTCCTGATGCAACTGGATGAATCTCAGAGATACACTGCTGTGTGAAAAAAGCCAGACATAAAAGAGTATCTCCTTTAGCATTTCATTTATATAAAGTTCAAAAGCAGGCACAATTGAATCTATGATGACAGAAGTCAGGATGGCAGTCACCCCTAGGAATACATGAGGCTGTGGGAGGATCCTTCTGGGGAGATGGAGAGGTTCTATGTCTGGATCTGGGGGCTACCTGTGTGTGCTCATATGTGAAAATCTTTCAAGCTGAGCAGTTAAGATTTGTACATTTTATGAATGTAAGTTACAATAATTCCATATAAATCAAACCAACGGAAAACAACTGGAGACCAGCTTGAGATTTTTACCTTGAATCCCAAGGGCAACTTTTAACCTCAGGGTGAGCCTGGTCATCTCTGAGCCAGAGTGTTGACATGAATCATCTACACAAGGTTCTGTGCTGTTCCTGGGGGACAAGGGCACAAGGCCCATTACCAGTGAGCCAGAGACCCTCATGCAACTCATCTTTGCCACCTGGGAAGGACACTGGTCTTTGTGCCATAGATTCCCACTCTCAGGAATGATGCTGTGGAACTCTTTTGTTAGGATAGTTAAAACCTGAGATCCATTGCCCAGTGCCCATTCTCTTAAAATCAAAAACAAAACAAAACAAAAGACCAGTGTTAGATTTTTTTTTTTTAAGTATACTTCTTAAGGATCATAATTTAGAAATAAGACTGGTCTCTTTGCATTCTTTTCTAGGACTTTACTCCTAAACCCTGCACTCCTGAAATCCTTAATAGGCACAAAGAATAGAAAAAATAAAGTTCAAATAACAGGGATTTGGAACCCACCTGGTTCTCTCCAATAGGAAAAACAGATTCTGCTCAAAAAGCAAGAGGGAAAAATGATTTGGAGAAACAAAAAGAACAGAAAATCTTTCAGAATGTGGACTAGCCCAGGAAAGAAAAAAAAAAAAAAGAACAGATCGGTCACATTTCTTGTAAGTTACTACTACCTGTTGTTTTCTACTATCTGTGGTTGCTTAAAATCCAAGAAAACAAAATCTTTTAAACTGTGAGAACAATGATACTGTTCCAGACACCTTATATACACCGACTCTTCAAATACTCAAACAAACCCCATGGGGGGAGGACTATTCTGTGTTTCATTTTCTAGATGAGGGAACAAACCCGGGGAGATCAATACCACACAGCTCACAAGAAGGAGAGCCAGGATTCGAACCCAAGAAATCTGGTCCTGTCAATTGCATTTATCCACAAACAAACAAACATACAAAGGACAAGAAAATACTAGAGAACTGCTTGAAATACAGTGTTTTGAATTTTCGAAACCAAATGTTAGCTGAATGACCAAAATAAAATGAAGCGAATTTTCCGAAAATATTTAGATAGATCCTATCAATTGTTCCCAAGGCTCATGCGTGAGGGGGAAATGGTAAAGAGCATGGCAGAGGCTTAGATGCTCCTTGGCTTAATGAGCTGCAATGTAATAATGTATAGGAAGCGTACGATGTGTTGGCCTCTGGTGTGGTGGTCACTCCTTAACAGGAATGGAAGACAGAAGCCCTGTCTCTGTTGCTTCACTCTGACCGACAGCACAGATACCAGAGAAGGTCAGAGTTCAGACAGGGAACCATCACAAGACTGGCTCATGCATCAGCTTGAGTACTTCCTGCTTATCCACTGCTGCCTAGGGGGAAGTGAGAGCCCGGGAGGTTAAGGTGAAGTCCAGAGAAGGCGCGTGTCTTTGAAAGAACACTAGGAACAGGAGGCCTGGCAGCCAGCCCGGCTCTATCTTCCTAAGCGGCTTTGGCCAAGTCGGTTCACCTCTCTGTCATTGCCTCGAACTTCTGAACTGCCATCTCATTGCCCACAGAAGGCGAGAAGGAACTAGCACCCTGAATGATGGCCCAAACAAAACAAAATAATAAATGGCATTCTTCGGGAGATTCTAACAGTACCCAGAATCTAAGCGACATAATGTCCAAAATGTACAGGCTGCAACCTAAAGTTAGTTGACAAAGATAAAAGATGAGGTCACATGGCCTCTCGGTTTATTTGAGTTCTGGCATTCTGGTTGTTTATTTATTTTTTTAAAAGAAAGTGACAGAAATCGAAGCTACTGTGTGAAATTTCAAATGGTGAAGTTACACTTGTGTAATCGCTACAACGTGTTGAGCTTCCTCTGAACAGTTCTTATTCCAAGGGGGAGTCATCCGAGGGGGTTCTACGTATGACCCCCCTGTATGTTAACCCTCATGTCAGCAGTGGGAGGCGGGCCCCAAGGCCATCCTCATTGTGCAGGTGCACACGCAGCTTAGAAGTCAAATGATGCTCCCAGGGTGGTAGAGACGCCCCGCAAGCCTGTCGCTGGGGCCAACAAGTCAGACAGTGCAAGGGGCTCTGTACAAGAACAGTGAAACGAGCTGGGTATTTTCTTTTATGTGCTAACCTATCTTCCTTTGACTGCTTAATTGGATTAAGGATTAGAACTGACATTGACTGGGTGTCTGTGTGTTGCAAGCACTGTTACGCACTTTACACAGATTTAGAATTTAAACCACTCTTCAGCTGAAATGAGTACATAATCCCTATTTGTTTTAGCTTGGGTTCTCTCAGAAGCCAACCTTGAGACAGGGACTCAAGTGTGAGTAGTTCATTTGGGAGGTGAGCCTGGGAAGCACTGGTAGCAGATGAGGGGAGTGGGATGGGAGAGAAGGCAGCCAGTTATTACTGGGGGCAGCTGGAGCTCAACCAGCTCAACCCCGTGGGAAGTCCAAGACACAGTGTAGAGCATGACTCAGAGGGGAGGCAGCTGAGGTATTTATACACCTGTTCCCTTCAGGCTCCGGGAGAGTGGAGAGGGCATTCATCTCCCAGCCATTCCATCTGCTCTGGACAAGAGCTCTAGGGGCACGAGAAAGTGTCAGGCAGCATGTCTTAGGCACTGCCAGTTGGAAATCAAACAGGTAAGTGGGGGGGGGGGGCAGGCACAATGGTGTCAAGTTCACGTTACGTATGAAGAAACAGAGGCACAGAGATGTTAAGACACATGACCAAGCACACACAGCTCATCAGCAGCAGAGGTCCTGCCTGAGCTTATACTCTGAACCACCAGACGCTCCTGCCTTTAGGCTGAGAAATTTATCCATCCTGTCTTAGCAGAGCTGGGATGGGACACCCAGGCAGTCACAACAGAACTTTGCTACTCCTCTGTACCAACTACTCCTAAAAAGCAGACCACCTGGTGTTCAAGTGGCTCTCGGGTTACATGTGAAGTCCACATGAGCCGTTTTCTACTTTGTGACCTTGAGGGAAGAAGATGACTTTTCCAGGCCTCAGCTTCCTCATCTATAAAATGGGATCACTCACAGCTTCCCAGTGGGATTGCTGAGAGGATCGGGTGAGATCCCACAGGGTGAGCACTTCCTATGCACCTGTCCCCTAGTCAATGGGCAAGAATCACTGGCCCCCTCTGTTCCTTTTGAGTGCGGGGTGCATACTTTGGGATAGGGACTCCAGGTTTAATGATTCAGGCCTGTTTGGTTTTCTTCTGTGTTAACTGTGGTTTACTTGGTTGGAAGTGGGAACTGAAAGTGCTTTGATAAATTAATTGGAAAACCGCCTGGCTTCCTGTCCATCTTTCTCCCTCGTGCCCTCTTACTCTTCCTCAGCCCCTCCCACCTACAGGTACAAAGACAGCAGATCTGCAGTCTGGTCCTCTGGGTTTTCCGCCCGGAACTTGCCAGTGTTTTGTCACAGCCTCATTCTGTCCCCGTCTAATAGCTCAGACTCCCAGACGAGCTGAGTGCCTTTGGCAGTGGTGTGTCTTTCCACCTGACAGGTGGAGAGCTCCCAGCCCCATCTGGGACGAGAGATGAAGGGTGGCTTCAGTTCATCGCTGACAGTTTTTGGTCTACTAATTGGGAAGGCCGGGGTCACACTGCTGTCCCTGCTCTGTGTCTGTCTACTCCATACCCCTGGCCTCCTGGCTTGTCACACTGGCCTGCAAGTGTTTATGGCCAGTGTCTGATTTGATTGGTTGGTACCTGGGCTACAGAGATTGTTAAAGAGTTCGACTCTTACCCTGCCTGGAGTGATTTTTCTAAAATGCTTTCAACCACCCTAAAGACTCAGCTTCTGGGGGTACACCCCTGCTTTGCCCTCCCTTCTTTGCTCCCTATCCTCGTGAAGAAACAACCCATGTTCTCACTGAAGGCAATAGTACTGCGGCCCCTCTGTGCCTCTGCACCTTTCCATATGCTGTTCCCTGTGGCTGGTGGGCTCCTTGCTTTTCCCAACATGGATTCCCATGCAGCCTTGTCTGTCCGCCTCCTCCCTACTCCCTGGGCCCCTGGTGTTCTCTGTGACCTCTGCCATGGCATAGAGCAAACTAGACCTCTCTCCTCTGAACACCAGACCTGGGGGTGCTCACATGAGCCAGCTGCAGTCCCTAGCTAGAGGCCCACAGCTAGCATGGGCTCCAGAAGTGACTTCTGAATTGAACTGAAAACGCATCCTTTGGGTGGCTTCATGAAAATTATGTTTCCTCTCCTTACCCCTGCAGAATACGGGAAGCATGACTCTGGCAATGAAGCCATCCCCCAAGTGTGGGGCAGTCACCCCATCCCTGCAGTCTCCTGTCACCCTGCAGGGATGTCCTGTAACCTGGTTTGCTTTACATTTTGTGAGCAATGCATGCTTCAGCCCATAAATAACACAGGGCGCTTTATCAGTTAAAGGAAGACCCCACCAAAATAAAGATGGCAAGCACTGCATGGTGATTCACTCATATTTCTGTTCATTTTGGTGGGCTTCGAGGAAAGGCATTATGGAAAGTATAGGTTATATTCACATCATAGTTTATGTATAAAATCCATGAGACTGGTTTCTGGACCTTCTAGTAAAAGGCCAGTAAAAACCAAAGCAGTGGAGGGGGCACCTGGGTGGCTCAATTGGCTAAGCATCCAACTCTTGGTTTGGGCTCAGGTCATGATGTCAGGGTCCTGGGATCAAGACCAATGTCAGTCTCCGTGTACAGTGGGGATTGTGCTGGAGATTCTTTCTCCCTTTCCGTCTCCCTTTACCCCTGCTCTCTCTCTCTCTCAAATAAATAAATAAATATTAAAAACAAAACAAAGCAGTGGAGAAGAGCCCAACCTTCCTTACAGAAAAATTCGGAATAATTCACGTAGCTCCTCTGGCCTTGGAGGCGGAGCTGAATTCTAGCCTCATCCCTTGGCTGTGGGCAGCGCTTAGTGTCCTGCTTCTGCAGAAGAGTATGGAGGGGGTGGAGGGAAGAGCCGGCATTTTACAGAGCAGAACTTGGTGAGTCAGGGTAACAACATCGATGATAAGTCTTGTGGAGAGCAGGCCCCCTCTGGTATGGTGACTTCGCCACCACAGTCTTCCTCCCTCCTCATAAAATGGCCCAGAAAGGCAGTGTAGCCGCCCCACGTGGTGTGAGAAGCCCGCTACATGATTTGGTTCAGTCCCATTTGCACCCGGGCTTGACCTTGCTAAGCTTTCCTTTCCTCAGCTCTAAAAATGAGGATAAGGGGACCCCCCCAAGGCATTAAGGGGATTTAAGGGGCTTCTATGCATAAAATTGCTCCATAAACCATCAAGAATCACACACCAGTGAGGGATTATGGGGGCTTTCACTTGCTTCTATTAAAAACACAGTATGCATTTAACACATACTCTTGGATTTGACAGAGGGGCGGGCTATGACTTCTGGTTTCTAAAAGAAGCCCCCGAGCCTGGCCAGTAAGTGAGGATCTCCAAAGTGGACATTGTCCCTGAGAGGTAAGGTGGGGGGTGTTCCTGCCCTGGCCTGTAGACAGACTGGGGAAGCAAGGCAAGCCCGAGGGTGGGTCCCCGGATGGTGAGGGCCCCATCTACAGGTAAGAGCCAATCGGGACCATTCTGTTGGCGGGAGAAGAGTAGCGGAAAACATGTCCAACTCTTAAAGATTCAAATGCCTCCATTTCAATCAACATAGCCTTTCAAGTGGCCCCTTGCTCATGCTCTCAATCGCTGTAAGATTCCTCTTTTGCCTGGTGAGGTTTCTTGCCCAGCAGGTGCTGATCTCTCTCTTGAGATGGAAGATTCTCAGGATGTAGTCAGAAAACACTCTAGCACAGACATCTCCATGTGCCTTATTTTGTGATGCCATCCCAGTTCCCACCTTGTTAGCAAGGGCTCTCTTTCTCTGAATTACTGAGCTACCCATTTCCTTGCACAGAGTATAATGGAGTCGGGGACTTCTAACAGAGATCCTTAACTCCAGGGTTGTGACCCTTCTTTTAGTTGATATAATTAAACCAATTTTTGATGTCCCAAGGCAACAACTGTACAACAAATGATGCCCCATGGGAAAAAAAGAAGTGCTTCCTGCTGGGGTCTTCTATTTAAACTAATTTTCAAAACTAATGTAGGCATTTTTTTTATATCTTGTAAGAGGTCAATCTTTCTCCTTTCTCTCTACCCTTTGCTAACTGTACAAGGCCATTCGCTCCTTGCAGGTATTATGGTCACATGGTCTAGATCAGAAGTCAGATTCAAGGTTCTAATCTCATCTTGGCACCAATATGCCGCTCTGGTCACATCTCTCAGAATGATCCTTAATCTAAAAAGGAGCAGATAATTACTCAAGGGCTTGAACCAAACTGTGAAATAAAAATTAAAAAACAAGTCACACCAGATATTGAAGCTTGAGGAAGCAAAGTAGTTGTAATTGCTGAACTCCTAGGGAGTCACTTCAAGCCCCCTTTCTTATTCATGCTATGCTGTCTGGTGTCTAACCACTTCTCAGTACTGTCCTCTGTTAAAAAAACAAAACTCACATGAATATGAATTGACTTTAAAGATACCTTTTCTTTACATAATTAAAATGTTCTTCAGAGAAAATACAAGTTTTAGTACATAGCAATTAAAGCAAGCAGAACACTATTGTCTTGTTTTTTTTGCTATTGACTTTTAGGAATACAAACACTTGGCTTTTTTAAATGGTTGCTGACAGTCCATGGTGGGCAGTTTGAGTGAAATAGAAAATTTGGGATGACTAAAATTTTTGGAGTTGGAGAAATTTTGTTTTTCTTGAAACAAACCTTGAAAACAGAGGGATTTCCCAAGATTAACGTCAGATCAGAAATAAAAATTGTTTTGCTTGAATAAAATCAAAACACTGACCACAAAAATGCAACAAGTTCTGCAGAGTGGAGATTTCACGATCAGAAGTTTTGAACTAATCTCTCCCATTGGTTGCAAAAGACTGGAGCAAGACTGGTATGACGGGCAAGCTCACCAAAGAGGAAACACATCTATGATAGAATAATGAGCAATGTCACACCCTGTCTCTACTTTACAGGGTAGGACACACCAGTCATGAGTATACCTCACTGTCGATGAAGTTACTGATCCCTGGACTTTCGCGTAGGACCTAAAAGTGTGTATGGTTTTGTTAAAGCATCTGTTTGTCCTTTCTTGTACCACTTTGTGGGGTACGGGGGAATGAGAGTGAGTGGAGAGCTCTCCAGAAGGGAAACAATATGTGGCCCTGGAAGGAACAGGGGGCTTGACTCACCTGGGAACTCAGCATGTCTTATCCCTACTGGCTTCATTCCCCAACCAGGAGAGTGAAGCTGATGTCAATCAACTAATATTTGTTTATTCAAGACCTCGAAATGGCAGGGCTTTCTGACAGTGCTTTAAAGGGTAGTCTAAACAGAATGTAAATTCTCCATACTAGGACACAACCATTTAGAGTGGTAGTTTTTTTTTTATTTTTGAGACTGGCTATTTATCATTTTACACTCACCTAGAAAGTGCTGACTGAAAGGGCTGCAACAAGAGTATAAGGTGGCAGTGAGTGAGAGCTGCTTGGTGTTCTCATTGGCTTTTCTCTAGACAACTGAAGAACCACTCTCTGAAGAAGACAGACTAGCACCATTTCCAGATACTAAATGTAGACGCGTATGCACTCATACAGTCATTTTTCACATATGAATGACAGCTCTAATTCTACATGGGTTAAGCCAGTGAAATGCCCCCTCCATCTTCCTTGATTTCAGGATGGACATTCTGTAAATGCAGGCTTTAAATTTAAGTTCCCACCTCTTGGTTCAGAGCTATCACCTTCAGAAGTTGTGGGAAAGGAGGACAGGACTAGATTGGCATTCTTGAAAAGCCTTAGGAGCATTAGTAGACACCTGTCCAGAACCAACTTAAGGCTTGGTATTCCGGAGATGGCGTTCAAAGTGAATCCATTCAGAGTGAATCCATTAAAAGTGAATTACTTCCTCCCAGGAAGTGAGATATGGTAGGACCATGCAAACAACTGAGAAAAGATCTGGGTTGAATCCAAGCTCCCCTACTTATCACCAGTGAAACCCTCTACAAGTCACTTTTTATATTTTGGCCTCTGTTCTTGAATTTGCAAAACATGAACTCTATCTACATAAATGTACCAACCTTGAGTTGGTTATGGGGCTCAAAGGAGTGACTGTATTAACCAGTCTAGTAAACTAGTGAGCACTTCATGAATATGTAAAACACAGACAATTAGACTAAGTCCAGTGTTTTGTCGGCGTCCTAACTGAGTGACTTACACATTGAAGGGGATCGGTTTTCTGATCATTAGGGTCACCTCTTTCTCTCCATTTGGGCAAGTGTTGAGTTTCTCAGGTTGACCTCTGCTCTGGTTCACCTTCCTCTTAATTTCAAAAGCCCAGCACATTCATTGTACTTTCAACACAGAACGATGCTTTCATGGGGGAGGCAACATGTGATGAGGTGCAAAAGTTTAAAAAACCAAAACAAACAAGCCAATAAAAAAAGTGGGGCAATGCTTAGTTGGCCACACCCACACCTCCATACAGAACTGTAGTCTGAGCTGCCTCAACAAGGGGTGAGCCTCCTCTTCCAAACGCCGCACCTGCTAGTGACTAGCTGGTGTGGCCTGGGGACAAACGGCTCCACCTGGCAAAGCCCTGCTTCTCCACCCCACAGGGGATGGCCGTGCCTGCTTCACGGGTGAGACCAGGCCCTGCTGACACCACCTGGCTAGAACCCTGGCTCATGTGAGAGGCTCCAGACATGTCAAAGTCCCTTCTTGTCATGACCTTAGTATAAAGAGGGCACGTTCTGCATGACCTTAGATTTTAAATTAAAAGCCACATCCTTCCAGAGCAGCAAAGTGTATGTTTGTTTTTGGAGAAAATGAGCCCTTTGGGCTCTTCAAAGAAGCTGGCAGAAGAGCCTCCCAGGGAACAGCACTCTGGTTGGTGCTTACAGTCTCAGCAGGGAAGGAAGGGAAGGCCCTTGTTCCCTCGGGAGCCTTGTCTCTGTGGGATGGTTGGCGCTGTGGCCACATAGCTCGGTGCTGACATCAGCTCCCGCCTGGCTCCCCGCACTGGGCTCCCCTAGAGGAAGCTTCTTCCACCGGTTCAGCGTCCCTGTGAATATGGCATGTGAGCTGGTCTCCCCTGAGAGGCAGGCTCTGGTGGGACGGGGCACAGGATGGCCTGGATGGCTGTTCCGCCTGCCCCTAGAAACCTTTCTCAGTTCCAAGCACACCACAAGGGCACATTCCTTCCAGCCTCTCTCCTCAGCAACACCCAGCTCTAACCCCGCCCCGTCAAACCTCGAGAAAACAAACAAGGCTTTGATTCCTTTGTGAGAAAATCAAAGAGCTGCTGAAACTTACTTAAAGGAGAAAGAGACAGAGACAGGGAGAGAGAGAAAGAGAAAAAGAGAGGAAGGGAGGGAGAGGGAGGGAGAGGGAGAGGGAGGGAGAGAGAGAGAGAGAGAGAGAGAGAGAGAGAGACCGCTCTACCACATACTGTTTACTACTTTCAACAGACCCAATCAGAAAGAAGAAATCTGGGTTTAGCTTTAGGAACTGCCTGGAAATATTTGCTAGCTCTTTCAGCTGTGGCTGCCCAGTGAATGAGGTCTCTGAAATTAGCCTTTTAGAGTCAACCTTCTGAAATTAAAAAAAAATCCTTGCAACACTCTTTGCCCTGGAAAAAAGGATGCCTTGCCAAATTCAAATTTTCCTTGGCCAAAGTAACTATTAACAATTCAGCCCTTCGATGAGCTTATAAAGAAAATATTTCCTCTTGACTTTGGAGAAAATACCTTTCACGTGACCTCCAGATATGTTACTTATTTGAAAGATACACAAAATAAACTTGTCTTTTTTTTCCTTTTTTTTTTTTCCTTACTCCAAAATCCTGTTGTTTAAGGAATTCTATGGCTTCAGAAGCCAGCAGGGCGTTTACCCTTTTGGTAGAAGGGTGACAGGATGGTGGTCCCAGGGGACTTCCAGATGTGGGTCTGTTGTGGTTACTGAGCTGTCACTTGTCACACAGTCATGGTCACTATGGAAACTCATCCAGCGGCACACCCGTGATGGCTGCACTCTTACAAACGTACACGATCCCTCAGTGGAAAGTGTCCTTCCCAAACAAAGCAGAGGAAAACACCCTCCCAGAAGACAGCACAAATACTTTTCTATTCAGGCACTGCCCGCAGACCCACTTTCATGAAACACAACACGGCCGTGTCACACACACAGCCCCAAATCAGGGGAGGCACCCGACCCTCAGAAGGCAAACTCTACCCCTGAACAGAACCATTCTGGGGTTTCCATCTGTAGCTCCCCGAAACACTTGCAGCAAGCCTGGCTTGCAGCCGGCAAGTCACATCTAAGGTGAGCGCTGCTTTAAGAAGCTACCGTGCCCTGCTGATGGGTGGAGGGCATGGAGTGTGTTGTTGTTTTGAACCCCAGAGAAAACTTCAGCCAAGAGAACTGCCACGGGATGCACCATGCTATGAGGTGACAGGACTCTCTGTGTTTAATAAAAAAAACAACAACAACAACAACCACGTGGGGACTTACCGATTTGGTCTTCGGGGATCAGCGACTCGATGGGGGGATCCAGCTCTGAGCTCTGAGCCAAATAGTTTTTCACCTGGGTCATGAACTGCCGTATGGTCTGCAGCATGTCGGTGCTGGACACGTGGCACTCCTTGTTCTCCTGCAGAAAGCTCACGTAGTCCTGCACCAGGCAGCCGAAATAGGTGCACTTGTCCCGGGACAGCTCCGCGATCCGCCTGACCATGCGCTTCTCGGGGGTCAGGAAGGAGCTGAACACCCCGCTCATCTTGCGCAGCTGGGACTTGACCAGCTTGGGCAGCACGAAGGAGCTGTTCCTCTTCTTTTTGGACTTGATGGGGGGGGCCATAGTCTCCTGGTCACTCTCTTCCTCGCAGTCCTCCAGGCTGCTGTTGGTGTCCGCCTCGTAGCCAAACAGGGGCATGCTGCGGTCGAACTCCAGCGAGTCGGAGGAGGAAGTGGAAATGCTCATGTCGCTCAGCCTCTGCCTGCCTCCACGCCACGGGGGCCGGGGTTCGGGACCGGCGGCCCTTGTGCAATCCCCCGGGGCCTCGGCAGGCGGGGCCCCACCTGGCCTGCCAGCTGTGCCCGGCCCCGGCTCCTCCGGCTGCGGCTCCCGGCCGGGACACGGCCGGCCGCCGGGCAACGTCTTTGCGCTGCCTTCCGCCTCGAGAAAAGAAGCCTGCTTCTTCAGCCGGGGTGGAGGGATGGGGGTTGGTTTCGTTCCAAGCTGAGCTACGTTCCCATGTTTGTTATGGTTGACTGTTTCTGGCATGCTCGCCTGGGTTTCAGTCCTGGACAGCTGCGGGCTTGTGTGGACACTATTAATAGCGGGTGGCGGGGGCCTGGGTGGGGGGGACCGAGGCCTCTCGGTGCCATTCGCGTTGGGAGTCCTTGTGCAGGGCCGTTTCAGGCCTCCACCGAGGTCCTGGCTGTGCACTTTCAAGAAAAGAGGATTAATAAAACACAGGGCTCCGTTGGTCTGGCTGCACTCCAGCTCCGAAGGCGTCCTGGTTTTTATAGAATGCACTCCATTTATAAGGCAGAGCTGACGAGAGGCAGGACAAACACCGTCTGAGGAGAGAGGCCTATGGGGAGGTGGAGGGTTTGGGGGTTTGTTGTCAGCTGGAGAGCTCCAAAAATCTGAAAGTCATTATCAGTGAACACAAGAATGTAAATACAGTACTCTCGGGCCATTCCTTCACAAATTATAAAAAAGCACACTTGCATGACAACACACGTCTTTGAAGGGGGAGGTGCCACACTTGGGTGTGTGTGTGTGTGTTTTTTTTTTTTTCCTTTTCTTTTTTGCTTTAACTGCATTCCCTTACTGGAAAGGGTAGAAGTGCTGCCAGGCCCAGCTGTGGGCTCACAGAAAGGCTCCAGGGTCTTTTCACCTTCAAAGCCCTTGAGAAGCAGCTTGGCCAACATATAAAGCCAGCCCAGGCTTTGCACAGGTGAGGAAAGGACTGGAACTGTTACAGAATAAGCCTGGAAAAGGCCATGGGGCTCCCCGACTTGCTTTACAAAAACTGAACTTACTTGAAAAGCAAGCCACCCTTTCCAAGCCACTTCTCCTGGAGGTCCCTTCCAGAGGACCTGGCAGTTCCCCTTTAATGGGCCGGATCAGCAGCTGGGCCTGGGGGATGTTACACAATCCGCTTGGGGTTTTACACGTTCAGCATTAAAATCCCAAAAGGAGGAAAAATACACTCATGGAACCCATCAGCAGAAAAAAAGGACGGCAGACCTATGCAAACGCTAAGTTCAAGTTCAACCGTTTATCGTAGTGGTTAGCTGCCCATACTCCCTAAATCTGAGACCTCCTTACTAGGGCAACACCCACTCAACAGTCTTCGGAGTAGTGCACATTGCTTATGCAGCTACGGCCCTATGTCACCCACATACGGGGCTCACACTTCCACACAAGTCGTGGGAGACGGTGATGGTGATGAACGTCATCTGTTGTGATTTCCAGTTGGATTAGGTTTATTCTCTTGCTACAGCTTTGTCTTGCTGTGTTTGCCTAAAATGTGTTTCTTTCCTACGGGCCCAGAATGGCTGATCATGGGGGACAGCAGGGAGGCTGGCACTGGGAGAAGCCCTTGTCCTGTCCTCGCTGTGTCGTAGACATGCCTGATAGTGTCACCTGCTTCCTCTCACCCTTCCTTTCCTTCCCTCTGGCTCTGTGCTGTCCAACGAGAGAGCCATTGAGCACTTGAAATCCAGCCATTGTGACAGAGGCATTCAATTTTAAATTTCACTTCATGTCGATCAATTAAATTTAAGAACAGATGTGCAATTTGATTACTGGCAAACTTTTAAGTAGTTTTGGAACTAGGGTATGTTATGTGAATGCAGTTTTTCAACTGTAAATTTAATGAAATCTAAATGCAGGTCATGTGTTTCTGATGAAAATTTACGAGATGTGCTGTAAGGATAAAATACATACTGGATTCCAACACTTAGGATGAAAAAAAAGAATGTAAAATATCTCGTTAATGGCTTTAAAATACTGCTTTTATTGTATTTGTACTTTTAAAAATACTCCTTCTATGTTGAAATATTTCAGATCTATTACATTAAATAAAATAAATTATAAAAATTAATTTCACCTGTGTCTCTTTAATTTTCTTTAATGGGGCTACTAGAAAATTTAAAATTACACACTGGCTTGCCACATATGCATTTCCCTTGCCCAAGTGTAAGGTCTGGGTGGAATGGCTCCCACCACCTTTGGGTCCATCTTAGGCTTTTACTGCCACTACTCCCAGACTTTATAAGGTTTAGTACATTTATCGCCCATGTGCCTGTTTCTCCCATATGGACTACAGACCTGGGTGGGGGGGAGGAGAGGGATGGACACTATTAACTTTTGACTTCTTGGTGTGGAGCCTGTCACAGAGCAGATCCTCCAGAAACATTTGTTGGAAGGACAAATAAATGACGAACAGAGTTGTAGAAAGTGCTGTCTCTTCACAAAATGAATAATGTGTACACTGACAATTACAAATTGAGTATATATTAATTAGACCTCATTTGCTTCTGGTCAGTGGCCACGAGAACAAGGTATTTTGCATTTATCTTTGCAGGACACAAGCGCTGACGATGACACTTCAGTCCTTCAGCCCCGGCATGAAGCAGGCACTGCCCGCTGGCCACAGAACCAGGAGTTCCTGTGGGTGGAGATCAGCATCGAAAACAGACCTGGAGCAGGTCTTCAAGAGGCCTGCAATCTAGTTGGTTATATTCACTTAAATTCAAGAAATGTCTTAAACTCTCTCCAAAGGTGTCTGAAACTCCACTGCAAGAGATGGCGTAACTTTTCAGCAGGGACATTATCCTACCCTGGTATTTTTACCAGGAATCGGTTTCCCAATCCCGCTACCTAACTGCCCATCAGACAGGCCTCAGACACATGTAGCAATTCTTTTGAAGCAATCTAAGTTTGAGAAGGGAGTCTGAATCTATCTCCAGGCGTCTCATGGGTCCTAGGAGCCCTGGTATTTGCATTTCAGCATCTCAAATTTCCATTCCACTACTATGGCCTGGTTGTTATTCTTTTGGAAGACTGAAGTCCTGAAAATCTTAAGAGAATCTCCCCTTTCAATCTAGGGGGAAAGCTCCCCCCCCAGAGTTAAACCCACAAAGATTCTTCATGGCAATGGCACAAGGAAGTGAAATTGGGTGAAATGTATGTCCCGATCCATTGTCAACCACTGTCCAGAAGCATGATGTTGCGTTTAGGGGCGTTGGCAAAGGGGCAGGAGGGGGAAGCCAGTGCCCAGCTGGCCAGAGCGAGGATGCGTGGCAGCATAGGGGACATGACCCAGGACACCAGGACTGAAATTGAACAACAAGAGAGGAAGTGAGACAGATGTTACTTGAGATGCCTGCACGGTTAAATTCCCCAAAGCACAGAAGTGCTGTCAATGCCCGTGTGTTCTTTCAGAACAAAACTCGTGCACGTGAGATGTGCTGCGCTATTTCCCTTTCTGCCAAGCACCCCCTTTCCCAGTAGGATGCTGCAGAAAGGAAAGAAAGACACGACCCATTACAGAAGTTTGTGTTCCGTTAGGACTTGGACGTTTAGGGTAGCTTAAACCTGACGGGAGTCACTGGGGAGATGTGGGGGTGACCCGGGCGACCCAGGCAAATGGAGGGCTTGCCTCTGAGAGACAGTTCAATATTTGACTTAGGAAAAGACTCTCAGCAGGTGTGATTCAGGGACCTCATGGACCTGCAGGCCACGTTTTGCCACGGAGTTGGGGATTATTTTTCGATGGAACAGTGTATCACCAGCCAGCCTAACACTGACTCTGCTCCATAGATTCATTTCAGGAGAGACCTGGGCAGGGGCACCCACTTACTTAGTCCCAGCTGGGCTAGTTCTTCAAGCCGAGCCTCAGTCTTGGCTGTTGAAATGGCATAAGGCAACTTCAAGGTAAACGGCAGAACGTCCCTGATTTTTCAAAAGAGAGAATATTTGTAATTATATGTCTTGTTTCTATCTCTTGTTTGCATATCCATCCTAGAGATGTTTTAGCTTCAACTGAAATGTCCTAAGGAGATGTTTTAGCTTCAGCTGAAATGTCCTAAGGAGACACTACATCCTACCTAACCAGGCCTTGTCTTTACTGGGGACGGGACCGCAGGATTACTATTCTTGACTCTAGGAACACACTCGGGACAACCTGAGAGATGACAGGCTGACTGGTTTTGGTATCTGTAGCGAGGACCAAATTTCCTTCCCGGGGTAGTTGAAATGTATCTAGCGTTAATATCAGAATCCTTATGTTGGTGGATCTTACATATATACACATAAAACATTATGTACTCATTTGCTGCATGTTCCAAACATTGGGCCCCAACTCATTGAACAGGACTGTGTAATCCTAAACCAAGATTTATGATCTCACTTCCTTACACACGGCAGGTTCTCCACCACTATCTGTTGGTTTTACTTTGACATCTTCCAGCTAGAGCCCATGCGTTGTGCTTTGTGTGCTGGAGACAAAACTTCCTCTTGTTTTAAGGTAGTGCTTTTCTATCTGTAATGTGCACACGAATCCCTGGGAGTCTTGTTTTACTGCGCGCTCTGATTCAGGAGGTCTGGGTGAGGCTGGACATTTCTGCCACGCTCCCAGGCGATGTTGCTGCTGCTGCCCCTGCACCGTGCTGAGTAGGGAGGCAAATGGAAATGACTTCATGCAACAACCCTGCCCCCAAGCAGCATGGGATCATGTGTGCACCAGCAAACACACGCACCCACCATCACAGACCAAAAGGCCCAACAGGAAGGAGCTGAGTGGAGCTGCCACCAGGGTCCTTCCATGGCCAGTGAATAGTGTCACCACCAGTAAGTGCATGGACCATGACCTCCTGCTTTCTCCAAAAGGGCAAAAGCAGACCTAACAAACATCTGCTCATTTTCATATACAAGGGATAAACATTGGTGATTCCCCGCTCCCCAGGGCTCACACAAGGCCTTGCCTGATACTGACAGGGAGAAAGCATGTTTCGAATAAATGAATGAATGAATATGCAATAACAATGGTGACTTATCCAAAAATAAATTTTTTTCAGTGGTGGTATTGGTCTTACAAAAAAAGAACTCAGGGGCGCCTGGGTGGCGCAGTCAGTTAAGCAGCCAACTCTTGGTTTTGGCTCAGGTCACAATCTCAGGGTCCTGGGATCGAGCCCTGCGTCAGGCTCTGCGCTCTGTGGGGAGTCTGCTTGAGGTCCCTCTCTCCCTCTCCTTCTGCCCCTCCCCCTGCTCATGCTCTCTCTTTCTCTCTCTCTCTCTCAAATAAATAAATAAATCTTTAAAAAAAAAGGAATTCATTCCTTCATTCAACATCATCTAGGTGCTGAGAACGAACAGACAAAATACCCTGCCTGCCTGCATGGAGTTTCACTCCAGTGGACACCAAAAGACAATGAACGAATATGCAGTTCATAGAATACACAAGAAGGGGATGTATGCCACAGATTTTTAAAAAACGTGCAAAAGGGGAATAACAAAGAATATTCAACTGAGAGTTGGCCAGTGAGAGTTGGCCAGAGAAGGCCTCATGAGCAGGCAGCATTTGACTGAAGATCTAAAGGGGGTCAGGGGGTAAACCATGAAAGAAAGAACTTTCTAGGCAGAGGGAGCAGCAGGTGCAAAGGCCCTGGGGTGGGAGAGGGTCTGGCATATATGAAGAACAGCAAGGAGGCCATCATGGCTGAGGCGGAGTAAGTGAGGGACAAAATGTAGAGCTTTTGCCTGTATTTTGTCTACACAAGATGCTGTGAAAATTTCCATTGAAGAGAATAACTATCCCAAACAACTCATTGTTTACAGTAAGATTAGGCAACATTCTAAACTGAATCAGATTAAATCTGGATGACCAGAGAATTCTGGAACCCCTGAAGCTGTTGACAATGAATAACAAATTACTAAGGTCAATGAAAAGAGCAAAACATGAATACAATGTGATTTGTCACATGGCCTCTAATATACTGCTCACATAAATACTAGGGGTTGGCGGTCAGGAGGCGGCTCTTTCCTGAGTTGTCAAGCCTGGGTCACCCCATTTCCAGGAACCCTTTCGTCTGCCTCCAAATGGTGTGAACACCTCCTTCTTCTTGTCCACTTGCATCTGTTCTGGATGAAGCAGGCGGAGCCTCAGGGGATGGCAGCGTTTGTAATAGCTGCTGCCCGACCCGGGAGAGGCAATGACTCAGACTATAGTCTTAAAGGAAGATTAATGGGAAGCAGAACTTTGTAACACCAAAGCATCATATAAATATATGTTTCTATGGCTGTACAAACTTAATTAAAATCTTCTTTCTTTAGACAATTGGGGGGAAAGCCACATATGACAAAACCAACCTATGTTTATTTTAAGCTTTTACCTTGCCTAATGCAGTACCTGGAGCCTAAACATCACATGGCTGGTTTTGGTTTTTCTTAAGGGCACGTATGACAGGAAACCATGCCTGTATTTCACTAATGGGTGGTTTTCCGCTTTGATCTCCTGGAAAATTAGATGTTGCGCATGAGTCCTCTTCCACTGCACTAGCTAAGGGTAAAACATAGCATCTCCTCACACACACACACACACACACACACACACACACACACACATACACACAGTCGCTTCCCTCTTACTTTATCCTGTTAAGGAAAGGAGCCCGGATTCTAAAACCTACGTAGCAGACAAAATAAAGCCAACTTAGGTATAAATGTTTCACTCAAGAGTTTTAGGACACACATAATTTACTTTTGAACCTTTGCTCTAATGTCATGTTTCTAAAGGGGAGGAGACTAACTAGTGAGCACCTACTATTGCACCAAGCACTGTACCTCACGTCGGACCCACACAGCTCTGAGGTCTCCCATTCCGTGGATCAGGAGTGCAGGATAGCATAAATGCGGAGGTCCCTGCACCCACTCACAGAGCTAATGTGGAATTAAGTGGGGCTGGGAACCCAGGTACATTGGACCCCAAGGTCCATGGAGGGGCGCTGTACAGTGGCAAGATATGAGCTCTAGCATCAAGGCAGGCCTGGGTTTAAATCCAGTATCTGCCACATATTAACTGAATGATCGTGGGCAAGTGTCCCACTCTCTGAGCCATGGTGTCTTCCACGGTTGCCACGAGGATTAGAAATAGTGTATATATGGGACCTGGCACCTATAAAGAAAGCCCCTGAAATTATCATTATACTTAATCAGTGATAATGAAGAATTATTATTTCCTCTAGCCCTTTGCTACTCAAAGTGTAACTGTGAGCAGCATTGGCCTCATGACCTGGGAGACTGTTGGAAAAGCAGACTCTCAGACGCTGCCCCAGACTCCCTGAATCAGAACCTGCATTCTAACAAGATTCCAGGTGATTCTAGTGTGCAGAAGAGTTTGCGAGGCAGCACTCTCCATGACACTGAGGATGCCGAGTGACAGGGAGCGACCAGGAATTCATGGCCAATGTTTGCATCTCATTTGTGTCCTCAGCCTGACTCTTCATGTACCTTCCTGATGTGGCAAGCCACATGCTGACTGATTCATGAATTCTCTAGCCTAGTGCACCTGTGCATATGCATTCTGGGGGACACTGGGGCTGAAAACCCAACCACTTTTTCTCTGTGAATACATTTACGGACCAGTAACCAACTAGAACATTTCAAAAATATTGTGGTCAGACTGGGTCAAATCAAGTACTGATGCCTAAGAACACTGACTTAGGTAAACGAGTAATATAAAGCATTAGAGGAGAAACAAAAACATGAAGAACTTTTGCATTTTGAGGGAAAAAAATAGGAAAATGAATCTTAGGGCTCTCTGATCACAAAATGTCAATGTGGGGATTTTTCCATCAGCACCTTATATTGGTATCGTACTTTGTAGTGTAGAGAAGGCTTTCTTGTGCTTTACCTCCTTCAGCCATCAAACAGCCGTGGACAGCAGGTATACCAGTGTCATGAATACTGAGGGGAGAGATGGTATCTTTTGGGTGCTGCTGCCAAATACTGCTTTATAAGCGTAACGATTTTTCGCAACAACAGGACAGTCAACAAGCCAACTCTGAAGAGTAAGCATTGGCCAACTTCACCTCTGATCAACATGTTAGTGTTGAAATTCACTTTTGGGAACTGGTTGGCCTCAAACCAGACCAGGTGTAGATTCCTGGGGCCAGTGGGGGCTTCTGCACTGGCTTTTTGTTCTCTTTGGGCAGCCAATACTCATCCTCACATAGGCCAAGGGCTCTTGCCCACTGGGTCCAACTCTAGATGAAGCCCCTTGGTTTCTTCCTCCGGGTACTCAGCACCGGATGCCCCCACTGAAAGTGCCTCCCCACCCTCAGGCCATTGACTGTGTGGCTTTGCCGGCCTGGTGACATCTAGGGATCAACAGCTCAGTGGCTGCCCCTGGGAGGGTCTAGCCCAACAGGTACAACAAACATCTAACTCCGTCTTTGAGAACTAACTTGATCCTTAAATTAATATAAAGGAAAGGAACCCCACATAAGCTTCTCCATTTCAGACTGGGATGGCTAGGAGACATGACCTTTGGAAACAACCCCGGAACGCATGCCTGTCTGCACTCCATCGGCTGCACCAGGCACACAGAGAAGCCAAGGGGGCCAACTGAGCCCTGCGGCCCTACATGGAGGCAACGTCAGCCTCTGCAGATGAAGACTATGGATTCTGAATCACCAAACGAACCCTCCATTTGACAAACTTTGATGGCTAGAAAGGAAAGAAACGGGGAGAGCCTTCAACAACTCACAGCCTCCCCACACTTACTAACACGGTGATCTGGGGCTGAACTACTTCTAGTTTAACACAGTTGCTTTAGTTACAAAAAGGGCATGAGCACCAAGTGGGCGCATAGGACAGTGATGTAAGATTTATGGGCTGGTTTACGGAGCCTGTATTTCTAGCATGAACTGCATCCCCTGGAGAGTTTTCAGAAACATTATCAGGGACCTTTAAATGTTAGAGGTCTGCATCGTGGGTCCCTTTCTGTGTGTGTGTGTATGTGTACATGTGTGTGTATTTCCCCTGCTTGACAGGTTTAGGTGAAAGGAACCATGGGAACAGCTTGAAGACACGGGCATATTAATTCGGAGGGGCCAGGGTAGTATTCTGATCTTAAGCCTGGCAGAGGGGACTTGGTGATTGTTTTAATTCAGTAGCCAATCTGCCAATCCTTCTAGGGACATCTAAAAGGCAGCAAGCCTCCCAGACTCCTCTGCCCCGCTTTCATCAAGAAACCCCGGGGCTGTTTATACTGCATGCACCAAGCAGGTGCTTGAAATCATAAGAGGTGAAGAGTCTTACCTGCTGATGCAGTAGAAAGCAATGAGCCGGAATAAATCCGCAAAACTGATTCCTGAGCCTTCCAGGGAAAAGGCTGCAAAAGAGATTTCAGAAACCAGCTGAGTGTCCCTGAGCATTGTTCTGGGAAACGAAAGGCCCTCTGGTGTTGTCCGCTGTGTATGTAGGACCATCACTGTGCTCTCAAACCAACTACTGTGCGGCTTATCAGAACCAGCTGTGGGGGGGATGTGTGTCACCAGAAACAGGCCAGTAGAGAGTCCATGGCCTAGAAGTTCAGGCCCTGACTCATTTGGAGCACAGGCTCCAGTGCTTGGTAAACAAGACCAGGACGGGCTCAAATTGCACAACTATCTTTTTAAAAAATTCAAACACATGGGGCGCCTGGGTGGCTCAGTTGGTTAAGCGTCTGCCTTTGGCTCAGGTCATGGTCCCAGGGTCCTGGGATCGAGCCCCACATCGGGCTCCCTGCTCAGCAGGAAGCTTGCTTCTTCCTCTCCCACTCACCCTGTTTGTGTTCCCTCTCTCGCTGTGTCTCTCTCTGTCAAATAAATAAATAAAATCTTAAAAAAAAAAAAATTCAAACACAAAGCTGGGCAGGCGACAAGGGGCCATTCAGGTCAGCACGAGAGGCCATGAGCATACAACAGTGCTGGGGAAACACCAAAGCCCCCACTGCCCTTGACCCTCCTTGGGTGGACCTACTGGGTCACATTCCTCTCTTCCAAAACAGGCCACCTCTGGTTAAGACACAAGGCAAAAGGAGTACAAAGCTTGGAGGAAAACACAAGGTTCCAGGAAATTAGCTTTGGCATAAATTCAGTAGGGAAGATTCTAAACCCCATTTACTTCAAGTGCCCCCACCCGCAACCACCACCACCACCAAGTGCACAAGCTTCCCAGCGACCATGTGCTGGCAAGACGGTGAGCCATCTTGCACATCTTCCAAATGGCAGGACAGCGAGTGGTTTGACTTCAGATATTTATGTATTTGCCAACCACTCCTCACGCCGTGTCGGCCAAAATGCCACTCAGGCAGTCATCCTTCCAAAAACATTCCAAATAGCCTCGGCTTTGTGAAGATTTCCTCTGTTCCTCAATCAGATGCATTTTTCTCCCTCTTATAACACTCCATATCCTCATTCGTGTTGCCTGTTATGTGCGTATGTTGTCTCTGCTTATTTAGTATCTCTGTAGCACCCGCAAACGCACTTATGCCTCTACAGATGCACCATGACAGACAGAAACATACACGTGCACCATGACAGACAGACAGAAACAGAAACATACACGTGCACCATGACAGACAGACAGAAACATACACGTGCGCCATGACAGACAGACAGAAACAGAAACACACACGTGCACCATGACAGACAGACAGAAACAGAAACATACACGTGCACCATGACAGACAGACAGAAACAGAAACATACATGTGCACCATGACAGACAGACAGAAACATACACGTGCACCATGACAGACAGACAGAAACAGAAACATACATGTGCACCATGACAGACAGAAACATACATGTGCACCATGACAGACAGACAGAAACATACACGTGCACCATGACAGACAGAAACAGAAACATACACGTGCACCAAGACAGACAGACACAGAAACATACACGTGCACCATGACAGACAGACAGAAACATACACGTGCACCATGACAGACAGATAGAAACAGAAACATACATGTGCACCATGACAGACAGACAGAAACATACACATGCACCATGACAGACAGAAACAGAAACATACATGTGCACCATGACAGACAGACAGAAACATACACGTGCACCATGACAGACAGACAGAAACATACACGTGCACCATGACAGACAGAAACAGAAACATACATGTGCACCATGACAGACAGACAGACAGAAACATACACATGCACCATGACAGACAGAAACATACACGTGCACCATGACAGACAGACAGAAACAGAAACATACACGTGCACCATGACAGACAGAAACAGAAACATACACGTGCACCATGACAGACAGACAGAAACAGAAACATACGTGCACCATGACAGACAGACAGAAACAGAAACATACACGTGCACCATGATTTCACGAGCTGAGTAGGAGGAAGCCAATGTGGGGTAGGTTAACCTCTCTGAGCCTTGGTTTTCTCATCTGTACAATGGACAAGAATAGTACTTTCCCTCTCTTCCAGAAGGGTAGGAGTGGGAACTGAAATTTTTAAGAAATGGAGTAATTGTAGGTAGGTGATACGTCACCGAATTCTACTCCAGAAACCAATATTGCAGTGTATGTTAACCACGTCAAATTTAAGTAAAAAGAAAATAAATAAATAAAAGTAAACAAATAAGCAAACACCAAGATCTGGGCATTAGGTGTGCTGGTTCCTCCTGGGGTATTGCTTCTTTTAGGTGTTATTCTCTCAGCTGACAGACCAAATATATGAGTGTATAGTAACCTGTGTAAATACATGTAACTACAAATATTCCCTGTATGTAACCATCTGTATCAATATCAAGAGAAACCTGAGTTCTTACTGATGATCCAACACTAATCCTTACCATGTGGATCATTCTAGCCTCCTGCGCTTGTTTATCTGTAACTTACCCTCCAACAGTGAGAAACATGCCTCCCACCATCTGCCACCATTTACTTCATAAAGTCCAGTATACATGTATAGTGGCGTCAGAACTGTTAACCTGTCCCCCTGTGGGAAGCCACTTTTATGACTACAGTATAGTACTCATGTGCAGTTCTTTTTGCCTCTAGTCTTACAGGCTTGATTGTCATAATGCCAGTTATGCAAGTAAAATCTGTTTATTACCTAAAAAAATGCAATACAATACAATACAATACAATACAATACAATACAATACAATTAAATTAAAAATGGAGTAATTCATGTGAAAGCAGTCTATACAAGTATGAGCTGGTCTTTATTATTAAATCATACTGTCCAGATGTTGTGACAAAATATCTGTTTTCCTAGCAAGCCCTTCCTTTCTCAATCCACCTCCATTCATAGAGAAGCCAGGCCCTGGCCAGGAAGGGGCTATCATGGCTGCACCAAGATCTGTGGTAACTAGTTACAAAGGAATGTTTTGCTCAGACCAGCTTTTTCAAGCACTGTAAGTCCCCTGGATGGGAAGAGGGAATTGATAAAAGTCTTGACACAATCAAGAGGAAAAATCTTTAGCTGGGAGGAATCTGAGATGAACACCAAGAAAGTTTTAAAGTACAAACACTAACTGTGCTTACTGTAGGGGGACAAAGAGGGGGCTTCCAGGCTAACTTATCATGCTTCACTTTGGATATTAGAAGGGATGTAAAAACCACTTACATCTATCACTTCTTGGCTAGCCAACTTCCAAAAGCCACCTCAGCATTGCCTTCCCTCACTTAAAATTTGATCCACTGTCTTTGGAATGGAGGGTTTGCAATCTATCTTGTGATTACCTCCTCATGCAAATACACTGGTATAAGCCATGCGCCAGGGTCACTGACCACTCGTGGAGGTTTTCCGGGCATCAGTGACCTTGTGGAGCCTGGAGGAAACACATCTCAAGGCCCAGGTTGACAGCTGAACCTGAGGCTGGCCACAAAGAGGCTGGCAGGTTTTACTTCTGCTGGAAACGTCTCCTCTAGACTCTGTGAAGGCCATTTGGTTCAGGAAGACTATGAACTCTGGGCTAAGTATAATCTCTTCCTTGCCCTTAAACTAACCTCAGTACCTTCGTTTTCTTCAAATGCAGGGACTGAGGCTTGCTTAGGTGGAAATTGGGAAGCAAGCAAATGTCCTGGTCTCAGTCTTGCTATTGAGAGAGTCGCTGGGCTTCCAAACTCACCTCTCCTGCCTCAGCTTGCTAACGTGTGCTGTCAATGAAGCCTTCCCCTTTGGGGCACAGAGACACTACGGATCCTTTCCTGGAGGCTGCCAGTACACCAGCACTGTGTGTCCCCTTTTATATTTAAAACGTGGCCTCCCGAGACTTCACGTATTCAGGGATTACCGAATAGCAGAAGAAAACCAAAGCCACCACTCTCCCTTCAAAACTTCCGCCGGTTGATTTTTTGAGGGCTGGATTCTGCCTCTGATGAGCTGCATTTCACAGACGACTGAACAGTGATTGTCTGGAGGGAACACGTCCGCTTAAGGGTAATTTACAAAGATGTGCAGACACATGCTTTCGCATGACATCCCATAAAAAGGCCCAATCGCTCTGGCTTGTCCTGTGGGTTAGTCATCAGCAAATCTAGGAACCAAATCCATGCTCTACTTAACTGGGAAGGGGACAAGAAAGCCAACCTGCCATGTGCCAAGCAGTGGGCTGCACGCTTTGCACACACAGGTTGTTTAATTAAACCGTTAACAGCTCCCTGATGCTGCGATCACTCCATTGTCCTGATAAGAAAACCAAGGCTCCTAGGGTAGGCTACCTGCCCAGTCATTGAGTGAAGTAACAGTGCCAGGACTCAGATTCATGTCTGTCTGTCTCGAAGGGCAAGCTCTGTCCACTTCCACTTGCTCGGGTGACCACAGGCCCTCCCGTCAACCAGGACTTCGCCATCCAGTGACCACTTACTGTACGTGCTTTCCTTTATGGCAAATTCCTTGAGTGGGGCTCCAAATTCACAGGGCAGGCGAAGGGAGAGAACTTTCTTCTGCATTTTAGTGGATTTACGAACCAGGAAGATCTGGCGGAGGGAAAAAAAAAAAATTCAAGCTTAGGAAATATCTAGAAGGTGAGAAACTGGGCATAGGATTTCCTGCACACATGATGTCCACGACTAGAATGACCTTCATAACTAAACCACAAGGCTCAACCCGGGAATCTCAACAAGCAGGCCACAGCTGCCCTCCTTTGATACCTGGCTTCAAAAGAATCCTACTTTCCCTTTGACAGAAGCTTCTCCATGAGACTAGTGCTCCCTCAGTCTGCAGACACATTATCAGTTTGGTGATTGTTTTATAGCTCGTGTTATGTGTTCACTAGCCCGTGTCTTATATGGGCATCATGCTGAAACCCAGATTCTAAACACAGGTAACATGGCTAAACCATAGGAGGTGAATTGGCAGTTCATTGGCTAATTTGGCTCATAGGTGTATTAATGAGAGAAAATTAAATTTGTGGGGCACCTGGGTGGTTCAGGCAGTTGAGCATCTGATTCTTAATTTCAGCTCTGGTCATGATCTCGGGGTTGTGGGATCAAGCCCTGTGTTGGCCTCCACGCTTAGTGGAGTCTGCTTCTCTCCCTCTCCCTCTGCCCCTCGCTGCACACTATCTCTCTCTCTCTCAAATAAATAGATAAATCTTAAAAAAAAAAAAAAAAAAGAAAAAAGAAAATTAAATTTGTTACCAAGAGTGAAAAAGCAGGTTTTTAAAATTAAAATCTCAGTTTCTAGCCTCTCCTGGAAAACAGGATGATATGGCAAGACCAGGTACGGTGACAACCGCTGGAGCTAAAAATGGCTGCCCCATTAGGGAGGTGGGGAGGTATGTCCTGAGGTTCACTGAAGCCAATCCTGGGGCTGCAGGTCCATTTACACCTGACTCACCCCAATTTGTGACAATCTCCCTGCAGTTTCTAATACTGTCTTCAGACATGTGCATTGAACCAACTCACCTCCCACTGCCCATCTTGGGCCACCATTCTGGCCTCTAACACTGCAGAGGCAAGTATGCCCTATACCACTATGCACTGCACAACTCCAGGGGGCACCAATTACCTGGGCTACAAATCAAATGGTGCCCCCTACAGTGTGCAGTGGGACAGCCTGGCTGAGTTCTGGTTCCCTTCTGGATTAAGTACATGATCCTTCTCCAAGGATCCTGTCCTGTCTTATTTCTCTAACCACTTCTCCTCTTCTCTCTGCATTCGGACACCATGCTCTCTGCTCCCTTACTCTTACTATTTCACCTAATCTTCACTTCCCTCCATATGTCCAGTCAATAGCTCCTAAGAAACTTCTTCTGGGTAGAGGGTGGTAGGGTGGCTATGGGAATTGGGTGTCTGCTGAGAGGGAATTAGGAAGACCTCTGAGTTCTCTCTTCTCTCCCAGCACCCACGGGGAGGCAGCCATGGGATAGAATACATCTAATAGCCAGTTCTGGGAGTCAGTGTTTCTGAGACACTGAAACAGATATTTCCTAAACACTATCCCAATGGGTACAAAAGCCCAAAGCACTGCTGGGAGCCAGCTGTTGGTTGGTGGAGTAGAAGTATTATTCCCTTGTGCAGGTGGGGATCTCTTGAAACTTGGGGGTCAGGGAGAGTATAACCTTATTTCCTGAATGTCTGAAGCTTTAGAACAGGGTTTGGTAAAGTTGGGCCTGTGGACCAAATCTATCCTGCTGCCTGTTTTTATAAATAAAGCTTTATTGAAACGAAGTCACACTCATTCATTTACATGCTGTCTATGGTTGCATTTTCACTACAAGGTGGAGCTGAGAGGTTCTTTTTTTTTTTTTAAAGATTTTATTTATTTATTTGATAGAGAGAGCGAGAGAGCACAAGCAGGGGGAACAGTAGAGGGAGAGGGAGAAGCAGGCTCCCTGCCAAGCAGGGAGCCTGATGCGGGGCTCAATCCCAGGACCCTGGGATCATGACCTGAGCTGAAGGCAGACGCTTAACCATCTGAGCCACCCAGGCACCCCGTGCTGAGAGGTTCTGACAGACTGTATGGCCTACAGAGCCAAAAAATATATATATTTTTTAATTTATTAGAGAGAGAGAGAGAGAGAGCACAAGCAGGGGGAGCGGCAGGCAGAGGGAGAAGCAGGCTCCCCGCTGAGCAAGGAGCCCAATGTGGGACTCGATCCCAGCACCCTGGGATCATGACCTGAGCCGAAGGCAGACGCTTAACCGACTGAGCCCCCCAGGCGTCCCCAGAGGCAAAAATATTTACACTTTGGCCTTTTACAGAAAGTTAGCCGATTCCTGTCCTAAGATGTAGATGAAATAAGGATGGTGGCGCCCCAAGGACCCATGATACCACTGCTGGACTTTCAAATCTTCCTTCCTCTCACACCTGCTTTTCCTTCTCTTCAGCGTTCTTGCTTCTGATGCACTCTGGCCTCTCCTGATCCATGCTGCTCCTGTCCTCCGCCTGCCCTCAGCTTGCCCTATCTCGTCAGACAGGTCCTGTCCAGGGATCAAGGAGGTAGACAGACAGAACATTCCACCTGACTTGTTCCCCACAGGTCTCAGCAGGAATGGATGTGCCCCATGCTGGGAGGGAAGCTGAGCAGGGAAGGGAATTGTTGCCTAGCAACAGGGCAACCTCCCTCTTCAGAACTTTTGTGCAGAAATGCAGGAACAGACAACTCAACCTCCAAAAAGAAGGGGCCCCACAGACGTGGGTCCTGATCATACAGACCCAGACTAGAGGCAGCGACCTGGCATGCTGGCCAAGGAATTTTCCACAAAGATGATCAAATATTGCACCTAATCACCCTGAGCATGTTCCAACAGAAGTCTCAGTCCCGTCTGTTTCTGTCAGATGAGAAACAAAGACCCACTTATAAGTCAAAAAGTGATAACGGAGAGGCTCTGGCTGATAGGAAACCCAAAGTTTATTTTTGTGCCCAATTGCTACAACCATTCTCAGCCAGCTATGATGGAGTTTGTTTTTTCCCTTTATTTCCCTTGCTTCTCCATCTATTTCTTAGTTTCTATGTCTTGTCATGAGTTGTTCCAAGTCTTACTTTATCTGTGCTTTATTGTATTTATCCTTTTTTGGGAAGTAGATATGGTACGTAAGCACTGTCCAACACAACCTTCTGTGTTGGAAACATTCTATATTCTGCACCATCCTATATGGTAGCCTCCAGCCATCTGTGGCTAGTGAGCACCTCAAATGTGGCTAGTACAACTGAGGAACTGAATTTTTAATTTAATTTAATTAGTGCAAATTTAAATAGCCACACTGGGCAAGTGCCTACCATATCGAACAGCAAAGGACACCAATCACTGAATAACATTTTTTGAGGAACCTCTATAGAGTCATGGAGTGGTCTTGATTAAGAGACTGGTGTTGTTGGGTAGATGGTAGCTGGACTGTGAGCCCTGTGTGAAACCACTGAGGAAACCCAAGAGAAACAGGATTACATCAGCAGCCAGAGCAGACAAGTCTATGGACACAGAACTTTGGAACTTTTGAAGTCCCAAGTTGGATGGCTGGGCACTGGCAGGGTTTCCAGCTTAGAATGAAAACAGCAGTGGCAGCTGAGGACTCCACAACCAGGCTCATCCTCAGTGCTGAGGCCCAAGAAGTCAGCCAGGGCCTTCAGCCAGGGGCCCTCCTCATTACCCAGATGCCCTGTCATCCTGCCCACTCCTGGACCTCCCTTGGTAACTGAGTCAATGAAGACAGAAAGACAAACCATGAAGGGCTCTTTTCCTCAGAGCTGCCTCCATACATCCCACAATCCCCCTTGCATTGTGACCCTGATGCACACTGGAAGCCATGCTCCCTACAGCCTAGGAAGAATTTTCTGGAACTCCAAGTCTTTCTCTTTAAAAAAGCAGAATTCTGTGAGATTCTGAGTCTTACCCCCGGAGGCTGGGACTGGAGGACTTCCGCTGCCTCCTCCTCACTCAGACTCAGCTGCAGCCAGATCGGGTGGGTGTGGAGAAGCCGGTCCAAAATGCTGAGCCTGTTGGAGAGGCTGTCATAGCCAGAGTCCCGCGGATAGGTCTTCACATCCTTTTCTTCGGAAAAGCCATCATCCTTGTGTCTTACCATGCTAGGAGAAAGAGAATTGGCAGGGGTCAAATGGCTGCAGCCCCATTTCTCTGACGAGGAGACCATCCTATAGTCTCCAGGCTAGAGCTGTCCTAGCCCATACGCCATCTTTCATCGCCACCTCACTTGTCTTCCCCTCCAGCCTGAAAGCTAATCACCATATTAGCTCTCACTCCATATCTATACTATTAAACAGAATATTTGACAGACCCAACAGACCTTCTATTTCTAACCCAGTTTTCAGAAGGTTCTAAACATCCTGAATGCTGTTGAGTCTGTCTTCTGGCATTAAACCATTTCACCATTTGAGCACAGAACCCTAAATGCTACGTTCCATATGGCAGCACGAGGTCCTATGGCTCAAAAGCATATATCATAAGCACAACCATGGCATGCTCTAAAAGCAAAAACAAAACATTCACACTCACTCATGCACACTCATTTTTGTACCCGAATGAACTGGATTTCATCTCTTTTCACACATCTAGGCATTTTTATTACTAATATTATTTGTAATGAAATCTTACAGTTGCATAATGCTGTGCTATTTATAAAATCATACTAACATAAGTTCATTATTGCCATAAAGTGGAAACAGCCCAAATTTCCATCACCTAATGAATGGGTAAATAAAATGTGGTCTATCCATTCAATGGAATTTTATTCAGTCATATTATTCATTCATTCTTTTTATGAATGGAGTACTGATGCATGCTCCAAAATGGGATGAACCGTGAAGACTTCATGCTAAGTGGAAGCAGCTAGAGACAAATATTTTGTGATTCCACTTATACCAAATATCTGGACTAGACACAAATAGAGAAAACAGAAAGATTAGTGGTTGCTTGGGACTGGGGGCGGGGGCGGGATGGGCAGTGGTTGCTAATCAGTGTGGAATTCCTTTTTGAGGTAAAGAACATGTTCTGGATCCAGACGTGTTGATGGCTGTACGACTTTGTGAACGTGCTGAAAATCACTGAATTATACACTTTAAGGTATGATCTGTGAATGAAATCTCAGCTAAAAAAATATTATATTGATTTCCATAGTTGTCTTTGGGTGCCAACGCTAATCGTGTGACTGAGTATGTAATCCCCATTTTACAAATGAGAAAACTGAGGCCCAAGAAGGTATTGGGCTGTCCAGAATTATAAACACCCATGAAATGGAAGAGCTAGAAATTCAAGAGGTCTGGTGTTCCTCCAACTTTGCAGGTAACAAGTAAGATCATGAACACAGGAGAGCTTATAACAATGTGGGGTCTACTATGTGCCAGGCCCTTTGCAAACATTCTGTCATTTCCTTTAAAACAGCCCCCAAAGGCAGGTACCAGGAATCCAGCGTTAAAAAAGGGGAGGGGGGTACAGAGAAGCCCAGACTGCTTGAGTAACTGCTCAAAGCAAGGATATGCCTCTGGTGATAGTGAGTAGGTGGGAATTCCAATCCAAGAGTGCCTGGCTCTGGTGTCTCTTTCCCTCTACCACGCCCTGACTCTCAATGAGCTGGTCATCAACACTAGTCCTGGAGTGGCCAGTGAAAAATAATAGACTTGATCATTCACATTTGAAGGGGCAAGTTCAGGTTAGGGTTCAAATGGTCTTCAAACATCTAAACCCAAAGAAACCCAAATGTGTGGCCTGAATGAAGTTTTCAACATTGTGAATTATGATGATAAAGCCAAATGGTAGGCAAGAGTGGGAAAATGTTAAAAAAAAAAAAAAAAAAGTGTGCTCTTCCCATGTGGACCACTCCACTCCTAAGAGGTGGGACTGACTATAGAAGAAGCCAACCTAAGGCAATCATTTTTGGGTAAGCAGGCTCAGTATCAATACCCACAAGGATAGTGCACCGGCTGGCCAGACCCCCATCCTAATGTCTTCCCTGCACATTCTTGACTTTCTGCAGATCTGAAGAATCTCATGCTTCCATTCAAGATTTACATTTTGTTTCCCCTTAAAGTTTTCCTTTACCTTTGCTACAACTTTCCAGATGGAAGAGTCTGTGCCAAAAAAGAGCAGTTTCTCATTCTGCAAATGCCATCCCAGGGCCTCCAGGTATTTTGAAGTGAATCTTTGCAGCTATAAGAACGCACTCTTCAATATGAAGCGGCATTAAAATTCCTTTCACATGAGGTAAACGGAGGCAACTTTAGAGCAGTGATTCTCAATGCTGGCTGCCTATAAAATTGCCTGGAGCTTAAACATGTTTTGATGGCCAGACTGCACCCCAGATCAAATAAATCAGACACTTTGGGGTGGAACACAGGCATCAGAATTTTAAAAATTTCCCCAGGCAATTCCAACTTGCAGCCAAGTTTACAACCACTGCACTGGATTGGCGCTTGAGCCTAAGAGAGAAATCTCCTGGGGTTTGTTAAGCTACAGATTCCTGGTTTCAGCCTCAGAGGGTCTGATTCCACAGCCCTGGGGTGGGGCTCTGCATTTCTAACAAGCTCCAGGAGATGCTGATGCTGCAGTCTGAGGAGCATTTGCTTGAGATCTAAGAGCAAAATGTGCACTGGAACCCAGAACCAGTGAGGTGGGGTGGTTTTTTCTTTTGGGGGGGAGGTGAGGATGGTGGTAACATGCCCCTGAAAGAATTCTCTAAACCTAAGTAAACCCGCCATCCCTGCCATCTCAGGCTGGTGATATTTTACCAAGAGCAAATTCTACCATCTCTAACATGGCAATCCTAACACTCATGTGTGCGGTGAGTAAATATGTGGATGCTTCTTCCTTCCTTAGAAGGGCACGTCCTGTGACAACTCAGTTGTTCAAGAGGTCTTTGTCCTCACAACCAACCTCAGCCTAAAAAGCCCAGGTCCAGACAGGAAGACAGTGAATAAGATTCATGGGGCTTCATCAAGGAGCAACCATAAATTAGATCTTGTCTTTGCAAATGACTAAGCTAACACCTTTCTTTCACCCTCCGACATTTGGGATTTATAGTGTATTATCATAAGATAGACTGAAAGAAAGAATGAAAAAAGACCGATTGGCTTTTATCAGAGACAACCTTCAGGAAAGAACTAATGAGGGAAATGAATCTGTATTGGACGCTGTTGGTGCGCTGCCCAGTTCCCCTTTACCAGCCTGGGGACCTATGCCCCCACTGTGGTGGGTGCTGGCTGCCCCCTTGTCCTGGTCATACCTGGAAAGGTATACGTGCTCCCCTGGGATCTGATGCACTAATGACATACTGATACAGGGCGTAGAGGAATGGCCTTTTTGCCTGGAGGCAAGACAACCCCGGGGTGCTCTTCATGTGGCAGAGCTACCTGTGGCATCAGGCTGAGGTTACCCTCCAGTTGCCCCCGTATCTCTGCCTGGTTTCCTACTCATCCCAGACGGCCCTGCTCACTCCTTCACAGGCTGCTCCTGAGACCCTATCTCAGTAAATCACCGCACAAGAATCTGCACCTTGGGCTCTGCTTCTAGGAATTCAACCTAAAACAGAAGCTGCTGAGATTAATAGAAACCAGTGATTCTTTTTCTTTTTTTTTTTTAAAGATTTTATTTATTTATTTGAGAGAGAGAATGAGAGAGAGAGAGAGAGAGCATGAGAGGGGGAGGGTCAGAGGGAGAAGCAGACTCCCTGCCGAGCAGGGAGCCCGATGCGGGACTCGATCCTGGGACTCCAGGATCATGACCTGAGCCGAAGGCAGTCGCTTAACCAACTGAGCCACCCAGGCGCCCCGAAACCAGTGATTCTTAAAACAGATGTCTGCCTGCACATATGGCGGGGGGGCAAAGAATGAGTGGTTTATAAAAGATAAATCGCTGTGATATAATTCAGGAGATTCTAATGATGACATGGTCACGGTCAGCCATCCGGCACATGAGACCCACCTCCCCTTTTGAGCTTTGTCTCTCTAATCAGCAAGTGGTAAATAACATCTCCAGCACAGTGTAGAACTGATATAAGCAATAATCCTGGGTGGGTGTTAACATCAGCACATGAAAGATTGTTAGGGAACAGAACATTCACAGTCTTCAGATATCTGCCCGCAGATTACTTTCCATGAAGAGGAAAGGTACCCTGACAATGCAGAAATCCTGAGACACCAACTTTTCTTTTTTTTAAAGATTTTATTTATTTATTTGAGAGAGAGTGAGCTAGAGACAGAGGAGAGGGAGAAGCAGATGCCCCGCTGAGCAGGGAGCCTGACGCAGCGTTCGACCCCAGGACCCTGAGGATCACGGCCTGAGCCGAAGGCAGACGCTTAACTGACTGAGCCACCCAGGCGCCCCTGTGAGACACCATCTGAATAAGCCATCAGCATTAACTTCTCCAATAATCAGGCACCTGACATCATGTCCCCCCGATATGATGCTCTGAGAATGTTATAATAACATCTAGTTCATCCTCCTGCCCCAAAACATGTTTAACTTGAATCTACACAAGAAAAAACAACCAGACAAATCCAAATTCAGGGGCTTCCTGCAAAACCACTGGCCTGAACTCTTCAAATTATCAATGTCACGAAAAATTTTTAAAAGGCTGTGGGATTATTATAGATAAAAGGAGAATAAAGAGACATAAGAGAGATAACTCTATTGAGTGCACAGAATTGATAACATATGGCATCAGAATAAAAAATAGCTATAAAGGACAATTGGGGATATTTGAATAAGGGTGTATAACAGATATACTGTATTAATGTTTAATAATTTCCTGAGTGTGATTCTGTTATTTATGTAGGAAAATGCTCTTGTTCTTAAGAGATGCAAACTGAAGAATTTAGGGTCAAAGTGTGAAAATGTTGGAAAGTAAATGTCAAATGGTCAGCCTCCCATTCCCCTCCAAAAAAAGGGGGAGAGGAATATAGAGGTAAAGGAAATGTGACAAAACTTCAATGATTGGTGAATTTAGGTGAACAGTACTATTCTTAACTTTCCTATAATGTTTGAAATTTCTCAAAATAATATGTTGGGGAAAATATCTACCATCTCTCTGGGTTTATGAGTATGAAATTCATTTATTTATTGAACTATTATTACTATTTCCAAGCATCTAGGCCTGCTTTCATGGGGAGATAAAGCTCAGGTATGGATTCAGTGAGACCCACACCCACATGTGAAAATACTGGGCAAACCACAGAATGCCCAATCAATGTGCCTCTAGGAGCAGAGAACAAACTCTGGGCACCTCAGATACTGTATCTGGCCTCATTCCAATGGACCACGGCCTCACGCCTCTGAAGCAGCGGGGGACAGGCCTCTCCAGCAACAGCTACATTCTGGTCACACCCAACTTAAGGCCCTTTTGAGTGTGGGATGAGTGCGGGCTTTCCACTTGGCTATATTCCCTTCATTTCCAGGCCCAGGTGTTAGCAGCCTAGACAGGAGCAAGAAACTGCAGAAAGCATGTTCTAATATAGGACAGGCAGAAAGACATTAGGTCTACTTTTATTAAATTTTACAGAATCAAGTTCATCTCAGAGAAAAATAATTTGCAGCAGACTTTCCAAATGATGCTCTTTCTTGTCCTAATCCACAACTCCAGAGGATGGCATGACCTATCAATGCAGCTTCCAATGACCAGGGTCCCAAACATCACATAGGAGGACTATACTTTGATTTTACAATCCAGTCTTTTTTCAAACAAATGACATCGAGAACCAAGCAATATATAAAGTACATAAAACTCAGATGTAGGTTGTCTCTGTAGGAAAAAATACAGGTGCAGTAAATATGGCTAGAAACCTTCTATACATCAGAATCTTATTGCAGCCAATGAATAGCAAAAAAAAAAAAAAAAAAAAAAAAAGCTTTAGGGGGCTAGATACAAGGCATAATGCCAAATTTTTACCATCAACAAGGTGGTACCTTCCATTTGACTAAAGGGTCTCAGCACAGGTGCAGTGCTCTGGATGGTTCTATGCTCAGGACATGGGGACAAAACAAGTATACACAAAAAACAAAAAGCCAAACCTTCTCTGTGTGCGTTAAAAGCACACCTTCATTAAGCTGAACAATTATATTTTTTCTTTAAGATTTTATTTATTTGTGTGTGAGAGAGAATTTGAGAGCGCGCGTGTGCATGCGCGTACATAAGCCAGAGGGAAGGGGCAGAGGGAGAGGGGGAGGTAGACTCCCCGCTGAGCAGGAAGCCCCACTCAGGGTTTAATCCCAGGACCCTGGGATCATGACCGGAGCTGAAGTCAGACACTTAACCGACTGAGCCACCCAAGCGACCCTGAACAATTATATTTTTTAAATGGACAATTTACATCAACAACCATGGTAAGATACTCTTGATTATTTTTTAAAGACCAAAGCTGTCTCAAATAAAGACAAAATGTACTATGAATTTGTCTTTCTAAAGCAGACTGTTAGATCATAGTTCAACTAAAAAGAGATGGATTTAGTTAATTAACAGCTTCTAAAAACCTTTCATAGAATCAGTGGCAAGGGGCGCCTGGGTGGCTCAGTCGTTAAGCGTCTGCCTTCGGCTCAGGTCATGATCCCAGGGTCCTGGGATCGAGTCCCGCATCGGGCTCCCTGCTCGGCAGGAAGCCTGCTTCTCCCTCTTCCACTCCCCCTGCTTGTGTTCCTGCTCTCACTATATCTCTCTCTGTCAAATAAATAAATAAAATCTTTAAAAAAAAAAAGAATCAGTGGCAAGTCCTCTGGAATTAAATAAGGCAGGCGGTGACTCTAATCAAAGTAATGCTCTACTAAACCACTTCTTACAGTTCTCTGGCTCATGCAGAAGCATGTCTGCATGTGTGAGTATGTGTGCCTCCCCACAAACATTGTCCTGTCTGCCTTGGAATTTGGTACTACCAAATGCGGTCTACCTTCATGGAAAAGCCACTCTTATATTTTATTTAGGTATTCTGTTTTGCTTCCACTTACAGAATTAATGGGCCTTGTAAACTGGGACATCTGGAGACATTTAGACGACCAAGTCAGCAGGATAGGTTGAAGGAAGGACTATCACGCCCTCCTAAAATATAGCTTGGCTTTTGACTTTTGTCTTCTTCTCTACTATCCAATTCCTGGCCCCTGGTTCCACCCCTGGTCTCCTCTATCAGGCTTTAGCAAGGTGTGGAAGGTGATTCTCTCTTGGAAGGGGACTCCCTGCTTGCTTTGCCTGTTCCTTCCAGACCAATCCTGGCGATGCACTTGGGGCTGAGTAACCCAGAAAGGCCACCTCAGCTTTGTATCTTAAGTGGTGAGTGGCAGGATCCACCCAGGTCTTACCTGGATTTCCCTGGATTTCCAGCAAAATGCTCCCTGATAACTCAACCTTTAGGAAGACTCAGTGCTCTTCCTGCAGCCTGAGTGCTGGGTCCTTGAAGGTCTCCAGTGGACCTTCCCAACTTTTTAGAAAACTAATAGTTGTTCCTTGTTTACATGCTAAGCGTCTAATAAACATCATAGAATGAATCATGACAAATTGATGGGGTTAATTATAATCAATAGATTGCTGAGCCCATCAATGAAACACAACAAAACAAAAATAAACAACAAAAGCAGAGCCCTGGCTTCCAAGGTGCCTTTGTCCAGGGCTTAATTATTGCTTGCCTCCCTAACAAAGAGCCCCAGTCCTGCGACAAAGTGAAGAGCTCAAAAACAAAACAAAACCATATTTGGTGGGAAATTTTGCTATGTTATAAATTCTCTATGGTTTATTAAAATTGACACTATTTCCCAAAGAACGTTGGATATACCAAAGTCACACATGGAGGCACAGTTTTTATTTTAATGTCCAGTACTTATTTAAATAGCTGCTGTAGGATGCCTGGGTGGCTCAGTTGGTTAAGCGTCTGCCTTCAGCTCAGGTCATGATCCTGGAGTCCCAGGATTGAGTCCCGCATCGGGCTCCCCGCTCAGTGGGGAGTCTGCTTCTCCCTCTGACCCTCTCCCCTCTCATGCTCTCTCTCACTCTCTCCCTCTCAAATAAATAAATAAAATCTTTTAAAAAAATAGCTGCTGTATTTAGTGTAGTCCCCAATTATGTCAGGGATATTAAATTTACTTCTTTTTCCCCAATTTTTTTATTGTGGTAAAATACACACAGCATAAAATTTACCATCTTAACCATTTTTATTTTTTATTTTTTTACTTTTTGAAGATTTTATTTATTTATTTGAGAGAGAGAGAGAGAAAGCACAAGCAGGGGGAGGGGCAGGGGGAGAAGCAGGCTCCCCGCTGAGCAAGGAGCCCAATGTGGGACTCAGTGCCAGGACCCTGGGATCATGACCCAAGCCGAAGGCAGACGCTTAACCGACTGAGCCACCCAGGTGCTCTATCTTAACCATTTTTAAATGCACAGTTCAGTAGGGTTATGTATATCCATATTGTTGTACAACCATCACTACCATCCATCTCCAGAACTCTTTTCCTCTTGCAAAACTGAAACCTATGCCTAGTAAAAAAATAACTCCCCCCACTTTGGGAAACAAACCGTTTACTTTCTGTCTCTATGATTTTGACTCCTCTAAGTACCTCATATAAGTGGGATCATACACTATTTGTCTTTTTATGACTGGTTTACCAGATTTATTTTTTAAAATATATGTCAAAGGTGAGTCAATTTAAAGAAAAATGTTAGGTACATTAATAGGCAAGATGGTGCAAGAGTAAGAGAAAAACTGTGGCACAGTGGGTAGAATTTGGGCTGAGAATCTGGATTAAAACATAAGAATATTTCCTCCATATTAATGTTTATAAACCCTGCTCTTGGACTCAAGGGGGGAAGATGATCCCCAAAAAAGCATCTATTTGCCATTGCTCAGCTCCCTCCTTGACTGGGTTCAAGCTATTCTGCAGTGCCCATTGGACACTGGCTCCAACCCCCTTTTCAAAACCAAGGTCAGATCCTGTTCCCTTCCCATCTCCTGCAGCTGCAAGTAATCTTTTGGCACATTTAATTCCTTCACCCACTGTGTATGCACCTCTGGAGCACTTACCCCATTTTGCTCTGCATTACACTTATTTCTCTCACTAGCCTAGCTTCACCCCCCAGGTAGGCATTGATCATATGTCCGCTCTATGCATGATGGGGGACTGGGTAGGAGGTCATCTGCAAACAATAGGTTTATTCCTTGAAAGTGAGTAAGGGGAGAAGCTCAGTGGGCAACGGGAAACATCATGAGCACAAGGTCTCTCCATCAGCTTCTTCCTGGATCCCCCATGCATAACTTCTGATTCAGGCCTTCCCTCAGCCAGACCCAACAACAGAATCCGGTTCCTCAGCTCCAGTCTCAGGAGACAAAAGGTTCTTGTCTCTGTGTTTATCAGGAAATGGGTGGCAAAAATCACCACAGCTACCAAGATCCCCCTGGTCTTTGGCCATCTGAAGGCCTGCGGCGAGAAAAGGAAGCAGCCCAAGTCCTTCCAGAACAACACATCCAATGTGTTCGCAGCTCCTTCTTCACTGTTCATGAATTTCCTTCATGGACAGCCCCTCCAACCTCCTACCAGCTGGCAGGGGGTGGGCTTTGGATATAAAAGTCAATGCTGAGTTTTAGCTGACATCCACTAACACAGCGCATTAGTGATACATGCTCCATTCAAGGTTCCCAAATACAGAACGCCTTATCCCAACACTGGGAATGAGATTTAATTCCAACAAAAGAGGTTGACATGTACCAGCTGGTTGAACACAGAGAAGATAGGAGTAAAAGAGTATTGGCAGGAAAGCTGCCTTCTGTTGAGGTATGGAAAAATCCAGAGTGGGAACCCCACACACACACCTATGGGGGGCTTTAGCATCGGTTCTCAACAAAGTTCTCATTTACCTGGAGTCAGAATGCATCAACATGAGAATTTCCTGCACATGTGAGTCAACATCGAGGTGCTAAGTTTTGCATGGTTTAATCTGGTCAAGCCCGATTCTGGCCTCCCCTCAGCCTCATAATCTCCAGGGGTTTGGTGGAAAGAGCACCTACAGTCATCTGCAATCAAAGCCTCCATTGACTCTTCCTAACTGAGGCCTTGGCCTATTATTACAGGTCACTCAGACTCAGTTTCCCCATCTCTAAAGATGGAGTCTTACTGGAAAAAGGAATCTGTTACTAAAACAGACAAAGCCTGAAAAGAACGGACTCTAAGAGTCTGAAATGTCCTGGGAACTATGAGTAAAGATTCTGTTCAGCAGAGTTTCCAGGATGCCTCTTTCACTGTCCCCTAATTTCCAGAAATTAAAAAAAGAATGCAAGGTGACGCATTTCCATTCTAGGATACACAAAGACTATTCTATAAACACAATTCCGGAGCTTGTTTGGTTAGCACTTAATGTGAACCTTCTTGAGGATGGCCCCTGGCGGGTCCTTGCAGCTGAAACGTTCTCTATCCACCATTAGGGTCTAGCCCCAACCTGGACCCTAGTGCTTGCCATCCTCAACTTATAGATGGGAAAAAGGAAGGATGAAAAGCTTCCTCTCTTGATATTTCTGTAATGGAAGCCTCCCTTCCTCATTCTGCCCATGTGAAGACTTCAGCCTTTTCACATGATGTTACTTCAACGGGCCTCAAAGGCAAGAAAGGTGCAGCCTGGGGCATGGCACTGCCCGAGGGCTCAGGCTTCCAGCTACAAGAGACCAATGCAAGAGTCTTCTTAAGAATTAAGCACCAGACAGAAGTTGGAGTCTTGTGTCTGCCATGGCCTTGCTCATGGAGCAGTAGATCCTTGTCTACGTATCAAAAGGAAAGCAAATACACCCCAAATATCAAGTAGTGACCAACATGACAGGCTTGGTGGGAGATGAATCAAGGGCTTCCTTGATCTTTGGGAGAGAGAAGTGAGGGGTCTGTCATCAATGGTTTCTGAAAAAAAAAATAGGAATAGAAGAGGACCCTTATGTAGAGAGACAAGAAAACAACTGCTCGCATGGGAGCGAGCCATCTGATAAAAGTTGCTGGTATGAGGACCAGTTCCAATTTCTGTTACACACACATATATACAGAGCCAATGACAAATTCCCAGAAAACCTGCCATTTCAAGAGTACCTACTAGTGGGCACCTGGGTGGCTCAGTCATTAAGCGTCTGCCTTTGGCTCAGGTCATGATCCCAGGGTCCTGGGATCGAGCCCCACATCGGGCTCCCTTCTCTGCGGGAAGCCTGCTTCTCCCTCTTCCTCTGCCTCTCCTCCTGCTTGTTTCTCTCTCTCTCTCTCTCTCAAATAAATAAATAAAATCTTTAAAAAAAATACCTACTAGGGGTGCCTGGGTGGCTCAGATGGTTAAGCATCTGCCTTCTGCTTAGGTCGTGATCTCCAGATCCTGGGATTGAGCCCCATGTTGGGCTCCCTGCTCAGCAGGGAATCTGCTTCTCCCTCTTCCTCTGCCTCTCCCCACTGCCCCTGCTCTCGCCTCTCTCTGTATCTCTCTGTCTCAAATGGATAAATAAAAATAAATAAAAAATACCTACTAGTCGTATGTCCAGTGATATCTTACTTTCAATCATGAAAACACTTCTTTGGAATTTGTGAAGCTGAATTCAACCCCTACTCTGAAATATTTAATCCTGGAGAGGAAGGGAGGCTCAAATTCATTCTGGCCATACGTGGGGCCCTGGCTAATTTCTTGGTCTATAGAAAAATTGCCAGGTGAGCTGAGGAAACTTTTACCCAACATTCAAAATGGAAAAAGTGATGGGGGAGGCCTGGGGGAAAGGCTATCCCTGTAAGGATCACAGCGTGTTTATCTGAGTCTGAGCGGTGTTATTATTATTTTTTAAAGATTTTATTTATTTATTTGACAGAGAGAGACACAGCAAGAGAGGGAACACAAGCAGGGGGAGTGGGAGAGGGAGAAGCAGGCTTCCTGCTGAGCAGGGAGCCCGATGCGGGCCTCGATCCCAGGACCCTGGGATCATGAGCTGAGCTGAAGGCAGACGCTTAACGACTGAGCCACCCAGGCGCCCCTGAGGCCGAGGGGTATTAGAGATTCTATGGCTCAGCTCCCTACTCAAGGTCAAAATGCTAGAAACTGACAGAACAGGGTCCAGCTCTCTGACTCGTGAGGTCTTCTATAGCATACAAGTTGATATTTTAATTTCTCGAGGCCTTTTTTCATCCTTTAAAACTCCAAAAGGAAAAAGACTAAATATATTTTGGGTTGCGAGTTTTATTCCCGCCCTCGACTCTCTCTGCTGCTCTCTGAGGGAGGAGGCCTCAGCTTCCTCAAAAGGATTGCTAAAAGCACACCACAGAGGATTTTTGTGCAAAACTTTCAGGGCCTTCGGTGATTTTTCAGCTCTATCTGCAGAGGACTAGGAGGAGAGAACAACGCAGAAATGGGAACAAAAATGCACATCCGCCTCCAGGCAGGAGGAGGCACCGCCATTTTCAGAGAGGAGAAAGATTTGGTAACTTTTATGGCTTATGAACTTCCTGACATTGAGTCTCCCACTAGAGATGAAAAGGGCAGATATGGAGCCAATGCTGGCAGGGGACTTCATTGGTTCCTGTAAAACTTAAGAAACAGAAACAAAGAACACGTTGTCCTGGCTGCCCTTGGAGCTGAAAACAGGAGAAGGAGCCAGCAGGCTCTAAGTCTTGGCCTGCTGACCTTTGACCCTGAGCAGTGGCATGCACGAGGCTTCACAGAAAGGCAAGCATTTCATGGATTTGCAGTTCTCAGTGTTTACGTGCTTTTGGTTACACCAGTATTATTTCACAGCTGGACTAAATCACCACTGCCTTCTAACCAAGCAAATATTTCGTGGTAGAATCAACTACCAATATAATAGCAAGGCAAGGTCTGTAAGGCGTAAAACTATCTAGAGTAGGCCATCATTAAAACTGTGTGCCCAGGGGTACTGTGGACAGGGAAGCCAGCCGCTAAATTGGAAGGCGCTATCCCTCAACAAAAATGGAATCAATTTCTAGGACACACTGCATTTTCAGGGTGATCAGAAACACCCTGGTTAAATCTGTGAAAAATCATGCATGATCTGCCATCTAAATGCACAGAAAAACATTGGAGGGATACACAAAGAAAAAGAAATACGACAGTCAAAAAACAATCAAAAGTGGTTTTGTCGGGGCACCTGGGTGGCTCAGTCAGTTAGGCGGCTGCCTTCAGCTCAGGTCATGGTCCCAGGGTCCTGGGATCGAGCCCTGCATCGGGCTCCCTGCTCGGCAGGAACCCTGCTTCTCCCTCTCCCACTCCCCCTGCTTGTGTTCCCTCTCTTGCTGTGTCTCTCTCTGTCAGATAAATAAATAAAATATAAAAAAAAAAAAAAAAAAAAAAAAGTGGTTTTGTCTCAGGGATTCATGGTAATCTTTTTATTTTTTATATTATGCTTTTTCTACAATGTACATGTTCTACTTGGTCATCAAAAAAATAAATCTTATGGGGCGCCTGGGTGGCTCAGTCGTTAAGCGTCTGCCTTCGGCTCAGGTCATGATCCCAGGGTCCTGGGATCGAGCCCCGCATCGGGCTCCCTGCTCTGCGGGAAGCCTGCTTCTCCCTTTCCCACTTCCCCTGCTTGTGTTCCCTCTCTCGCTGTGTCTCTCTCTGTCAAATAAATAAATAAAATCTTAAAAAAAAAAAAAAAAATAAATCTTAAATGTTCTTTTTAAAAACCTTCCCCAATATAATAGATATCACCAATCAAAACAGACTAAACAGGTGTTTGGGCATTTTTGATCTGGAGGCTTACCTCATTCTTTACTTAAGGTTAATGTGGGGGCTCATCTTTCCCAAAACCACCTTTTACCTGGAATTACCTGCTTCCTCCTGTCAGGTTCCCAGAACATCTAGTATAATCCACTATTATATCCTCATTGCGTTCTATGATACTTGTTTATAATCCTTTCTCCCGGCAGGCTCCACTGTCCTGGTATTTTAACAAACAGCACCTACTTAATACATATTTTCTTGAAGTTGAACCTAATTGTTGCTACATTGGTAACAGTATAAGCAAAGAGTTGGTCAATCCTCATAGAATTCCTTGAAACCATATCATAAACACCCAGCAGTGGCTTCAAATCAAGAAATAGTTTAAGGGTTTGGGGGTGTGGGGGGAGATGAATCAAGCTAGTCATAGCAGAATATCCCAATGGGCATGATAGGAAAATTTAAGTAATCTCTACACCCAACATGGGGCTCGAATTCACGACCCCGAGATCTAGAGTCACATGCTCTTCTGACTGAGCCAGCCAGGTGCCCCAAAGAAACTATATATTTTGATAACACAAAACACCCTTTTCAAGAGACCTAAGATACTGCAGATATACCCAATACTCTGTAGCCAGTGATTATCGTGAGCTTCCCAGGTTCTGCTGAACCAGACGGAAGCTCCCAGGAAAGGAGGAAAACCAATCTTTATGACAGGTGTGACTGGTTCTAGGACAGTCACCTGCTCTTAGATGCTGTGGGACTTGAGGACGGGCACCCAGCTCTGAACCAACGACCTGTGGCACATGCAGCTTTCCAGAGATGACAAAGGGGAAATATTTGTTTTGCTGGCTAATAGTACCCATGACACAGACACTGTGAGAAGACAAAATGCAAACTGATTTCTGCATCTGATGACTTAAACTTGCTTCCCAACAACCTCATGAATACACTCTCCAAAATCTTCAGAAGAAAGCAGGTATAGATTAACCAAGAATGATCACTTTGTATCTGACTTTTCAAGAGGAAAAGATGGAAAGGAGTAATAGGGAATGACATTAAATTCTGTGTCTGAAGTCACTGCAGTTGAGAACATATATTTAAAAAAAAGAACATATTATTTTTTAAATATGGGAAATTGCATTGGATGCAGATGTATCCTGAGTTTCAGAGAAGAATTAAAACTCCCACTATAGCTCTACTGGATTTACGCACATACATTTCTTAGTTATGGTGCAGCTAATGACCTTGGCCAAATTAATTCATGAGATGCTGAATATTTCTGCATATAAGTACAGAACAAAGTAAAGCATAAAGCAAAAGAATCCAAGACACGGGGAGTATTTCATTGGTGAAACTCATTTTTCTGTTATGAGTTTATGATCTAAGATTCATAAGCAGAAATATAAACAATAAAAGGTACATATGTATTTACACTACACTCATAATTTCTGGATTGTCTTCTCTTTTTATCTCCTCCCCCCAAATAATCCTTTCCATAACTTCATGCTTTCCATAAATATCACCCAATGAACTGACTGTGGACATGCGTCATGACTTTAGTCTTGAACTTAAACATGCCAGAATTATTAAATGATGTTCTGTTAAAACTAAAGAGTTCCCATTCCTGACTCCCACAGCACTGAGATCAGTACTTGAGTCACAACATACAGGTACTCTTACCTGTCTTCATCCATCATGCTTCCAGAAGCTCTAAATCCACACACCCATTCAAATAGCTAAAATGAAAAAGCAGCCAATACCAAGTGTAGACCTGGAAAACAGAGCATTTGGAACTCCCATATGCTGTTGGTGGATGTGTGAATGACTATAATGATTGGAAAATTCTTGGGCACCATTTACTGACGTTGAATATTTAACAACCCTACAACCCAGCAATTCCACTCCTATATTCCTAACTAAGGTGTGTCACCAAAAAACATGCGCAAGAATGTATGTAGCAGCATTATTCAAAACAGCCCCAAAGTGGAAACAATTCAAATATCCATTAATAGTAGAATGGATAAACCAACTGTGTTGGGTTCGCACAATGGAATACTACACAAAACATTGAACGAAAGAAGTCAGAGTTAAAAGAGCACATGCTGTATGATTCCAGTGATAAGAAGTTCAAAAACAGGCAAAACGAATCTATGTCAATAGAAGTCAGGAGAGTGGTTCCCCTTGGGGTGCACAGCACTTGGGGGGTGGTGCTAGTAATGTTCTGTTTCTTGATCTGGGTGCTGCTATGTGCTATGTTTACCACTGAAATTTAATCTAGCTGCATACTTATTGGTGTGCTTCTTCTTAATCATGTTTTACTTCAGTGGAAAGTTTTTTTTTTTTAATAAAGCAGCACTAAGTGAGGATGGGTTGCTCCAGAAGGCCACAGAGCAACTACTACGGTCACCGTGGTACTTCAGGAGACTTCCTGGAGTAGAACACTGGGCATCTCTTCTCCAGACTGTAAGCCATGGATCTTCTCTTCTGACCTTGTGTTCTAACATCAGTCAAGTGGAAAAAGTGAAGGGTTGTACCAGGGACCAGCAATCTGAGCTTCCTGTGGTTTGGGTATCAATGCCATTGCATAGCTGCTGGGAAACCGAGAACTTCCTGGGGCACACAAACCCTTCCAGAAGAAGTCAGTGGTGGTGACCAACTGCTACACTATAGTACTGGGCAGAGCAGGCCAAGGTATTTTGTAATTCTGTGCATCTGATTCCTGGGTGGGGGAGAGCTGGTTGGGGGTAGAGTTTTAAGATCCTGGACATTCCCCCCACCGCCCAGTGGTCCACTCAGACTGGAGTGTACCAGCGAGGTAAAACGGGAGTGAGGGAAGGAGAGGAAGAGGGCAAACAAAGTTAACAATAGCCTTTGATGACCCGGTCCAGCCAGGCTCCCTGCATCCTGCAAAGCCAGCCTGAGCCTCATCTCATGAAGTTGCTTTGTTCAATCCCTCTACTCTACCTGTGGACAAAGGGAACTTCAGAGACTTGTCTTAGCCTAGAGATGATGGGTCCAGATGGCAATGAGGGTGGAACACTGCCTACATCGGGCCTACTGTGCTAGCCCCAACTGAAAGCAGACTGCAAAATCATGGGGGAGGGAGAGGAAAGCACAACGCCTTTATTTCCCCACACTCTAGTCTTGGGGGCAATGAAGTGAAGAGCAGGAGGAAATAAGAAATAGCATTTAGAGAGAGCAGAAACAAGAAATCCTTGATCTCTCTCCTGGCTTCCTAGCCTCTTTCTGGTAAAACGCTAGCAGAGGGCATGGAATTGATTTAATCAGATGCTCTTCTATTGGAAGATGTTTACAACAGCCCTGAACCCAGAAGTGAGGGAGGAAGCACGGCTGGCACGTAATGGGAAAGTGCCCTGGTCCCTCTTCTTTGCTAGGGAGTCAGCTTAAGGCCCATCACACATGTTCAACTTTTGATTTTTTTATGCACCAGCTGGGGTCCCCTAACTGCTTTACAGGGTAATGTCTTGTTTCTGCAAGCGGCTTCTGATGCTTTAATACCTTTAGAATCTCCAAAGGGCTGGCATCTTTCATTCGTCCATTCAAATACTTACTGAGTGTATGCTACATGCCAGACACTATTCTAAGGCCAAGCCCATGCTCTCAGTGTGCTTCCCTCCTTGTGCTGGGAGGCAGAAAATGCACAATTTAAGCAAGTGACCATATATGTCAGATCTGTACAAGTTCTATGAAGAAAAATCAAGTCAGCTAAGGTGACGGAAGAAATGAGGGTCCTAAGGTGAATGCTTCCTGGAGGAAGGGAATTCTAGGCAGAGGGAACAGTAAGTGCCAAGGCCAGGAGGTAGGAGCCTTCTGGGCAAGGAGCCGGTGGGGCTGGAGCAGAGGGACAGAGAGGGGAGAGGTTGTAAGAGAGGAGGGCAAGGGGATGGGAGGAGTCAGAGCCTAGGGCATCTCAAAAGCCATGGCGATGATTTTGGTTTTAATGAATGAAAAATACTGAAGGGCTTTGAACAGAAGTGACATGACTTGGATTTGGGTTAACAAAAGTCAGATCCTTCTCTATGCTGCTTAAATAACAGCCCAGGAAGGTAGGATGGGTGAAAGCAGAGGCACTGGGCAAGTGTCTCCTGCAGTGGTGTTGATGGGGGAATCTTACAGGTAGAGCTGCCAGGGTCTGGAGATGGACAGGAGCACAGGTATGAGAGATGGAGAGACAAAAGCCCTCTGTGAGGCCCAAGCACCTGCAGGCATGGTCACTGGGATGGGGAAGACCAGGGAGGAAGCAGGGTTATGAAAGAAAACCAAGGTCTCAGTCTTGGTCTTTGTAAGTTTGAGATGCCAGACATTGGGCTGAATGGACAGCTAGAGGCAAACATCTGGATTCAAAAGAGGACCAGCCTAGGGATATAAGTTGGGAATTCCCAATATACACAGGGTATCAAAGCCACAGACTGGATGGGATTAACTATGAAATTACTCTAGAGGTCTCTTTTAATAAACAACACATTGTATTTACTTGCTGCCAGCATTGTGCAAAGTTCTTTACAGATATTAACTCACTTAATCTTTCTCGCCACCCTCAAGTCAAGCTCTATTATTATCCTCATTTCACTGATGTGCACACCGAGGCACAGAGACTTTTAAGTATCTTGCTAAAGGTTAGTGGGAGAGAGAAGGGGGGCGGGTGGAGAGGAGAAGAGAGGCTGTAGGCTTGAGCTCTGGGTGCTCTGGGATTAGGAGGTGCGGGAGATGAGGAGGAACCAGTTGGAGACTACAAGCAGCAGAAGGCGAGGAGGGAGGAAACCAGGGAGTATGGTGTCCCCAAAGCCAAGTCAATCGAGTGTCCCTGAAAGGGAAGGTAGATCAACCGTGTGGGATGACACTGATCGGTCAGGAGGTCAGAACTGACCACTGGATAGAAAAGTGACATCCTTACTTTCACTAACCTGGTTTTGAAATTAACTTCCTCCCATTTTGAATGCAGGCAACAAATCCCAGTAGTCTGCACAGTAGCTGAGACTCTGTCACCAACAGAAACCCCACACATTTTCATTGTTGGTGAAGAAGTACTGTTTCTGGCCATCTTTGCTTCCAGAGGACAGTGTTTTCTAGACCTTGCTATTTAACGTGTTAATAAAGAAGTACCTATACTATGAAATCATGCATTTTAAGAATTCTGATCATTCTACTGCAGTAGAATTGTTTTCCCTATGTCCTCCTGCATATTTTATTTTATGCACTGAAAATATTAATCTGAGAAGGGGGTCCATGAGACATGAAAAGATTAAAAATTACCTCAATGTTAACCACAAAGGAGCAACCAAAAGCCAATGCAGGTAGAGAAACAGCATTCCTAACCTAGGGCACCAGCGTGGCACTTAGCCCAGTGTTCAATCGAAGGGACCATAGACACTTTGTGGTGACTGTGGCTGGGGTAGGTGAGGCTGTTATCACAGCTCACACTTGCCGAGGATGCCACAAAGGAAGGCCACGTCCATGCATCTGTGAAGCAACTGGAACGTGCCCAGCCAAGGTCCCGGGGGAGGGGGGCAATCCGTCTTCTCTCTACAGGGGTTTCACTTGAGGTGGCTCTGCTACTCTCACTCCCCCTCTCCTTTCCTTTCGTCTGCCCTTTGGGCTGCTCTGTGCCAGGCTGACCTGCTGCTTCCCTGTGGCCAGAGCTCTGCTCTTCTTTTATTTTGGAAACAACGGAAGGTCCTCTTTACCCTACCTTTCCCATATCTGGCCACCTGGACACTGTCTGGCAAAACAGAGGAATTAACAGCAAAGTCACGACTCCATGCTTTGGCAAAATGAGCAAGAGACCCCAGCACAGAAGCCACAGCCTCATTAGTCAGACAGGTCCCACACAGTAGAATGAGGGCCATCCTGGAGCTTTAGCTCCTAGGGTAGTTAGGAGAGTCAATGAGCTGGCTGCTGTGACGCACTCAGAACAGTGGCGGGCACATGGTAAACACCGTATACATTGTTCAATTAAGACAATCTTGCCTTTTCTCTTTCTTCCCCACCAGAAAAAGCACCAAGTAAAATGCATCTGAAATTTCACAAATTCGTTGTTAACCAACATAGCATTCAAGAATAAGTGACATTAATCTGAAAAACATAGCTATTATGGAATGCTTATAGTCATTCTTAAATTTGAAAAGAAAAAGATAGAGATGTTAATGACAAGATGGCAGCCCTGCTCACCCAGCCCAGTACCTACTGCTGTCAGATGTCAAGATCGTGATGTGATGGCCACTGATGTACCATCACGTCTTCCAGCAAACCTAACATCCCTGGGCCTTACACATGGGGGGAGGGGTACTGCCACTGGTGTCCATCATCTGCAGAGCTTGGGGACTATCTTGCTGTGTTGTGTTCCCTGGATGTGAGAGAAATCAGCCACTAAAGCTCTCTTCTTTGCCCTTTGGCACCAACCGAACTCCAAAATTTATTTTAGCTCAGTAAGGCAAAGGGGAAAGGAAAATCCACTTCCATGGAGTTTGGCACTATTCTGAACGTGAAGTGGAGAGTCTTTAATCAAAAATCAAAAATTAGCCATTGGGGTCCAGGAAAATTAGAGAGAATGCCAGGGTGCTGCTGCAAGAAGCTTGGGGACCATCTGGTCTACCCCCAGCATTTTTGTAGAAAAGGGAAAGAAATGGAGGGCATGGGGCATTTCCACAGCTAAGGGGGAATACAGTTCCTCCAGAGACACAGGAGAGTTAAAGCACCACCTTCCAGCTGCAAAGTACCTCCTTGTGATTGTCTGCTTTCCGTGCAGTCTAGGGCAGGGAACAAGTTGGGCTGGTTTGAAACTTGCCTGGGCAACCAGCACCACCTGGTTCACCCGCCCTTGCAGGATTCCTGCCTGTCTCATGACTCGTGAGTAAAACCCACTCCGTGAATCTCACCCTCACACTGCACCAGGCTGCCTCAACCCGTATCCTGGGAAAGAGGGGAAAGCTAATAGTGAGCCTGGCCTCCAAGGCACCAGGTGTCCATGTCATTTTTTTAGTGATTATATTTTGTTGCCTTTCCTAGCAATGAACTGTAGCATCCAAGAGCTAAGATGAGGTTGGAGTGACCTCCTCCAGCCTACCACCCCCACCCTGACCTCTGCACTCCCATTCTCCCAATAACGACCAGTCCCTTACAACTAACTCAGATCGGGTACAATACGAACACAAAAGGTCATGATTAACAAGCATAGTATATTGCCCCCCACTCTTCTTAGTTATTTACAATCACATCCAAACTCCAACACACTGGGTCACATTTTAGGCTAATGCCCATGATAAGCGCTGGGGTTTTTTTCTGACCTGAGAACGCAAAATGAGTCCATCCTCTTTAGGGCGTCCCTTTAAACCTTCTGGAGACTGACACGGGCTACACTGAATTCTATTTTGCACACGGAGGATCCTGCTGCGTTATTGTTTCCATCACTGTGAGTAGGTGGATACGACAGATAGAGCTTTAGGTTTCCGGGTTCTGGTGCCAGGAGGCATTGAGAGGGTGTAAAGTTCAAGTGCCTTCAAAGTGATTAAAATAAACAGACAACTGGTTCCTAGGCCACTCCTACCTCCTACAGAGAGCTTCATCGGGAGAGGCCACCACACTCCCAGTTCCCAAACTTCTGAGAAGCCACCGAGATGGCAGTCCTCGTAGCTGCTAGGGTCCACTTAGCCCCCATCTGACGCCCGGCACCTGATCGTCTCTGTCACCTGTGGGCTTCGTTGGGTTCCAGTCCATTCTCCAGGCTGACATCTGTCTGCACCATCTCCTGTTTCAGTTCTCCGATCTCCGAGACGATTGTGTCAATGAGCTATTCAAAGACAAAAATAGTGTGACGTCAGGCAGTGGAAGAGGCGTGCCCAGAGCCTGGGGAGCTTCAGCCGCTTCAATAGGAGGACAGAGAAGACCACCTTTTTTTTTTTTTTTTTTTTTTAAATCCCGGCTGTGTGAATTTCCTTCACCCAGAGGAAAAAAATAAAGAGGGTGGGAGCAGCTTTTTATTTAAAAAAAAGAGGAAGAACTTAGGTTTCGGTACTGCCCTAAGAAAACGGATATGACACCCAGTTTGGTTTCTCAGCATGAATACAAAGAGGAATAAACAAATCCTGGTAAAACCAGGCTTCCACATTCATTTTGTCAAAGTCAAAACTCAAGAGGAATTCCCTGATTTAAAATTTATACAATCATTGTTCTGGCTACAGAAATAAGCGTATTTGTTTTATTTTTGTTTTTTTAAGATTTTATTTGAGAGAGAGAGAGCACAAGTAGGGGCGGGGTGGCGGGGAGAGGGGCAAAGGGAGAGGGAAGAAGCAGACTCCCCACTGAGCAGGGGGCCTGATGCGGGGCTTGATCCCAGGACCCTAAGATCATGACCTGAGCCAAAGGCAGATGTTTAACTGATTGAGCCACCCAGATGCCCCAGAAATAAGAATATTTAAAAGACATACATAGTTTGCAATTTCCAGACATTAAGCTTACTCATACTATTCTTTGCTTTTTATTTATTTTTTTGATAAAGAAGACTGTGCAGGGAAAGGGAAGAGAGAGGGCTGCCCGGGGTGGGGAGTGGGTGAACCACAGGGGGAACGCAGAGGGAGATGTGCCCTCCTCTTGCAGAAGGCTCATGCACACTTGTATCTTCTACCCACACAGCTGGGAAGAGGCTACATCTGCCCCTGAAGGCTGGTCTAAACTCCTGAGCCCACCTAATCACTCATCCAACAGAATCCTTCCTGGTGCTAACTAGGCACTCTATGTGTAGAGCAGCTGTTCTCAAAGTGTGTCACTGCTCCCTAATTTTAAAAAATCATAGTTATTTTTTACATAAGTGTTACTTATGTCATCGTGTAATAGATTTATTGTTTCAAAATAAATATTTTTTAAAAATTTCTCCATTTTAATTCCCAATACAGCAAGCATCTCATAGCTATAATCCACGTGAACACAAGCTCTTTGGGGTCCTCCATAATTTTTAATGGATAAAGGGATCCTAGGGCTATAAAGTTTGAAAATCACTATTCTAGCTAAAGATAAGTGTTGTCTTGCCTCAAGCAGATTTATCCCACCCAGGCGCTGGCAGAAACTTCATCTGAGTTTACAGGCTGTTCTAAACTGTTGACCCCATCTATTCATTCATTAATTCAACAAACCTTTACAGGCACCCACTTCATGCCAGGCGCTACAAGCACGGAATAAGGTGGACAGTTCTCGCAGAGATGATAGTCCAGTGGAGTACAGACCACAGCCCTGAGCGCTGAAAAGTGCCAGGATGAAAACAGAACAGGGTGATGCTATAGGGGGTAGCTAAGTGGCCACCACTCTAGGTGGGATGGGATGGTGAGGGTGGATCTTTGAGGAAGTGATGGAGCCCTGAACAACGAGGGAGCCATGAAAAGATCAAGGGAAGATCCCTCCATACAGAGAAAGTCCCAGAGGCTGGGGAGGCACGTGGCAGGAGAGGCAAGCAGGGACCAGAGCTTGTTGGCATTCTAGATCACAGTACCCATACATTTGAGTTTTCTACACTAAGAACCATCAAAGGGCTTTAGGAGGGGAAGACATTTTCTTTGTTTTATGTTCTAAAAAGATCACTTTGGCTGCTGGCTAGAGACGGTTTGTAAGGGCAAGAGGAGAAACAGCAAGACCAGTTTGGAGGCAACTGAAGGGATGCAGGCAAGAGTGGTCCAGGTGGCTTGGACCAAGGTGGTAGCAGGGGAATTAGAAAGAAGGGGGGAAATCTGAGAACAATTTAACACAGAAATTGATAGAAGTTGATGGACTTGATATAGGAGCAGTAGGAAGAGAAGAATCAACACAACTCCTAAGTTTTTGACTTGATTATCAAATAAATAGATGGTAGTGCCCTTGACTGAAATGGGGAAGGGTTAGGTTTGAGGAAGAAATCGAACTGGATATTAGGTCAGTTACATCTTGATTTTCTTATTGGCCATCAAATAAATTTGGTAAGTGGTTTTTGACATTCAGTATGGAGATATTTATACATTTGGAAGTCACTAGCTTATGTGCTGGCATTCCAAAGCCCTGAGACAGGGAGAGAATATCTGAGGGGAAGGTGGACATGGAGAAGGGGTCCCTGCAAATAGCTCTACACACTCCCAATGCTTGGAGGTCAGAAGAAGGGAGGCCAGCCAAGTCCTCCATGCTTGATCCATCCCTGCTGTGTGTGCCTGGGATGCAAGCTATAGGCAAACATTCTAGAAGCACTGGGGACCTGGAAGAGAAAATGACCAGGAGATCCCTTTTATATATATCCCACTGGCAAAAATTTAAAAGTCTGACAATATTTGAGAATATGGGAAAACAGGAACCCCAAATGCTGCTAGAGGAGTGTTATTTGTAGAGCTCACTTTGAAGAGCAATTTGGCAATGTCTTACAGAGTCAGAGACACACAGACCTCCTAGATACACACTCGAGAGAAATCCAGGCACATGGGTGCAAGGAGACCTTTATAAGAATATTTCTGCTCCATTATTTGTAAAAAAAAAACCCCAAATTATAAGCACTTAAATGTCCATCAGTAAGAGAATGGGTAAACTGAGGTATAGAATACTACGTAGCAGTTAAAACTAATGAACCAGAGCTATAGGTATCAACACACATATAAACAGAAATGCTCAAAAACTTCTCATAAAAGCAAAAAAAAACAAAACAAAAATAAAAAAACAAACTTGAAAAGGGTTACATCCAGTATATAAAATTGAAAACCATTCAAAACTACAATACTATAGTGTTTATAAATATACACGTAGATAGACAACTCCAATGTGTGATATGGGGGTTACCCCATAATAATCTTAGTCCAGGATAGTGGTTACCTCTGGAGGAGAATGGATGAAGACGTTCACAGGTCAAGGGGCTCAACCACAATGAGATTTTATTTCTTAAAATGAAATGGCAAAATCATAAGATTTGACAGAGCTGAGAGACATGTGTTTAGCAGTATATGTGATTTTCTGTAGGTTTATTCATAATCAAAATTATTAGGAAAAGAAAAAGGGGTGGATGTGCATGAAAATGGAAGGAGGTGGAAAGACTGAGAAGGTAGGCACGAGTGGGGTGAGCAAAGGCAGTCTGAGTGTCTGTGCTGAAGACCCCCCAATCTGGGCTGGGTCACCCTCCCATTCTGGGCCACGGCTATGGTCCTGGGCAGGAGAACCACACACAGGAGGGTCACCCACAGCCTCGGGCAAACCTAGGACAAAGAGTTCCCATCCCCAGCAAGGAGACAGGTCACTAGGCACAATCAGCCTGTTCACCCTCAGTCACCCTCACGGCCACCATATTAATGTGAACGTAAACGTAGCCTTTCCCAGGAGAAGCCCTTGATCTTCTCTGGCCAGACTGTTCCTCCTGATACTGGCCTTGCTGACACCTTCAGTAGTGTCTCAAGACCTCCACACGCCACACTTGCTTCCTTCTGTGTACCTAACCAAACACAAAGAACCTAGAAGTTGTGGTTCTCACTCAGCCGCACTCGGATGGCAAATCATGAACACCACCATTGATCTGTAATGCAGAAGGGACGTGCAGTGACGCCTAAGACACAGAGGTGGACGAGGACAGAGGGCCCCCCCTGCCTGCAAGACTATGAGACCCTTCCCAGCTGGCGGAGGGTCTTGTCGCCCCTCCACCTCTCCTGGCACCATCCATTCTGCCCCAGCCCACCCACCTGAGGGCACAGACTCTCTGAATGATCTGTTGTTATACCCACCAGGCCCCTCCACCCGCCAAAGTCATCCCCAAACATCTGCTCCTCCCTGAGGTCTGCCCCGGTGTCAATGATTGAATTTGAGGTGTTTCCCAAATTTTCCCAGATACATTTGTGTTTGTTTGTATTTTTGATACCTGTAGATGTTTGATCGCATCTTTTATGCTCTTAATACTCTTTATTTTTGAGGCTAAACACAGATAACCTGCCACCCACAAAGGGAGGGGGAGCAATTTTAAGCTAAGCTTTCTCGTGTTTAAGACAACAGCAGTTTCAACCTAAGTGCTTTATCAAAGTTGGTGTCGCAATTGAAATTTCTCCAAAACCACTTACACAACCCAAGACCCCACCACATCCCCGTAGCTGTCTAGAATTCCTATAAGAAAGGGAAGGGGCTGCTTAAGCATCTGTCATGCAAGCACTGCTCTTCACAACCCTATCTGTTGGCCCAGGATGTGTGTGGACACTTGGGAAGACGGTCACGGGACCAAGCGGCTCTTATTCAGAGCAATCGGAGCAAGACAGGACACCAGAGTGCAGGGCCACCAAATCAGTGAGACAGTGGTTCTACCAAAAACACAGCATCTGTATCATTTCCAGAAAACTACAAGTCATGAGGAAGGCCCCAAACCAGGAAACACACAGACAAGGCAGGCAAGCCTGGGGTGGGGTCTCTGGGTCCCCTCCCTCATTCTACTCAGAAACCTCTGTTCACCCCTCTCCCTCCCAGGTGAACATTTGTGCATAACAAAGTGCCAGGAGCCTGAACTGTTCACCTGGGTAATTTTCATGCCAGTTGGCATCCAGGAAAGGCCCAGGTTCTTTCCCTCTGAGATCACACCCAGGGCTCGGCCAGGGCAAGGTGGGGCCTGCAGCGTCCCAGGCTAGAGCGGGATCTACACTAATTTGTACCACTTTGTAATCATTCTGGTGATCTCCCCGGAGGTGGGAACCTCCTGTGAGGGGCCACAGTGGCAGCGTGGACCAGTGGTGAGGGCACCGGCTCTGGGCTCAGAAAGACCTGCCTTCAAATCCCACCTGAGCGGCCTCCCCATTGGTTGGGTCCTGAACCTTGTTATTAATTGTGAGCCTTGCCAGGAAGCAGAGTGATACTTGAAGCAGAAGACGCTTCAAATAGATGCAGACACCTCCCAGCCTGGAAAGAGGCCGTTTCATTACTGGGAGCAGACCTGGATCACAAAAGACCAGTGTTTGTGGCATCCAGTCTTCCTTTGACAGCTGCCCAGAAGTCTCTAATCTCAACATCTGCCCCCTAGACGCCTATTTTCCCCGACGGGGGACAGAAGTCTTGATGCCATCCCTGCTCGCCTGGGAGGCTGGAGGGAGGGAAAAGGGAGGCACTCCAAATCTTGCGTTCTTTCTTTTAGCGTTAGATAAAGGAAAAAAAAATCTCTTGAAGGCCAAGTGGAATTAAAAGGAGAAAGGGTTTACAGAGCAAGTTCTGATACAGCGCTCTTCAAATGGCAAGTCAAACTCAGGAATGTTATCGTGGTTTGAAAAGGGGATGTGTTGCTGATATGGCGAAGACTTGAAACCTAGGGTGTGGGAAAAGTCAAGTGTTTTGCTCTTAGCTCTGGAATTTCTATTCCTCTCGTGCATCAGCTTGGCCTTGGGGTGTGATGTGCCTTTAAAGACCCCATCAGCCCTGTGGGATTAGACCTACCTCCAGGTCATGAAAAACCACATCACCCAAACAATCCCTCTCCTGTCTATTTCTGTTGAGCCTGGGGAGCCTCATGGTCTGGTGGGTACATCCCATGTTTGGGGCTCTTCTAAAGTAGTCTGGAAAATAATGGGTTCCTTATCAACCTTGAGATGATCTTTGCCCCCAGGAACTGTCACCATAGAAACAAAATAATGAAGGCTTCTTCCTTCCACTTGCAGAGGAGTGTCTAGAAAATGATGGTGGGGCACCTCAGAACCCTTTTTTTTGTTTGTTTTCTAAACTTTGTGTGCCATATCCTCCGGGCTGTTTCCATTTATATTTTTGAAATTTAATTATAACAGCAAACAAAAAACATGAATACATTCTCATTGAAAAACATAAATTGTTGTCGTTAAAGCTAATGTCCCTTAACCATCACCCATAAGCCTTTCACCTACCCAGACGTAACCACTATTAGTTTTGTGCACACCATTTTCGAATGGTATTGTTCTGTGCTTTTTCTACCCAATGGAATTATACTGATGTATTGTCCTGTGGTTCCCTTATTTTACTCAATGAAATGTGGGATTTATCCGCATTGATACATGAAGCCCTAGCTCATTCTTTTTTTTTTTTTTACATTTTTAAAAAAATTATTTAAATTCAATTAATTAACATATAGTGTGTTATTAGTTTCAGAGGTAAAGTTTGGTGATTCATCAGTTGCATATAACACCCAGTGCTCATGACATCACGTGCCCTCCTTAATGCCCATCATCCAGGTACCCCATCCGCCACCCACCTCCCCTCCAGCAACCCTCAGTGTGTTTCCTATGATTAAGAGTCTTTTACTTTGTATCAAAAACTAATGATGTACTATACCTTGGCTAATTGAATTCAAATAAAAAAAAAGTCTTTTATGGTTTGTCTCCCTCTCTGATTTCATCTTGTTTTATTTTTCTACCCCTTGTCCTATGTTCTTCTGTTTTGTTTCTTAAATTCCATATATGAGTGAAATCATATGCTAATTCTTTCTCTGATTGACTTATTTCGCTTAGCATAAGACCCTCTAGTTCCATCCACATAGTTGCAAATGGCAAGATTTCATTTTTTTGATGGCCACATCTTTATCCATTCATCTGTCGATGGCCATCTGAGCTCTTTCCATAGTTTGGCTATTGTGGACATTGATGCTATAATCATTGGGCTGCATGTACCCCTTCGGATCACTACATCTGTATCTTTGGGGTAAATACCCAGTAGTGCAATTGCTGGGTTGTAGGGTAGCTCTATTTTCAACTTTTTGAGGAACCTCCATACTATTTTCCAGAGTGGCTGCACCAGCTTGCATTCCCACCACAGTGTAGGAGGTTCCCCTTTCTCTGCATCCCTGCCAGCATCTGTCGTTTCCTGACTTGTTAATTTTAGCCATTCTGCCTAGTTCATTCATTTTAAGTGGGAATAGTTTTCCACCCTAGGGATATAGCACATGGGGATATACATAAGGATATACCATGTATCCATTCTATTTTGACAGACGCTTAAGTCATTTCCAGTGTTTTGCTGTCACAAGCAGCACTGTGTTAAACACCCTTGTGTACTGTGTGAAACCTCACAGAAAGTGCTGAGCTTCATTCACGTAAGAGGTTATGAGGTGGCGCTACGTAGCTCTCCAGGTGGCTGTGCCAAACTACACTGCCTCCACCATCTTTGAAAGTGTCCCCCTCACTTGTCAGTGTTTGATTTTATGAAACTTTTAAGCTTTGGCCAATCTGATGAGTGTAAGTGGCTTCTTACTGCTTTAATGTGCTTTGCACAGATTATATTTTTGTTGTTACATGTATTTCTTCCTTTGAAGAATTGCCTGTTCATTTATCTGTTGCCCATCTTGGGGTTTCTTGGTTTCTCTCATTAAACTGCACAAGTTGTGGATATGCATCTCGTCTCAAATATTTAAAAGATTTTCTCTCATACTGTTTTTTGTTTGTTTTTTTATTTCCTTAAGCTTTTAATGTTGATAGAATAAAAATTTTTCATTATGGCTCCTGTTTATTGACCCTTGTCTAGGAAGACTTTTTTTTTTTAAGATTTATTTACTTATTTTAGAGAGAGAGTGGGAGGGGTGGGGGGGGGGCTAGAGGGAGAGAGAGAGAATCCCAAGCAGACTTCACGCTGAGCATGGAGCCTTATTCAGGGCTCAATCCCAGGACCCCGAGATCATGACCTGAGCTGAAATCAAGAGTCAGAAGCTTAACCGACTAAGCCACCCAGGTGCCCCTAGGAAGACATTTCTTATCTTGAAGTTATAAAGGTTCCTTTCTTTTCTGCTGAGACTTACGTATAGTTTTGCCTATTTACATATGATGTATTTATTTATAAGTAGGCCTTTAATTCATCTGGAGTGTAATTTTATGTGTGGTATGAAGTCAGGACAAGGAGGGGAGGGATAACTCAAATATGGCCCACGCTGGGTTCCCCAAATCCCTAAACTCCGCACTCTGAGATGGCTATATCTGCCTCAAGGTGCCTTCTGCAGGCCAAGGAATGTGCCAGAAGGCTGCCACTTTCAAACATACCCAGAGGCTGGGGATGACCTGTGAGGCAGGGGATAGAACTCTGCCCTCGATTTTTTTTTATTCCAAATGGAGAGCAAATGAACTCAACAGCATTTTTGCAAAAGTCCATCTTAGCCCTGCTGATTCAAAACATCCCCTAATCACAGCCAGAACCTTCCTATTTACTAAAAACAACATTCATTCTCTTTTAATTCCATTTTCTACTTTGGAGTTAAGAGAGAAAAAATACCTCCACATACACAGAGAAAAAGGTAATTTGCAACCCTCCCCTGTACCCTCCTCTGAGTAAAGTGAAACGAATGGTTTGATGTGAATAACTTTCTGTTTTTAGCTCAGAGTATAGAAAAGAGTAGTGTTAAAAATAGAAATACTAGGCCCCAAATGGAGTCCCTTGTGCAAAGCCCCATGTCGCAAACCAGGACGTCATGCCTAACCTAACTCCAGTTCCAGACTCTCCCAGGAATGGTATTTTAAACCAGTCTGCAATTTCCTAATCAACACAGGTAAACTAAAGGACAGGTCCCCGCCCTTCCCCCAGAGGAAGGTGACCAGCCTGAAACAAACCTTTCTTTTGTTGACTTCCTTGTCCCTACTCCCTTCTGCCTATGCATGTCTTCCATTTTATACTGCTCCCTGGAGCTCCTTTCTATTTGCTGGACAAGGTGCTGCCCCATTCAGAAACTGTTGGCCAATTAGACCTTCAAGTTTACTCAGTTGAATTGTGTTTCCTAAACATCAGTATTTAGAGGAAACAAACACAAGTGAACAAATCTAATATCTAAAAGCAGAATTTGACTAAATGACTGGCTTGGAATTCCTTTGGCTCTGCAGCTTCAAGCACTGTATCCTTGAATAAATCATTTGACTCCTTAAATTTCCTCATCTGTGAGCTGAGAACATGCTGAGGGCTGCTTCTTGGGCCTGTTTAAGAGTGCATTGAGGTGATGCAGACAAAGTCCACAGCAGATGTGCATTTTTAGTATTTGCTGGTGGGGAGTGGGCTTACAAATTACATTGCCCACCCATAACAAAAAAGTCAGAGGCCTGGTTCAGAGGGTACCAGAAGTACAGAGTGGGATTAAGGTAGCAGGATGTGTTGGCTGATTGTGTCTGTTGGGGGACATAGGTCTTTGTACAATGCCCATGAGAAAGACCTCCACATGCTATGTCCCTAGAGGCATGTCAATTAGATGGGGCTTCTTGGGGCCCAACAAGCACGAGTAGTCGTAAAATGGATAGAAACATTTGAAATTAGATTTCCAGAAAATTCAGGATCTGGTGTCCTTTGTGTGCATCGGTACCTTCTGGGTACACCTCAAGATGTTGACGGACAAGATTTTCATAGCCTTTAGCCTCTTGGAGCTTCCTCAGATCTGAAAACCCCTGCAAACATCAGGCAGCACAGTGGCCTCTCCCAAGACCAGTGTTTCCACCAGAGGGGGCCCCTAATGCTTCCCAAGAGTGGTCAGGAGAAGGGAACCTGGCCCTACACAGCCAGCCCCAAGGCCCTTGTCAAAGCACAGCTCAGGTAGCCAGACCTGCTTTGTCTGGTGCACAGGGACCAAGAAGGACCCTCAGAGTCAGTCCTGGACCAATGACAGGTGGGTGATGAGGTATAAATGCCCCAGCTCCCTCTCCTCTGGTGGAGACAGCTGAGAAGACCTACACTGTCCCTAAGCTCCCTTTAAGATGGAGCCAAAGTTATCTTCAAGGGGACTTTGCTTAAAATTGGATCTTGTCTGACCTTCTTCCCTGCCCCACTCCACTATGGGTTTCTCTTGGGAGCCACTTTCATAAAAATCTTTAGCTCTGCACCTATTTCTGGGGAACCTGACTTAAGATAGCCCCCAACCTTCACTCTTGGCTCTCCTCTTTCACCATTTGAGGTGGATGGTCCTGCCTGTGGGTTATTCCTGGAGCCAGAGGCTCTCTCAAATGCTCCCACCTGGATGTAAATCCCAGAGTAGGAACCATGTCTTTTTGCTCCCTGCTATATCTTTGGAGCTCAGGCCAGTCCCTGGCACACATGAGTTGTTGAATGAATGAGTGCTCTTCCTCCTCTGCCTTCCTCTTGGTAACTTCCCTGTTCATTTTCCTCCTAGACCAGGGCTAAATCAGGACACGGAGTGGGTGGAGCTCCAGTCCATGAGAAGCTCAGCTGGACATGGTGGGGAAGTCACTGACATGTGGTAGCCACTAAAGGGCACTGCTCAAGATTTTTCAACTATTTACCACCAACAAACATCTATGTAGCTGCACATTGGAATACACTCTATTCTGATCCACCGTTAAGCTTTCACAGAGCAGAAGCCATTGGCTTTAAAACATGGTCCCTCTAATGACTAATTTGTAAACTATTTCTACTGACCCATAAGAGAGGCCCAAATTGGCTCTGCCTTGCCAGACAATCAACACCAAGTACACACAGGCCGTGAGGGTCTGGGAGGACCACATGGCATAGATGCTGCTCATTCTATTCAACTCCTAGAGGCTGAGCCCAGAGTTTTTTGAGTTTTGTTTTTCACCATATTTGAAATAATTCTGCAAACACTGATATAACTTTAAATTTAGTGTATCCTGGGGTGGGGGAAGTTTTTTAAGAGACACACAGCGTCTGTAGTTCAATATATGAAATATGGAAGCAACGTATATGGCTGCATCTTGAGCAGTCATTCTGACGAAGTCCTAATTTACCTGGTCAGTTGTCTGAGGCCAGTATTGTGTTAGATTCTTCAATGACTCAGAAGTCACAGATTATCACCATGTTACTGCTCGTGGCTTTGAGTTTCAAGGTTAAATAACAAGCTCAATGGTAGAAGGGCCACAGGGTTCTTTCTAAGAGTCAGCACTGATATCTTCTGCAGCCCTGGTTAGTTTCAGCATTTGTGTTTTAAATCTGATTTTGTATTTTTTTCTTTATGTTTTTATGAAATGTTTAAGCATCAGGCTCTGGGTCTGCAATAGGGAAGAAAAACAAAAATACAGTGTGCTCCATCAAATTAAAGTTACTACTAATTATAAGGCACACTCTTATTTTATATGCCATCAAGAAAGAAAAAAGCTGCCAATTATAACTATGACACACTACTGACTGTAGCATACAAATGATTTCAGAGAGGATACATTTTGGAAATCAGTAAATCTTGAAACTGAAATGTGCTGAACTGTGTCTTCTGGAGCTCAAGTTGGAGAGGCCTGAGGTTGTAAGTGGCTTGTTTTGCTGTCTTGTCAGTGACAAACCTGCTGTGTGGGGACTAGCATCTTGGAGTTTACAAAATGGGGGCTGGCAAGATGACCAGCAGGTATTCAGGCCTCCTGGGTTCCACCTAGCATTCTCTCCAGGTGTGACAGGGCTCTCATGGAAGGCATTCTACCTTGACCATGACTGGAACCCTGGCAAGAGCAGACTCCTGCACCCTGAGCAGGTACTTCTGCCCCAGGTCCCTGGGAAACATGAAGCTTGAAGCTCATTGCCATGGGAGATATGCACTAAAACCTGAGTGTGGTGCCCCTTTGGCCTTCAAGCATTCAGAGGAACTCCAAGGCCAGTGGAGCTTTGGGTGGTTTACCACTGCGATTAATCTCATCCATAAATCAGTTCAGCCACAAAGGGTTTGTTCCTACAGTTAACAAAACTGTGCAAAACTTGATGCCAAAAAAGTTCCCTTTCAAAGTCATAGCTGGACACTGGATAATAAACTTACCTATGGGTCACCTGGAATGCCATTTTGTTTGACTCTTTTCTTTTGATGAAAGCCCAGACTCCGTATAGTCAGATGCAGAACACGCGGAAGATTGGTAAGTTGCAAATGATATTTGTTCAGCAGAAAAGATAAAAAAGATTTCAACTTTATTGCCCTGGACATCTTTAGCCACTTTTGTATTAGGTTGAGCCATATGAAATTACAATTGTTTCAAAGTCAAAAGATTGTTGCATATTAGCCGTCTCAAGCTTACATCTAACCTGACAAAGTTAGACACAAAAAGCTGGCTAACGGCGGAGGGTAGAGCTGGTTCAACATGGGATTCTTTTGTCCCATGACTACTGACCAGTCTCTGCCATCTGGAATTGGCATTAACATCCAGTTGATTATTTCTTTAATGAGTTAAATTGATCTTTGACACACGGTCCCTAAGTATTTTTATGAGAATTATAGTTTTCACTTCTGAAAATTATCTCTGAAGTTTTGTTTTTTTTTTAAGATTTTATTTATTTATTTGAGAGAGAGAGGGTGAGACAGAGAGCCCAAGAGGGGGTAGGGTCAGAGGGAGAAGCAGACTCCCTGCTGAGCAGGGAGCCCGACGTGGGACTCGATTCCAGGACTCTGGGATCATGACCTGAGCCAAAGGCAGTCGCTTAACCAACTGAGTCACCCAGGCACCCATCTCTGAAGTTTTTATTATCTCTATCTTTGAGGGCCATCCATTCTAAGACACTCGCTAACTGTGGGTCCCAGGCCTTGTGTGTGCATGGGGGGACAGGTGTTCCTTAACCTCTCTGGACTTCAGTTTCCTCAAGCATTAAATAAATGTAGGTATATATATATATACAATGGAATATTACTCAACCATCAAAAAGAATGCTATCTTGCCATTTGCAACAACATGGATGGAGCTAGTGAGTATAATGTTAGGCGAAATAAGTCAGTCAGAGAAAGACAAATACCATATGATTTCACTCATATGTGGAATTTAAGAAACAAAACACATGAGCATGGGGAAAAAAAGAGAGAAGGAGAGGCAAACCAAGAAACAGACTCCTAACTATATATAGAGAACAAACGGATGGTTACTAGAGGGGAGGTGGGCAGGTGGATGGGCTAGATGGGCGATGGGGATTAAGGAACTCACTTGTTGTGATGAACACAGTGTGTTGTACGGAAGTGTTGAATCGCTAAATTGTACACCTGAAACTAATATTACACTGTATGTTAACTAACTGGGATTTAAATTAAAAACTTAAAAAAAATGAAGAAATCGATGAATTTCTAATGCCTCTTTTGGCTCACTCTCTTATTGATGGCGAGCTGGCCTCCTTTGCCTCTCAGAGTGCAGTGGCATAAATATTGTCACATTCACTTCCCTTTTACCACCCCCGGCTTCCTACTGAGCTTCACTGGGCTTTCTACAAGCCCTGGAGGAGAATAATGACTAACCCTTTCTGGAAACCAATCTGAATGTATACATCATCAATTTATGTACAAAAACTGTTGAAGTCAGCAGTTCTAATTCTAGGAATTGACCCAAAGAAATAATCAGATATATAGCAAAGGATGCTCTTGGCAGCATCATTCATAATAGTGCACCAGGACTAAATGGCTAACTGCAGGGGACTGGTTAAAATATGGTACAGCAATATACTAGAATACTACACAGTCATTGAAATAGTGATTCTGCTGCTCTTAAATACAGAAAACAAACTGATGGTGGTCAGTGGGGAGGTGGGTGGGCAGATGGGTGGAACAGATGAAGAGGGTTAAGAGGTACAAACTTCCAGTTGTAAAATAAAAAGGTCCTGAAAATAAAAGCACTGCATAAGAAATAGAGTCTATATATTATAATAATGTGGTATAAGGACAGATGATAGCTACCCTTATCGTGGTGAGCACTGAGTACTGTATAGAATTGTCAAATCACTATGTTGTACACCTGAAACTAACATAACATTATATGCCAACTCTATCTCAAAAATAAATTTTAAAATAGTGATTCTGTTATATATTTATATATATGTCAATATATCAATATAGTGATAAATTATTACGTGGAAGAAAAGATGCAAAACAGCATGTATTCTCTGAGCCCATTTTTATAATATCTTTATCTATGGATTTATGTAATACAGCAGACAGAGCCAGATTCTGGATGCCTTAGCACGTAGATACAGGGCTCATTTCCAGATGGAGCAATTAGTGGTGGTAAAATACAGGTAATCTTCTCTTCCTTCTTTATATTTTTCAATTTTTCTGCAATAAGCATACTTCTCCCCCATAGGAAAAATAGCTATCTTCATTTTGGGAAAAACAGAAGTAAAAGAGCAGTTCGATGGGTGCGATTCATATATTGAGCCTGGAGTTAACAGCACAGCAATTAGACAAGTTTTCTTGAGGGCACGGAGGCCCTGCAATCCACTACTCTGCCGATAGGGACTTATATTTGTCGAACCTAGTACCAGCGATACATCAGCTGGTTGGTGCAGGCCTTGATAAAACAAAGCAAATAAGACATCCTGCCATGGCCGAAGGATGGAATGATGTTCCTCACTCCCTGAGGCCAGGGCCTTGCCAAGCAGAGTGGCGCCTCCCCCAGGCAGTGCACCTTTTTTGACGAATCCACTCAGCTGCCTGCCAGGGAACAGAAGGCCCTCCTCATTCCAAAACATCAGTTTATATTTAGGGAAGTGTTCTCTTTTTCTTTTCTCCTAGTTACAAAAAAGGGAGTAAGCTCTGAGCTGTAATTTTCCTGTGTGCCGCTGCTTCCAACTCAACCCATTCCAAGCGCCTATCAAGTTCAAATGCACCAGAGTCCGGGGATGTGTTCCAATTAGCATTTCCCCAGATGTTTTTTGCTCAGCACCAGCAGTGTAAGATGTGGGCAGGAGGGATTTCCAAACAGGGTGACTGCCCAGATAACACTGGCAGCATCCAATGAAACCAGGCCAAGCATTCACTCAAACAAGGTCGCAGTGGGCTCCTCAGGAGCTTGAAGATGCTGGTGTGCAGCGTGGGTCACCAGGAAGGCAACGGGGTGTGCAGAATTCCACAGACTTGCTGCCCTAGGACTCTTCGCCGATGACTATTTCAGCGAAGCAGTGTTCTGCAGAAACTCTTAAAGAAGTGCTGACTTATGGGGACGCTGACATGGCCTCTGGGGGCACTAACTGCTGTATGCAGAATTTCAGTTTTAATTGAAACAAAAGCAAAACCACGGAAAACCCACTAGAAGGCATGGAGTAAAGATCCAAAGGCAAAGGAACTGAAGAGGAAGCATGAATCTACGACTTGCAACATTAAAGTGAAAATTTTGAAATAGACCATTAAAAACTTATTTTCTGTAAGTTGAGTATGATAAGGCCCTCTGAGCGCATATATTTAGTTTAGGGAAGGAAGACAGCAGAGGGATTATGAAAAGGGAATTTGGACTTTAAGAAAATGTGAAGGTTCGGTCATTTCGGTCTTGTGAAGATGATTAGTAACTCTGAGGTGATGAATCACTGAGCCTTTGAAACTTGTTAAAATGTGAAGGGTTGGTTTGTTCCTCATCAGGAACTGGAGCTTTGATACACAGGTCTGCGGAGGCACCCTGGCCTCATGATTTCAGATCGGATATACCAGCAGGTGTGGTTAGTGCCTTGCCCACAACCCTCGGAGGCCACCGCTCTCGTAGGCTCTGATGACTTTCTACTGAAAACACCTAGAAGTCTCTCCCCACGGCTTACAGATGCTCTGGCCAGAAGAGCTCAGAGCAGGGTGACTGTCACCTAGTGCGTAAGTACCCCAGCTTCCTCCCCCTTGGAGGGACAGCGTGATACTCACTACACAGTTTCCCAAGACCAAGACCCAGAGGCTGCCTTCCCTTCTTTGTCGCACTCCCCTACTCTCCTGCCTGAGCCCCCTGTGATCTCCTCCCAGATAGACTACTGGCATACACATCCTGTCTCTGAATCTGCTACTGGAAAACCCAACCAATGGTTTTCTTTTTGCTATAAATTCAGAGCAAGACATCTTAGGCTATTTCCTCTATCTTGGGCACCCAGGTGCCTTCACCAGCCCTTGGGGAGCTTTACGCTTCCCTAGTGTTCCCAGGTAATGAGTATATGGGGGGTGCCTTGGAGTATTCTTACAATCCTGCTTTGATTTAGGTTATGTGACCAGAATTGGGCACAGTGTTTCAGTGCTAACCTGGTCTCATCTCTTCTATACGTGCGTGCGCGTGTGATAAAGAGGTTGGTAACTCTCTTATTATCACTACAAATAAAACTAACAGAATAATATCCACCAGACTAGTGTTTCTCAAACTGGAATGTGCACATGCATCACCTGGGGGGCTCGTTAAAATGCAGGTTTTGACTCCTGGGTCTGGGGTAGGGCCTGAGATTCTACACTTCTAACAAAATCCTTTGCTGGTTGACAGCCCACAAGAGGAACAAGGTTCTAATGAGGACAAGACCAACGCTTTTGATGTCAGTATATTCAGCATCTTGTCCAACTGGCCACATAATGGATGCCTAATATATATTGGTGAAATAAATTCTTGCCATTGTTTTATTAAGAATTCAGTCCACTAATTTAATTCAGCTGTCCAGCTGCAGACGAGACAGCAGCAACTATTTAGTGCAAATTCACAAAGAAAAATCTTTCTGATGATGGGAAAGTACATACTGGGACACTGGTGATGTCAATGCACAGCATGGGTAGATAGGTAAACCTGAAACATGAGTCACTGTCCATGAACAGACATTTCTCCAAAGAAGACATACAGATGGCTAATAGACACATGAAAAAATGTTCAACATCACTCGGCATCAGGGAAATACAAACCAAAACCACAATGACATACCACCTCACACCGGTCAGAATGGCTACAATTAACAACTCAGGAAACGAAAGATGTTGGCGAGAATGTGGAGAAAGGGGAACCCTCTTAACACTGCTTGCTGGTGGAAATGCAAACTGGTGTAGCCACTCTGGAAAACAGTATGGAGCTTCCTCAAAAGGTTAAAAATAGAACTACCCTACGACCGAGCAATTGCACCACTAGGTATTTATCCAAAAGATACAAACATAGTGATTCGAAGGGGCACATGCACCCCAATGTTTATAGCAGCAATGTCCACAATAGCCAAAATATGGAAAGAGCCCAGATGACCATCGATGGATGAATGGATAAAGAAGATATGGTGTGTGTGTGTGTGTGTGTGTGTATACATATATATATATATATATATTCCCTTATATATATATACTCAGCCATCAAAAGAAGAAATCTTACCATTTGCAACGATGTGGATGGAACTAGAGGGTATTATGCTAAGCAAAGTAAGTCAGAGAAAGACAAATACCTTATGATCTAACTCATACATGGAATAAAAGAAACAAAACAGATGAACATAGGGGAAGGGAAGGAAAAATAAAACAAGACAAAAGCAGAGAGGGAGGCAAACTGTAAGAGACTGTTAACCCTAGGAAACAAACTGAGGGTTGCTGGAGGAGAGGTGGAGGGATGGGGTAACTGGATGATGGGCATTAAGGAGGGCACATTATGTAATGAGCACTGGGTGTTATAAACAACTCATGAATCACTAAATTCTGTCCATGAAACTAATACACTATATGTTAACTAACTTGGATTTAAATAAAATTAAAAAAATGTGAGTCACTGTCAACTCATTTATTGGAGACCTGCTCCCTTTAGGGTAATAGGCTAAATGGACACCAAAAGAGGTGTAAGACATATTCCTGTCCTGGAAAAGGCTTACAATGTGATCAGGAAGGTAAGACAGAAATAAGGAACAGGAACAAGTGTCTGGTGCATGCTCATAGACGCTAGTAATACCGACAACTTGCATTTACTCAACATAACTCACCTGACTCTCAGTATAGCCCTTCAGATCACTAAATAGGTTGCACTGTTACTAAAGCCCTTGGCCCCTTCCAGCCAGTAAACACAGGGAGCTGCATTTTGCAAGACAGACTTGGGTTTCACTTCAGCCCTAGCCTGTACTCATCACAACACACGCGCGCGCACTTGCGCACACGCACACGCACACGCACATGCACCTTGTGGGTGGTGCACCCCTAATCAGAGAAGTCTTAATATTCTGATTCAGGGCAAGGGAACTAAGAATATGTTCTTTAAAAACAGAATCTGACCCATGTTCGTAGCTGCATTACTCACAAGAGCTAAACAGGGGGAAGCAACCCGAACGTTCATCAGTGGATGAATGGATAAAGAAAATATATGTGTAATGGTATATATACAGACAATGGAATATGTCTGTGCCTCAAAAAGGAAAGAAACCCTGACACTTGCTACAACTGGATGAAAATTGCAGTAAATGAAATGACCCAGTCACAAAAAGACAAATAGTGTATGATTCCACTTATATGAGGTATCTGGGATAGTCAATTGCACAGAGACAGAAAGCAGAATGTGGTTACCAGGCACTGGGAGGAGGGGAATGTGGAATTCGTGTTTAATGGGGTCAGAGTTTCAGTTCAGGAAGATGAAAAAGTTCTGGATCTGGATGGTGGTCATGTTTGCACAATGTTGTGAATGCAATGTTGTGAGTCGTTCCATGTCACAAACTGTTCACTTAAAAACAGCTAAAAAAATGGGGATTAACATAACAATAAAAAAATTAAAAAAAAAACAACAGCTAAAATTGGGGATGCCTGGGTGGCTCAGTTGGTTAAGCATCTGCCTTTGGCTCAGGTCATGATCCCGGGATCCTAGGATTGAGCCCCGCCTCGGGCTCTCTGCTCAGTAGGGAGCCTGCTTCTCCCTCTCTCTCTGGCTACCACTCCCCCTGTTTGTGCTCTCCCCCTGCTGCCCCCAACAAATAAATAAATAAAATCTTTAAAAAAATAGTTAAAGTAGTACATTTTATGTTGTATATGTTTTACCATATTTTAAAAACTCAGAATCCATAAAAGTCAGAAAACAGGGTATCAGAGTTTTTGTTTTGTGTTTTTACAAATGTATGCTGTAGAGACCATCTTCGGAGGAAATGATCTCTAATAACCCAGCAGCACCCTTTAAACTCTGGGTTCCCTAAGAAGGTAACAATCACCTAAAGCAATACCCAAGAGAGGAGTGAAATGTAAAGAAGAGTAACCCTCTTGACAGCACTTTCACTGAGTCCATGTAGATATGGACTGAGGGCCAACCCTGGGCAGGCACACTCAGATGGTGCCTCGATGGGGGGGGACAAAATGCAGCCCCCTCTGCCATGCCTCTTCCACATCTTGGGGTCTCCTGTTTCCTGATGACATCAGACACTCAGGATGGAGAAGAAAGGCCTGCTGTTCACACACAAAGATTAGGAATTATCATCCCAGCAAACGATGCTGGGAATCTTTCTAATATTGGACAGGCCCCCTGGAATCAGGCAGCTGGGCTGAGATGCCCCAAGGGGTTAGACCTGGCCACCAGTAGAAGCATCGGCTTACAGCAGGAGACCTGAGGCTGGTCCCAGAGCTGGGGAGCTGGGTGGAACCCCCTGTGTCTCTCTTTTGTGTCTATGAGCAATGGCGGCACATCCAAGCACTGGACTCATGTCCTGAGAATCGTCTATTCTGATAACCAAGGGACTGATGTGTTTTTTTGTTTGTTTGTTTTTAAAGATTTTATTTATTTATTTGAGAGAGAGAGCGCAAGCCGGGAGAAGGGGGAAGGTACCGGCAGGGGCAAAGGGAGAGGGAGAAGCAGGTTCCCTGATGAGCAGGGAGCTGGACGCAGAGCTCTATCCCAGGACCCTGGGATCATGACCTGAGTGGAAGGCAGACGCTTAACCGGCTGAGCCACCCAGGCGCCCCAGGACTGATGTTTTTGACATCATATATAAAGCACCATTTAGAACCAGTACCAGGTAGGTTGACTTTGTGAGAATTCATCAAGCTGGATACTGATGTGAAAACTTTCTGTATGTATGTTACACTTTAACAAGTTCAATGTATAATAATAAAATGAATAAACGGTGTCATTTGAAGATTCAAGAATCATGACCCCTAAATGCACAAGTGAGCCTGAGTTGGATCCAGAATGAGGGGAGAAGAAATTCCATAAGGACATAACTGGGGCAATCACCAAACATTGAAGATGGACTGTGGGCTAGAGTAGTGTTGTTGCCACGTTTAATTTCTTGGGTTTGATCATTTACTGTGCATATGTAAGGCAATGTCCTCGCTCCTAGGAAATACACATGGAAGGGTTTAAATGGGTGTGATGTCTCCACTGTATTCTCAAATGGTTCAGAAACTATATCACATATATGACTACCTATAGAGGCAAAATTTACGTATTTATGGAATAGTTACGTAGTTATACAATTGCTTGTGCATGTGTATATGTAGAAAGAGAGAAAGAGAGGGTGCCTGGCTGGCTCAGTTGGTAAAGCACGTGACTCTTTTTTTTTTTAATTTTTTTATTGTTATGTTAATCCCCATACATTACATCATTAGTTTTAGATATAGTGTTCCATGATTCATTGTTTGTGCATAACACCCAGTGCTCCATGCAGAACGAAGCACGTGACTCTTGATCTCAGGTTTGTGAGTTCAAGCCCCACGTTGGGCGAGGGGCCTACTTAAAAAAAAAGAGAGAGAGAGAGAAAGAGAGTGATCAGGCAAATGGTGTAAAATGTAAACAACTAGGGAATCTGGAACTGGGGTAATGGGTATAGAGAAGTCCCTGGTATTATTCTTGCAACTTCTATGGAAATTTGAATTATATAGTACATATGTACATGAAATTATACATGAAAGTATGTAATACAAGGAATCCCTTGTGCTATTCTTGCAACTCTTCTGTAAAATATACCAATAACCTCCCTTCTCTACCCCCAAACCCAAGGGGGAAAAAAATTAAAACGATGCACATAAGAATGAAAACCCAGCTGCCAGAAACCACTTCCCTAATTTTTGCTAGCACATCTCCAAAGCTCACTATCACATTCTTATTGTTGGGAAATCTGTCCTTTGGAAAGCTCAGTAAGCTATGTTCCTTATCCTCAAAATCTGCGTCAATGTGCCCTCGGAACACGAGCCAGAGGAAGTGTTAGCCAGGGCACACCGCACCTCTTCCTGCCCAAGGCTGCTGAGCCCCGACACCTGGCTGAGCCGTGGCCCCTGAGCATGCCAGGCATACCCAGCGGAGCCCCCAGTACAGTCAATGCTCAGTGGCCACCAGGCAGGCCTGCTGAGCTTACTGATGAGCCCTCAAACCACACATGCCTGGTGGCAAGGCCAGCTGGGGATCCTCCCACCTGTAGGACCTACAGGGCCATCTGGAAATCCTCATCTGGAAAAGGGGCAGGGGTAACTTGGTGGGAGGATAGCAGGGAAATAGCATAAGGAAGGTGCCCAGCACATCCGTGGGCGTAAGAGCCCCAACCCCAGTCAGCCCATGCCAGCAGCATGGGACACCTGGCAGCACACATATACACGAAAATGCTCATCTTTGCTGCACCTGGCAGGCTCAATCGGTCAAGCGTGCAACTCTTGATCTCAGGGTAATGGATTTGAGCCCCACGCTGGTGTAGGGATAATAAATAAATAAACTTCAAAAAATGCTCATCTTTGATGGACTCACCCAGCACTTGGCTGTCACATTTCCAGAAAAGAAACAATTTAAATTTCATCAGAGTTAACTTTTGGGTCACTTGGGAAAAATAAAAATTTATTTTTAATTATATATAAAGGGTGGTGGATCAAAATTTTTTCAGTATCTGGGAAACTCTAAATGCATTTAATATGGTCTTGTGGGTAGAGTAGGAAAGGACTGCAGGTGAGTGGCTGGGGTGCAGGAGACAGTGAAGGGAGCCCAGAGGAGATAACAGAACGGACTGCTCTGGTAACAGGTGTATTTTGTTTTATGTCCCTTGGTAGATTCACAGCAAAACCATGACAGCAAGCGTGGTGTTCCCTGTATTTTTTTCTGTCACCCACAGCCTAAGTCCCGCTCCTTCAAATACAGCTGACCCTTGAGCACATGGGTTGGCGCACTGACCCTCTCACACAGTTGAAAATCCAAGTATAACTTTGGACTCCCCCAAAACTTGATTAAGAGCCTGCTGTTGACCGGAAGCCTTAACATAATCAGTCAATTAACACATTTTGTATTACAGACTGTATCCTTACAATACAGCAAGCTAGAGAAAAGAAAATGTTATTAAGAAAATCATAAGAAAGAGCAAATACATTTACAGCCCTGTACGACATTTATCGAAAAAAATCCACGTGTAAGTGGACGCACACAGTTCAAACCCGAGTTGTTCGGGGGTCAACTGTAGTAGATACTCGACAAATGACTACAGTCTCTCCAAATGGAAGGGAAGGTGGAGCATTCACCTCTTTTTTAAAAAAAAATGTTTATGTAAATTCAATTAATTAACATATAAAGTATTGTTAGTTTCAGAGGCAGAGCATGCACCTCTTTCACCTGGGAGTAATTTCTGCCTCTTCAGTCTGATTCTGGAAAGCTTTGTACTTAGTCATAAATGATGTCTTTGGGTTACTCCAATTGTTCCCAGCCCTCATTCTCTTGCATGCTGGGAATGAGAGATTCATTCCACAGCATTATTCTAGTTTCCGGTGGGTTATGTTTTCTGCCCTCCCTTTGATGTCCAAAATCTTTCTCAAGTTCCTACATACAGAACCTAACATAACGCTTCTTGGAGGATCCTTGTCAGGTCTCGAAAAGATCGCACTATGGATGCGATGGTGGAGAAGCTGAAGCTGTCCTAACTTTGGGGAAGTCCCAGGAAGTCGCTGTCACATGTCACAGGAAAGGTAAAGAAATACACTTTGTTAGCTTTAGCCAATGATAGCTACCACTTAACGAGGGGCCTTCTCTGCGTCAGGTACTATACATCACATATAGTCCTCACATTGTCCTGGTGTGATAGGGACTTTTGGTCCCATTTTACAGATGAGGAAACTGAGGCTCTGAGAGTTTTTCCCATGGCAAGCAGCTGGTGATGGTTGTAAGAGGGATTAGTAGCCAGGATTCTCAGACTTGCAACCCATGACCTTTTCACAGAATTTCCCCCACTTTTTTTTTTTTTTAAGTTCTTATTTTAATCACTCGGTGCTCATCACGACAAGTGTACTCCTTAATTCCCATCACCTATTAACTCATCCCCCCACCTGCCTCCCCTCTGGTAACCATCAGTTTATTCTCTATAGTTAAGAGTGTGTTTCTTTCTTTCTTTCTTTTTTTAAAATGTAAGCTGTACACTCAATGAGGGACTCAAACTGACGACCCCAAGATCAAGAGTGGCATTCTCTACTGACTGAGCCAGCCAGGTGCCCCAAGAGTCTGTTTCTTGGTTTGTTTCTCTCTTTCTTTTTTCCCCCAACTTGTTCATTTGTTTTGTTTCTTAAATTCCACATATAAGTGAAATCATATGGTATTTATCTTATTCTTTTTTGTGGCTGAGTAATATTCCATTGTATATATGTACCACATCTTCTTTATCCATTCATCAATCGATGGACACTTGGACTGCTCCCATATCTTGACTATTGTAAATAATGCTGCTATAAATATCAGGGTGCACGTATCCTTTTGAATTAGTGTTCTTGTATTCCTTGGGTAAATACTCAGTAGCGTGATTGCTGGATCATAAGGTAGTTCTATTTTTAACTTTTTAAGGAGCCTCCATACTGTTTTCCACAGTGGCTGCACCAGTTTGCATTCTCACCAATAGTGCACGAGGGCTCCTTTTTCTCTGCATCCTTGCCAACACCTGCTGTTTCCTATGTTTTTGATTTTAGCCATTCTGACAGGTGTGATGTGATATCTCATTGCAATTTTGACTTGCATTCAGGGGGTGCCTATCTTTGATGCACTAAAGGTAAAATTGAGCTTTATTACATTTGAAAAGGTTGACATGTGCACTCCTGGGACACCCCTGTTGGCCATGCCCCGGATGAATTTAGCAGCTTCCTCTCAGGCCCTGGGGCTCTCCTGGAACTCACCTTCCTCCTCCTCAGGGAGCTCAGCCTTCCTGCATTTCCATATCCTCTTTGACTCCTGGGCACTTCCTTCCCTCTGCAGATAAGTGGAGTATGAGGCTGTTCTTAGCATCCAGCTGAAGGCTTGACCAGAACGCAGGGCTAATGGCTGATATGGAACTTTTCCTGGTGAGGGCCCAGGAAAACTCTCTGCTGTCTTTCCTAGAGCAGCAAGGAATCTCTGATGGTCATTCCAATGTCCCTGGTGACCTCTGGACACACTCAGCTATGTTTTGTCCAGCTTGCCTCACATGGGCCTGTCCTATCTTTTATGGTTAAAACAGTTCCAACATTGAAACATGAAATGTATTTCATGCAAAAATCAGGAGATTTACACAAAAGCCCAAGTTTAAAAGTTCAAAGGCTTTAACTTCTTGAAAATTAGAAACACAGTGCTATCCTGGTGATGTTGCCCTCTTGATGTGGGACATCTGCTCTTCAGTTTGCTACAGTCTCCACCATTCCCTATCGTCCTCAGTACTGCAATCAAATATCATTGCCATTTATCAACTTTCACCTGGCTTGGCTTTACTGGTTTACATGATCCACCTGGCCCCTGTAGGCATTTGAGGTTGAGACCTCTGGTGTATTCATTCTAGCTGTTTCTGACGACCCATATGAAGCAGGCAGTGTGATTCAGGAAAGAGAAGGGGTCCAGCCCTCAGAGAGCAAGTTCTCATTGGCAGTGGCATGCGTCTGTTCATTTGTAAAGTGGTGACATGGCTACCCACCCGCAAGACTGACTTTGGGAATTCCGTGACAAAAATGCATTTATCTCCCAAGTCATCGGTCAGCAAACTTTTTCTATAGAAAGCCAGAATGTAAATATTTTAGGATTTGCAGGCGATAGTCTCTATAGCAACTCAGCTCCCCAGTTGTGGATGGAAGCAGCAGTAGACAATACACAGAGGGATAGGTGTGCCTGCGTTGCAATTACAAAAACAGGTGTCTGCAGGGTCACAGTTTGCTGACTTTGTCCTGATCTGTCGCCTTCCCTCTGCTGCTCCTCTCCAGCCCTCACTGCATCTTTCAGGTACAGGGATGATTTCCAAAAGTATGGGGCAGGCCTAACAACAGATACATAAGAGTTTGTGATCTTCCTCCCTCTCCCGCCTTCTAAGTGGGGAGTCAGCTCTGGCCCCGTGTTTGCTGTGCGGTTTCAAACTAAGGGACAGAGAAGGAAAACATCAAGCTCAGGACTGCAGACAGGCCAAGATGCTGTGTATGATAAAGATGAGAAGGTGGGGGTGAGGCAAAGGAAACTGGAGGGGACCAGGAGACTCAGGGAGGAGTTCTGAAAGAGTGAAGAGGGGAGGGAGCTCCTGGGCACATGGGCAAGGTGCAAGGAATGACTAGCGAGCCGGCTGCAAGTGGGTTGGGTGAGAGGTGACTCTGGGTCCTTTGAGGGACCCCAGGCAAGATCTGAGCTGCACTTCTGTTTTCTTGGTTGATGGAATGTAGACAGGGCACTAACGCCAAGTGAACTTTCGGAGGGTTGCATGTATGTTGGATCATGGTGCTCCCCTCCTCAAAACCCTTCATGGCGTCCAACTGCGCGCTAACTGCCAACTCCTCACCCGGCCAGCATGACAGCCCTCCCCAGTCATCCCTACAGGTTGCTCTGTTATCTGTTTCCCACATCACTGCACACTCAGTACCCAGAACCAGCCCTGCCACTGTAGGTGCTGAATAAATGAACAATGCATACATAACATACACATATATGCATTACACATTTTTCATGCATTCAGCATATTTACTGAACACCTACTATTAAAGGCCAGGCACTGAGCTAGTCCCACATGATGCCAATTCAGGACAGTGGGTCCTAAATACACGTGCACACTTTTCTTGCTTTCATTTCCTTTAGTTCTGGAAGGCATGCACCAGAGATAGCTAGAGAGACCTCAGAAATGAGGTATTTCCAAATTTACATTGCAGACCAGGATTCCTCGGCCTCAGCATGATGGAAACTTGGGGCCAGATAATTCTTCATTGTGGGGTGAAGCCTGTGCGTTGTAGGGAGTCAGCCAGTTACACCTCCACCCATGGTGTAACAACAAAAACTATCTCTGGAGAACCAGTGGCCTAGACTGAACTGGCTGTCCCGGACCAGAACCTCAAGTGACCTGCATCTTGAGACATTAGCATCTGGGGAGACTCTGAAACAAGCCCAGAATCTGGAAGTTAAATGCGAAAGTAAGCAATGTTTCTGGCTTGTTCCCAAGTGAACATTAGTAATGCACACAGAATGTCAACACATGGTTTCAACAAGGCCACTAGCCACCAGGTCTGAAACAAGACAGAACACAGAATGCCCAAACCACAAAAATGACTAAACGGCCCCCTCTTCTGACACTGAGTGTTGGCTGCTTTACCACCGCTACCTCGGGCTTCCTTTATTTCTCCTGCCTTCTAGAGAAAAATGATTAAGCTACCCAATCACCCAAATTTTCCTAGCTTCCTGAGAACACTCAAATCCTCCTTCTGGGTTGCCAGATAAAATACAGTGTCCAGGTAAATTTCAATTTTAGAGAAACAATAATTTTTTTAGTATAAGTATGTCCCCAATATTGCACAGAATGCATTGTCTATATATATGCTATATCTAATATTCAAATTCAGCTGGGCATCCTGTATTTTTTTCCCTAAATCTGTAACCCTTCCTTCCTTAGAATTAGCCAGCACATGGGGCACCTGGGTGGCTCAGTTGGTTAAGCATCTGCCTTCGGCTTAGTTTGTGATCTTGGGGACCTGGGATCGAGTCCTGCATCAGGCTCCCTGCTCTGCGGGGAGTCTGCTTCTCCCTTTCTCTCTGCCTCTGCCCCCGCTCATGCTCGCTCTCTCTCACTCTATCTCTCAAAATAAATAACGAATTAGCTAGCACAAGCTCAAATCCTATAACAAGCCCCTTCCAAGCCCCTCTTAACTGAGACCACCCCCCCCCCCCCACGCTTCTTCTGGTGTGTCCTCCCTGGCTGCAGCAAGTTAGTAAACCCAATTCTGATGAAAGATGTATTCGGGGTGGTCTTTGAGAAGAACAATGCCCACTTTCTGAGACAGGAAACTCTGAGTGGCAGCTATCTGAAAGGGACAGCTGTAGGTGCCCAGTAGGGAAACCAGAGTCGGTTCACATCTCAATGAATAGGCATCTAACACAGGGACCATGACATGAAAAGTGGGGGGAGAAGGGGGACCCGTTTCTCATTTCAGAGCTGGCTGAGGCACAGAGTCAGCATTTTAAAGCCCCAAGGGTGCTGGATCCTATCTCTATGAAGTTCCTTCCAAGTTGAAGCACCATCACCATGGAACCACAACAAAAAACACAAATTGTGTGACCCTGGGCAGGTATCATAACCCATCCACATCTCAGTTTCCTCATCTGTAAAATGGGCATAAGGCCGGCACGAGGGTTAAGTAAGTGAATGGGTTTATAAGTGCTCAGAACAATGCCTGGAATACCATTTCTGAAATTAAACATTATTTTCAAAATGTCACTGAATAAAGAGGAAGGCTGGGCTGTGTCTATGAAGTGGCCCCCAAACAGCAGTTTTCCCTGAAATGCCAGGCATTTAATAAAGGACATGTTGCCTCTGCGTGATCTTCTGTTCCTCTGGCAAATGGCAGTGGAACTCAACAAGAGAGTTTGAGTTCATTTCCCCCAAGCTTTCACCGAGGAGGGGAGGAGCCCACATCTGTGAATCTGAGCCCAGAGAAAGTTCCAGCACCTATGGGTAAACGGCAACATCAGGTGCCGGGGGCTTGGTGGGGCGATTTTGCTTCTGTCTGTTAACAGAGCTCTGGGCGGCTGGGTCATCCTGCCTCTGAGGTTCTTCACTAGTGTCTCTGCAGCTGCTTTTGAAAGAGCAAATGAAATGTGGAGATATCATGGGGAAGAAGACAGAAAAGAAAACCTACACCTGAACACCCATCTGCAGTGGTAGTCACACCCACCTACAAAGGGAGAATGACTGACATCATGAAAACACTGCGTCTGAGGTGACTGAGGCCTGCAGCCCAGTGGGGAAGGCGATGAACTCCCTTCTCCAGACAGGAACATGAAATCAGCTCTGCAAGGCAGACATTTCCATGCTTTTTGTACCGTCCTGGCTACTTATTCAAATATAGAGTATAGCAGTTCTCAACCTTGAATCCCCTGGCAGGCTTGTTAAAACACAGACGGCTGGATGCCACCCCCAAGTGTCTGATTCACTAGGTCTGGGGTGGAATCCAACAATCTGCATTTCTAAGAAGTTTCCAGCCAAAGTTGATGCTCGAAGCTTACACCACACCTTGAGAACCAGTAGTCGAGACTGCCTTGCTAACAATCTCTGGGCATGCCAATGCTGCCTGTCCAGGGACCACATTTCAAGGATCAACTGCTTCCTAATATGCATGCTATTAAAAAGAAAACCACAGGTCCAAAATGGAGTCATTTATGTTAAGAGCCCCACATCAGCAAACCAAGACTTGATACCTAACTTAACTTAGTTTCAGCACCTTCCCACGCCCTCCCTGCCCCTGATGGAAGGTAACCTTCAGCCAGACAACAGGGAATTTTTCCTGGTCAGCACTAGGAAATTTACCAACAGTCCCCTTGTGTTCCCCTCTGGAGGGCTACGTTGCCTAAAACAATGGATTCTTTGCTAATAACTTCCTTTTTGTTCCCTCTACCTTTAAAAACCTTTCCTTTGCAGCAGCTCTACAGGGCTCCTTTCTATCTGCTCGATGGGATGCCACCTGATTCATGCATCACTCAATACCGCCAATTTGATCTTTTAGATTACTCAGCTGAATTTCTGTTGCTTAACATGTTGATTGGTGGCAGCGATGGGATCCCAAGAGAACCTCCCTGTGGCATTCAGGGACAATGATAAATACAGGCGTGGTACCCGGTGACCTTTGAGTCCCCGGTCTGTCTCACGGCTTCCGAAGACCTTGGGGAAGCTCCTCCTGCTTCTGAGAGCCTCTTGACTTGATTGGCTTTCCCCTACAGGGAGGGTCAGTTTGACCGGGCAGAAGGTTCTGCCCCAGCCCATCCCCTACCTTTTCAGACCACCATTCCCAGGTCTTGGAGTGGAAAACCCTAGCCCTTGCCACTTTGAGAATTGGTGGTGGTTACCAGCAGGACTTGAACCGGGTCCAAATTGAGCTGGACTGGGTCCAGCAGAAGGCCTCAGGTGAATAAAATTTGTTTAAGTGCAATCCTTTAAAACCCAAAGAGTGAAATGTACCACCTTCCAGCACACCTGCTTATTTTATATCTAAGAACTATAGCCCCGGAAGCTATAAATATCTACAAAAATGGCAAAATCGTACTAAGCTTGTTTTGTGTCTTATTGAACTTGGCTAGGTAACGGTCAGGTTGGGAACCCCAAAATAAGGCTGGACAGAGATGTGAGTTGCACCCCATTTGAGGCTAGATTTGACTGGACAGAATTTGTGGCTAGGGTCCTACCAAACTGCTTCCAGCCCTCAGGGGAATTACAGCCTAGAATTACAGTGGCCATCATGGGAAACATTCCAGTTAGACAAGATCATTTAAGGAGCGCACTTAAAGCAAATGCTTCAAAATTTCAAAGCTAGCTTCATCGGAAGTTTCGTTGCAAAAAGCTGATAAATTAAAAAGACCCCAGAGGTACCTAACACAAAAAACTCTAAGACTGACCTAATTCTTAATGCTTCCTTATATCCTCCTTTATTTACTCATTCTAGTTACCCTCTGTCTGAATTGCTTTTACAGGATCATTAACAAAAGTCCACCAAGGTAATGACGTTATAGACACCTCCAAATCTACCTTTGCAGGAGGGCCCTCTGTGAGCCCCTCCCAGAGCCAATGGACTCAGAGATAAAGTGCTACATTTTCCCCTTAATAGCCAAGGGAAAACTAAAACTAAAACCAAAACCAAAACCAAAACCAAAACCAAAAACAATACTGCATTCTAACATAGATGGATGGGTATGGCAGTCCTTAACATCTAAGCTACAAGCCAGTTCTCTGAGGAATTAAAAAGCAACTGTCTTTCTCATACAAATCTTTACAAAATTAGAAATGCACCTTTGGAGCCATTCACAGTTTACCTATTCCTTTTACCAATTCCAAAACCTCCCCTACCTATTTCAAAAGGCTTGTAAATTATTAGCCTTAGGAAACCAAACTCCTTCTTGGAGGAACCTGCATTTTCCCCCTGACTTTGAGATAAAAATATTAAAAGCACAAATCTCTGTGAAGTAATTCTTATCAGAAGTGAAACAAAAGGGGGAAAAGGTCATTCAAAATTTAGACGAATGAAAAATCCTGTGTCTTCTCCACAAATATTAGCAAAAAAAAATTTTAGCCTTCCGATCAGGTAACCTTAGCTTATTCCACTGACCAGAAAACAGTTTGGATCCAACTGTTTTTTTATAAAATAGTGAGTTTTTATTATCATACCTGTTTCCTGTCTAAAATTTTTAAAACAATCACTGGAAGGTCTCTGTTTGTATGTTTTTGTGTATCTATTGTAGATGTGTGACATTTTCTACCTCTGAATGGCATTGTTAAAATTATTTTGTAAATGGCTCTATTTAATTGACTTTAAAATAAGCACTTATAAATAAAGCATTTCTAAATCTCAGAAATAGAACAGAAACTAATACAAATGTTTTTCAGGTTCATGTGATCTAGGATGATTTTTGGTAAATTAGACAAACAGCTTTTTATCCTACCTAGGTTTCCTAACCAAATAAGTTCTTGTTATCCCTGTTATAAAAGTTGTCAGCAAACAATAACTTGAAATAATGACTTTGTCTAATGTTTTATAAAAGTTTTTGTGGCTAATCTAAACATAATTGTTAAAAACAAGTAAACTGAATAGATGTAAATAAGATAAAGTTTTTAGGTAAACTTTAAAATAGTTTCCCCAAGGGACTCCTGGGTGGCTCAGTGGGTTAAGTGTCTGCCTTCAGCTTAGGTCATGATCTCAGGGTCCTGGGATCAAGTCCTGCATCAGGCTCCTTGCTCAGCGAAGAGTCTGCTTCTCCCTCTGCCTGCCACTACCCCTGCTTGAGCTCGCTCTCTCTGACAAATAAACAGATAAAATCTTAAAAAAAAATAGTTTCCCCAAATCATTTTGGTAACCTGAAATCTTAGTTTTGCTACATTAAGTGATGAGTTAAGTTAAATTCACTGAATATCTAGATAATTTCCAAATAAGATAAAATAATGAAACATTAATTACTGAACAGAGGTTTATTTACTTTTGACTTCCTTAATATAGAGAAACTAAAGATAAATTTGGGTCTGTTAGTAAATATGTTTCATGCTTTTTAAAAAAATTATATTATGAAAAACACATATTTCTAAAAATCATAAAAAGTATTTATTACCTATTCGTAGAATGCTAATGTAAAAGACACTTCACAATCATTTACTTCTTAGTTAAGGCTGCTAAGGGTTAAGAATTCTAATTAATATATGTGGTTAAAGCTACTAAAAAGAAGGGTAACATCTCCATATGCAAGAGAAGTAGGATGTGTGCTTTCAGTAAAAAAAGGTATGAGGAAAAAATAGACAATTCAATTGAAAATGGGCAGAGGATGGTTCTCCAAAAAGACCTACAGATGGCCAATAGACACATGAAAAGATGCTCCGCATCACTCATCATCAGGGAAATGCAAATCAAAACTATAGTGAGATACCACCTCACACATGTCAGAATAGCTAGAATCAAAAAGACTAGAAATAGGGCACCTGGGTGGCTCAGTTGGTTAAGCAACTGCCTTCGGCTCAGGTCATGATCCCGGAGTCCTGGGATTGAGTCATCGGGCTCCCGGCTTGGCGGGGAGCCTGCTTCTCCCTCTGACTCTCTCCCCTCTCATGCTGTTTCTCTGTCTCTCTCTCTTTCTCTCAAATAAATAAATAAATAAAATCTTTAAAAAAAAAAAAAAGACTAGAAATAACAAGTGTTGGTGAGGATGTGGAAGAAAGAGGACCCCTGTGCACTGCTGGTGGGAATGCAAATTGGTACAACCACTGTGGAAAACAGTATGGAGGTTCCTCAAAATATGAAAAATAGAAATACCATATGATCCCGTAGTTCCACTATTGGGTATTTACCCCCCAAAACTGGAAACACAAATTTAAAAAGATGTATGTACCCCTATGTTTACTGCAGGATTATTTACAATAGCCAAGATATGGAAGTAATCCAAGTATTCATCCATAGATGAATAAAGAAAATGTGGTACACACACACACACACACACACACACACAGTAATATTACTTAGTCATAAAAAAGAATGAGATCTCACCATTTGCAGCAACATGGATGGACCTAGAGGGTATTATGCTAAGGAAATAAGTCAGCCAGAAAAGACAAATGCTGTATGATTTTACTTATGTGTGGAATCTAAAAAACAAAACAAAAAGCAGAAACAGATCCATAAATACAGAGGACAAACTGATGGTTGCCAGAGGAAGCAGGATTAAAGAAAAAAAAAATAAAGGATAACTAGGTGGCTCAGTTGGTTAAGCATCTGACTCTTGATTTCAGTTCAGATCATGATCTCAGGGTGGTGAGATTGAGCCCCACAACAGGCTCTGTGCTCAGTTGGGAGTCTGCCTGAGATTCTTTCCCTCTCCCTCTCCCTTTCCCTCCCCCTCCCCTGCTTACACACTCTCTAAAATAAATTTATCTTTTAAAAAAAGAAGAAGGAGGTATGAGGAATGGAAATACATTTTTGTTGAGGGAAAAAAAAAGGAATTTTGTCCTAAAGTGAGGCTTCTTATTTATAGAGGGAAAACTTAGGAAAACAACTGAATATAGGAAAAAAGTTATAGAAGTTTTGTGATAAAGGAATCTCTGAAAAGGAATTTTAATGTGTGGTCAAGTTGGCTAAGATTAAAATATAGCTAAGAATGAGTTTTAATATCAAAAGTACACAAATTAGAATTTGGTTTTTCTCTGTGTTAAAAGGACAGTTTTCTTAGATTGTTGACCTGCTTTTAAAAAAAAAAAAAAGATTTTAATTATTTATTTGAGAGAGAGAGAGACAGAGACAGAGAGCATGAGCGGGGGGAGGTATAGAGGGAGAGGGAGAAGCAGGCTCCCCCCTGAGCAGGGAGACTGATTCGGGGGTCAATCCCAGGACCCTGAGATCATGACCTGAGCTGAAGGCAGATGCTTAAGCCAATTAACCCTGCCCTGCTAATAAGGAATTGTAAACAAAAGTTTTCTTTACCTTTAAAATAATCTGTTAGAAAAACAAAGATTCTGTTTTGTCTTTATCAGGTCTTTGATTACTTAGGAAAAAATGAGTCTTTTCAATATTAAAAAAGCTAAGGTTTTTTTCTTTTAAAGATTTTATTTATTTATTAGAGAGACAGAGAGAGCATGAGTGGGGAGGGTATCAGAGGGAGAGGAGCAGAGGGAGAAGCAGGCACCCCGCTGAGCAGGGAACCGACATGGAACTCGATCCCAGGACTCCGATATCATGACTGGAGCTGAAGGCAGACGCTTAACCAACTGAGCCACGCAGGCACCCAAGGCTTTTTTTTTTAAACTTTTTTTTTTTAAGATTTATTTGTTTATTTCAGAGAGAGAGAAAGAGCGTGCAAGTGGGGGTACAGGGAGACAGGGCAGAGGGAGAGGGAAAACAGACTCTCTGCTGAGTGGGAGCCTGACTGGGGCTCCATCTCCAGACCTTGAGATCATGACCTGAGCTGAAACCGAGAGTCTGACACTCAACTGACTGAACCATCCAGGTGCCCCTAAAAAAAAACTAAGGCTTTTTATGACTATTTAACTTTCCATATTTGCCTGTGAAGTCTTTAATTGTCACTTAGGTTAAATAGATAAGTAAGTATTGTTTCACAGTGACCTATGATCCTATTTGGCCAAGTATGCAAACCTTTTGATATTTTTGACAAATTTCTTCAAAAACCAAATTCAAAATAAAGTCTTTTTGACCTTGAACTAACTTTGAAATTTTCCAGAGGGTCACTGGAATATTGAAAAGGATTTGTTCTCTCTCCTTACAAAAAGAGATGTTAAACTAATTAGTTCATTTGATGCGTTAAATTACATGGGAAGGATGTCAAATAAGTGATGATAAACCTTCTTAGATCACATTGCATGGGTAAATGTTATTAATAGAAGCATTCCAAAAATCTGGTAAGTCCTTGTATGTTATCACTTGTTATTTTAGTTATTATTTCAAGATGTGGAATGGCACAGAAATAATCAAATATCCTTGTCAATTCCATTATAATGAATTCTCATCAGATCTGTAATAATGGGCATATTGGAATCTGTTGTCATTTACAATTATTGCTGTAGTCAGAGGCTTTTACAAAACTTCCTGCAACTGTGTTTCATCTTCAGAGAGGTTCACAGAAAGGAATCTGACAAGTACTCTAGAATATATGTTTCTGATAACTTTCAGGTCATACAATTAAACTGGGTAAGAATTTCCAGAACTAGTGGAAATATTGACTTCAAGCAGAATAAAAAATAAACCGAGGGAGATGATTCTAATTTTTTGTGACTTCTTGTTTAAAACATCACTGGTTTTCTATTGTTCTGCTTTTCCAGATTTTAGGAGATCCCTTTCTCTCTTCTCTTAAGCTATTAACAATTTGTTAAGATATACCTTTGTGACCAAAGATGAAACATTTACTCTTTCTCCCTACCTGATGCCTCCAGAATTAAAAAACTCTTGAGTATTCTTTTCATGACAAAATAATTAGTTATTTCCATAAGTTCAATAAGAATCTGTTCTCCTTGGAACAGGACACAGTTGGAAATATTGGCTGTATATATTACCAAGGCTTTGACTGGCTTGTCACATTTGAGACAGATGTAAAAGTCCACCTGCTAACTTGATTACAAGGCTCCAGTAAAGCAGTCTTTAAAAAAAACTTTCTCAATCACTGATCTTGCTACATTTATAGAAATAATCAGGCAAAACTGAATACAACAAGTTGGTTTTACTACCAAAAAAATGAGGGTAATTGGAGAGAAAAGAAATTATGTTTACATCATTATCTATATTCAATTCTAATTTTGTTAATTTTCTTCGAGGCTCTGGTATGGACCTACCCTGAATTCTTCTAATTTCCTTGAAAATCTGGTCACAACTCTCCACACTAATATTTCCAACTTTCTGCCAGCCTGCTGATTTGGAATCGGTAAAAACAGAGACTGCCCTTGAATCTCCTTGGAAGGAACTAAACCAGGTCCTCCTCACCACTCAGACAGCAGCCAAACATCAGGGATTTAAACCTTGGATATGCATCTCATAGCCAAACAAGGTTCCACCTGACATCTGGTCCTGCACAGATGATGCAAACCTCCAAATCAAATTGACAAGGAAGAGAAACAGCTGACATGAAGGTAGACTGCATCCTCCCAAGATCAGGACTTCATGTTTTTAACTAAACATAAAACCCTTTCTTCTTCACTTTCCTTTACTCTGACACTGGCCTAAAAAGATGTCAACATCTGTATCTCCCAGGACATTGTTAAGGGGGTTAAACTCTGCCTTTCAGACTGCTGGATTTGTCACCAAAAACTCCTATCCGTCCTTTAGCAGTACCACCTTAAGAGGAATGGTTTGCGCCTATAGGGTTTGTCTTTGTGCTGGTTTTCATTCTCCTTGGGCCTCCTGACACAGCCTGAAAACCCTTGGAATTTCCTAAGTGATAGAAGAGTTAGGAGTATCTTTTGTTATTCACTTGCAAGCCCCTTTGAATCCTGCCAGAGTTCTTGTTAATGAGATGACTGGTGGCAGGTAGCCCCTGGATAGCTCCAGGGTGGGGGCCAGGTGACCCAACTCTATGATTAGAGCATTGGAATTTTCAGCCCCACCCCTACCCCACTCCTGGGAAAGAAAGTGGGGCTGGGGATTGAGCTAATCACTAATGGCCAATGATTTAATCAACCATGCCTACATAATGAGTCTCCATAAAAACTCTAAATGCAGGGGTTTAGAGAGCTTCTAATCAGTGAAGCTGAGAGTGGTGCACCCCAAACTCCACAGGGTTATAAGCTCCTGTGCTCAGGACCCTTCCAGATCTTGCCCTATGTATCTCATCTAGTTGTTCATCTGTATTCTATAATACATTGGTAACTGTAAATAAAGTGTTTCCCTGAGTTCTGTGAGCCAATCTAGTGAATTACTGAACCTGAAGAGGGCTTGTGGGACCACTGATCTGTAGCCAAGCTGGACAGAAATTTGGATCATCTGGAAACCCACTGCTTGTGACTGGTGTCTGAAGTAGGGGCAGTCTTGTGGGAATGAGCCCTTAACCTGTGAGGTTTGTGCTAACCCAGGGTAGTTAGTGTCAGACTTGAATACCCAGCTGGTGTCCACAGAGAATTGGAGAATGGGTTGGTGTGGGAAAAGCCCACACATTTGGTGTCAGAGTGTTGTGAATAGAGAAAGAGTTTTCTTTTGGTGGTAAAAGATATGTCCTAAATAAAGGGCCCATGTGGAACCACTCAGCCTCCAGGTTCAGGGCAACGATGTTTGGAGACTGTCCAGAAGACATGATCATCTATATCTTCACCTACTACTTCCTGCACCCTCTGCACTCTGGGCGACTGGTGCCCATGCTGACTGACCTATCCACAGCGGGTCCCTGAGGTCTGCCCTTCCCCTCAGAAATCCCAATTTGTGTTATTCTATCCCCTTCTCAGTACATATGAACTCAACTTTCTTCTCTAGGCTGATTGCAGCTAGTGGTTCATAAAGTCCCAATTTATACCAGGTTGTGAATGACTAATGAATCATCTGATATTCTGCCAGTTAAGTGCTACTTCTGAACTCAAAATGATTTTCCATTTGGAATTACAGGAAGGAGGGAGGGATATTTTTGGCAAGCCATTCTCCTTTTTAGAAGATAAGACAAAGGAGAAAGAAGACTCTGTATCCCACATTAGTTCCTCTCTTGATACCTCTAACATCTGGGACAGTGGGCTCTCAGTACCCTATCAGTTAAATGTGAGAAGCTGCTCCCAAAAGTGGGAGGAGGACTCTCTACAACTTAAGGTCCCTACATACTTGGTGACCATGGGCTGGGCTGACCCTAGGCACTGTCTTAAGGCCTGGAGAAACTTGCTGCTCCTTTCCCTATGTATCCCTTAGTCCATCCATGGATGATCATGTCTCTCAGAGCTCAGCTAGAACTCATAGGCTCTGTCACTGCTGCATGTGAAGCCCCCAAGAGAAACAGCAGCTGTGGCATCTGTCTCCCTTGCACAACCCCAGAGCCTCCCAGGGGTCAGCAGTGTTAGGAGACTGAACTTTCCACCTGGCTGATCCCTCTCTCAGCTAACTAAGTAGGAGTTCAAACTGACAGCCCCCAGGCCAAAGCCTGCCCTCCGAAGCATTTTCTTCCATCCTCGGTATACTTTTTAAATTGGGGTTCTCTTACATAAAAATCTGGATTTCTGGCCTCTCTTGAAAAATATCAGAGGACCCACATTCACTCGAGTGTCAGCATCTGGTTGGAACTGAGTCAGCAGCACCCCCTCCTGGCTCCAGCCAGTTGTGTTCCCACCAAAATTACCTGCCCAAAGCCAGGCAGGCCTGCCCATTCATGCCACTTCTGTCATTCTTTCTGGTCCTACAGCTTTTTGGCTTTGTGGCTGTTTCCCAATGTTTTCATCTCTAAGATAGCCGGTGAACCCCGCATCCTGGTATTCACACCTTTGAGGGATGGCTGGACTACTTGACTGGCTTCCAATGAACAGAACATGGCGGAAGTGATGGTATATCACTCTCAAGATTAGGTGATAAACAGACTCTAGCTTTCATCGCTCTTGTTTTCTCCTGTATCACTGGCCTTGGAAGAAGCCAGTGGCCTCATCCTGAGGCCAGCCCTGTGGAAAGGGATGGAGACCTGCCAAGTGGGTTTGAAGTAGGCTCCCCACCATTCAAACAGTCTGATGAGAATGCAGCCCAGTCGACAACTTGACTGCAATCTCCTAGCGACCTACCACCAGAGGGACTCAGTTAAACCTAGATTTCTGACCTGCAGAAACAGTGAGGTATACATACTTGTTGTTTTAAGTCACCAAGGTTTGGGACAAATAGTTACATAGCAACAGACAATACAGCTTCCAATGTTGTTGTGAAAGTGGTTTTTCTGCTTACCATGTAAAGACATCTGAAAGACTATTATCCTGGGAAATTCGACTCCATACATTTCACCTCAGTCCGGTGAACTTACTGGTGACAGGCTCACGTGCAAGGATTTTGTCAGCCTCTGGGATCTGACTTTAGGTGTCAGAGCAATATCCAAAATAGCATCGTGAGGCTTTTACATTATGAAAAAGAACCCAGAAATCAGTGCTATTAATACATCCACGATTCCTCAGCAAACAGGAAGATTCTCCTCTAAGGTATTTAAATCAATCAACTCAGAACAAACTTTCCCATAGTTCTACAACCTCACTGAAGAAATTCACTCTTTGAGGCACAATTCCTGGTTGGAGAAAGCCAGGGACAGGGGAAGGGGAGGGTTGTGGAAGACACAGGGCATAAGCCATTTCAGTGTGAATAAGAAACACTATTTAAAACTTGAAAATAAGGCAAAAAAAAAAAGTGGGTAAGGCATATCTTTTTTGATCAAGTGTTTAATGCTATGAATTTTCCTCTGACCGCTGCTTTAAGTTTATGCCATTGATTCTGACAGGTGGTGTTCTGCTATTTTTTAATAAATTCTGTAATTCCATTTTGTATTTCCCCTCATACCCAAGAGTTTTTTATTAGAAAGTTTTAAAATTTCCAGGTGGAAGAGCCCTTTTGTTTTTGAGCATTATGCTTGAGCATTATTTGACAAAATCACTTAAAGATTATTTAGTGATCTAGGGGGATGTACCTGTATTTGACTTTGCTACATGTTACTAATGAAGGGCTTGGGCGCTGGGTGGTTACATGTCAACCTGGGAATTTCTGTTCAGGGGGAAAAAAAAAAGATTATACCAATGGTTAGAGTTTTATTGCTTGTAGGACTTTAACCAGTTTTGATTTTACCTCAGTAAACTTACTACAGAAGGACTTTTTAGGTCAACTACAGATATATCACTTGTCAAAATGTTCTTTGAATCAGCTTGATGCTTGTTTCCTGGTTTCATGCATGGGGTGAATAAAGTGTTGACAGATGTTCATTCTATATTGTATGAGAGTCCTGTTTTAACTTTTTGAAAATTATACATTGACATAACAGTCCTTTAAATCTACATCTCCCTCTTTGGCAACTCCCTAATAATGAACACTCAGAGTTACAAGTAAGCCTGGAGAAATATATGGTTGAGGAGAACCAGCAAAATCTATTTTACTCCTGACTTTACAAAAAAACAAAGTTCCTTAAAGCAAGTGAGAGTGTATTGCAATCCCAAAGGCAATATTTAGTATCAGAAATGAATGGCCAAAATGTGCTGGAAAGACTACCCCATAAAACCTGAAATCCATTGCTTTTTGAAAACACAAATGGGAAACGCTGTCCAATAAGTAAATTCATGACATTCCTAGAAAGTCACGCCCTGAGGGACTGATGTGTGTCCTGGAGGGATCCGGAGCAGATGGTGAGAGACGCGCATGTGAATCCAAAAAAAGCCAACCGTTCTTCCAGAAAGAGAGGTCCCTGTCCCCATGACCTCTCCGGAAGGAGTTTCCTGGGAAATCTCACTGGAGTAGGAGGAAAGGGATTACAGTGGACCCCTCAGGGGGTGGGGCTCCAGAGGGCAGGGTGCCTCAGGAGAAAGTCAGGCCAGGTCCAGTTCCCATCCCTCCTATAGACTAACCTGCCGCACTTCAACCTCCCCGGGCCTCAGTTTACCCATCTGTAACAGGAAGCACTTCAGACAAGATAAAATGTAACTCTCCACTGTCCACTAAGGCAGGCACCAGCCACATGTGGTGACTGAGCACTTGAACTGTGGCTAGTCTGAATCAAAATGTGCTCAGTGTAAAATATATACTGGGTTTTAAAGGCATGGTACCAAAAAAAAAAAAAAAAAAAGTAAAATATGGGATTAATACTCTTATATTGATTAAATACTTACATGATAATATTTTAGATACACTAAGTTAAAGAAAATATATTATTAAAATCAATTTCACTTTTTTTTTTAATGTAGCTACTAGAACATTTAGAACAACCCCTGTAGCTGGCTTTGTATTTCTACGAAGTATAGAAATACACTCCAAGTGTAAGTGTCCAGGAAGAATTTTATTTGTGGAAAACAAAAGATACACCAAATACTGACGTCAGCTCTGCTCTGCAATATTATTATGAATAATTATCAATACGTCATCTGCTCTGACCGAATCTCTAATCTCTGTTTTGTTTTCACCACAGCGCCTAGTCCTTTCCTGATTGCGGACTGCGGCACCGTCCCTCCCTGGATGCCTGGCCTGTGAGGTGATGTCTATTCACGGCCCGGGGTGCAGGCTAGGAGATCAAGGGCGTGGCACTCATACCTTTGGCTTTTAAGCGTCCACCAATCCATGAAAGGATTTGTTCCCTGAAATTACTGACTAAAATGTGATTTGGGTTCCATCCATTATTCTCCAAGCCCCCGCTATCTCTGTCCCCTGTCGCACAACAGTGAATTGCTGTCCTGGGCAAAGAAATGACTCCCCACACTGAGAGTAGTCTGGAAACGTGAATGCGAGGAAATCACTGACACCCAAGGTGTGAGGTTGTGCCCGTTCTGGATGATTGAAAATCTGCCTGCAGACAGAATTTCTGAAAAGAGATAACTTTTCCAATGCTGAGGAGGGACTGATAGTGAAGGGAAGGGAGTCGGGGTGAAGAGAATCATCACCCCTGGTTTATCTGGTTGTAGAGTCAGATTTTAGCAATCAGGTCTCCTCAAAACTCGTCACACTCTATTCTTTATGGTGCCAGAGAGCTCCCTTCTATGGCTTCTCTGGACCATCTGAAAGACACACATGATGCACCTGTTATCCAAACCATTCCAAATGACCAAAAGAGGATTTCTCAAACTTAGACTCTGCTGCTGAGCTGGGCCCTCGCAACCGGCCAGCTGGTTTGTGAGCCCGGCTCAGGGCATCTCCCTACAGAATGGGCAGTTGGGAGGCACAGGAGGGCAGGGTCCCTGTCATCAAAACACATTTCGTCCTGGTCAGTTAAGACCAACAGCTCCCCTGTCCCAGAGGCAAAGAAAGGCTGGGAACCTGAGGAACAGAGAACTCTACTAACTTGTAGGTGGCGCAGGACAGGCTCGCCCAGGCATTCCTGGAAGAAATCAGACTATCAAGTGGGCAGTACACACTGGCCCGCTTCTGGAATCATTCTCTGCTATAGAGGCTCCCCCTCAGGGTCAGGGACACAGCAACAAAGGACAGAGCAAATTGCTCATGGCAGAGGTCAAGTTATGGATGGAAGTTTACTTCCTGGTCCTACGCTGGGGCCACCGCTAGGCCTTCTACCACAATTTTATCTTCAGACAAAAATAAAGGTAGATGCCAGCTCAGACCATGTGAATTCCTTCGTCTGTGGGTAAAGTGCGTCTATGTCAGCCTGGAAGGGCAGTTGGGAGCCCAGTGGGGAGAGGTGGGAGGAGGAATGATGGACAAAGACTGGAGTCTGGGCATCGGCAGGTCTGTACCACAGGAGCAGACCCAGGATGGCACAGTGGCAGGGCCAGTGGAGGTAGAGGGGGGAAGCACAGCTGGAGGATCTAGAATATCAAGGTGAAGAGGGCAGACCTGGTCCTGGGCCCAGCTTGGAGTGGATGAATGGAATGGTTTGGAAACAAACAAATACACCAAATACATTGGGTGGTCCTGTGGATAGATTATGAGCATCCTCTGTAGTGCCCCAATATGAAAGAAGGAGAAGGGAAGTGGGGAGGTGGAGGTAGGGGAGGGAGGAGGGTGTGGATTTTGGTGACTTGAGAGGAATCTGCCAGCACTGGGCACCCAGATGGGGTGGGGGTGGGGGTGGGGGTGGCTCGGGAGAAGCTGTGGAATTCGGAAAAGGAGGGATCAAACCTGATTGTGAGCTTCTCTGCTAGTGCAGGACCCCCTGGAGCTTTACCAACCTACATGAAGACTTCCTCTTTCATGCAACGCACCCTGGAAATCTGACAGCAATGGGCGTCAACTTCTATAGTGAGGTGTGGATACCTTTGGTTGCTTTGTCCAGGGCATCACCTGCCTCCCCCTATGGGTTTTCATAGAGACCTTGTAGAGCAGGAAGATGCATTTCTCACCAGTGGGTGAGGAAAATTCACGATGGTGTTAGGAAGGACTGTGGAAAATGTGTTTGTCCAGTATCGGACTTTTGGGGCCCGGCTTCTGGGATGTGATTCCACATGAACAATAACCATGGGGCATTGTCAAACAAGTGCTTCATGTGAGAAGTAAATGGGGCTCTGAGAATATGTAACCCAATGTGGCGTTCCAGAGAAATCTTTCCTGAGAAAGTGGCCTTTGATTTGCAAGCTGAGGTTGACTCCATATTATGCAGGGAGGTGGGGTAGAGCTAAATTTTGGAATGACTCTCTTATATTCCTGCCATACTGTTCTTCACATACACCAACAATGCCTTATAACTGGATAGGACAATTTCAGGAAGCATGAGAATACTTGGCGACATTCTTGGCTCACAGCTGAATTCCACATGCATATTATCCATTTCTTGGTTATTAGGGCTCATGTGATTGTGTGTGAAGTGTAGATAATTGAAAAACAATCACCAGACCTCTTTTTCATCATTATCTTCCCCTACCCAACTTGTATTTTTAAACCAGAGTCACTAACCACTGGTGGCAAGCTTTGATTTGTGGTTTCCTATCTGTCCTGGCTCACGGAAATGACTCAGATAAGTTGCAAGACACAAGGGTGCCTTACCCCACCTTCCTAGATAATAGGGAGTCAACCTCAACTCTCAAATCAAAGGACACTTCCTCAGGGAAGATTTCTCTGGAATATTCTCAGAGTTATATGTTCTCAGAGCCCCTTTTACGTCTCACATGAAGCACTGTTTTCTCTCTCTCTTCTTTTTTATAAAAGATTTTATTTATTCGTTCGAGACACAGAGATACAGAGAGAGAGAGAGAGAGAGAGAGAGAGCATGAGCAGGGGGAGAGGCAGAGGCAGAGGGAGAAGCAGGCTCCCCGCTGAGCTAGGAGCTAGACATGGGGCTCGATCCCAGGACCCTGGGATCATGACCCGAGTCAAAGGCAGACGTTTAACCATCTGAGCCACCCAGGTGCCCCTGTTTTCTCTTTTGATATTATTATGTGTTTAGCATTGTGATTATTTGATCAATACATTTATTTGCTACCAGACTGAAAGCTCCATGGAGTCAGGGATCACTTCTGGTTTTTCTCTCCCTAGTGACTAGTACAGAGCCTGGTTGATCACAGGTGCTTGATAAATGTGAATTGATATAAAGCATGAAAAGTAAAAGAAGAACCAATGGGTCCCAGAAGGTACTGAGCAACAAATCATCCCAGCAAACTGAACTCCATCCTAGCATTTTTAAGACGAACCTCCAAAGAGTCAGCATTAAATGTCCAAAGGGCAGCTGACTTCATCCTTACAGATAACTCCATGCCTAAATCATGAAATCATCAATAATATTTATTTACTATTATAATAACTAATAATAATAGTATTCCATCATTAATTATGGACTAGCCATAGTGAAAAATAACAATGTCTATAAAGAAGAGAAAGGAAAGAAGCACAAAGTAACTATATCATTTACTTGGAGTATGTAACTTAAACAAATTAAACAATTTAAGCTCCGGAAAAAAAAAATAAAGAAGAAAGACAATACCAAGTTAAATAGTATAAGCCACTTTGCCAACAATTTCCTCAAGGGCATCTGACTCAGGGAAGATGAAGCAGGACTTGTCTTCGACGGGGTCAGGCAGGCCTCTCACCTCTTGCCTGATTGATTCTTTCATAGGACACAGCCCAGAAATACAAGTTAACTGCTTTACCTGCTGTCCAACTGAAAAAAAAGAATTAAAAAAAAAAAAGATTTTCCCCAGGACTGCAGGACACACTGACTACCATGGACTTAATAGGTAGTATTGAGTGAGTCCACTGTGGACCCTCTCTCAGGAATTTTCCAAAGGCAATTTTGACCATACTTGATTTTCTCCTTTTGTTACGGCTATAAAATCCAACTGCTATGTCAGATTCAACCCCCGCTGCCCCCCCCACCATGTGCATCCTGAGCGTAAGGTGGTAGTTGCAGACTAGCCAGTACTTAAGATGATGTAGGCAGTGCCTTGGTTAAGGAGCGGGGTGGGCTCGTCCCTTCAACCAGGATGAAATAAGTATCTCTGCATAAGACAGGATCGAGGAACTGGAGATGAGTCAGGAGCCTGGTGGGTTTAGTGCCTGGTCTACAGGGGACGTGATGAGCCCCTCGTCTGGCTCATGTGGGTGGATACTGTACAGGTTTGATTCAAACTTGGGTGAATGGATAAAGAACGGAGACTGCTAAGTCCACATCACTGAACTATGAGGACAGAGAATGGAGACCATCTGTGTCAACAGAACTATTTCTTCCAGGATATTCTTGCCCAGGATGTTAAGACTTTAAACCAATAAATCACTTTACTGTTTGCTGCAGGAAATTCCTACAAAACAATTTGTCCTGGCAAACAGTTTGCTCACCTGGGAAAAGCTTGCTTATCAAACAGTAGTTAACTCGCCAAGATTCTATTCAAGACCATTGTCTTGCTGAATCCACCAATCCTGAACTATGATGTCACATACTCTGCTGAAACCGGATCAATTCTCTGCCTTGAAAAATGCAGCTCCAAGGGTGCGTGCCCAGACCTGTAAACCCTCTCAAAGATGCCTCCTGCAGTCCCACCTGCACACCAATGCAACTGTGTCCAGGTGATGTCTGTCCTCACTGCGGTCAGCTGATTGAATTTAGCTTTGCTGTATCAACAGGCTCTTCTGGTGGATTTCTTTGGAGTCCAAAATTGATACAATAAATCAGGTTTAGTCTTTTGCAAGTGGGAAGCACATAAATGCAAGTTAATACATACTTACAACCCATCAGGATGGGGTAATTAGTAAACATCGTCAGTTTTCCTTGGTAATTAAGAGGCCCCTATATCATTCCTCCTTTGAGGAAAAAGATCTGGTGCTTGAACGCCTGCCTATGACAGATTTGAAATGCACATCTGACCTCCATTTTTCTACTCATTTACATGATTCTGGGTTTTCCAAATGTTCTACAGTGACTAGGCGTTACTTTGAGGGTGAGTGAAAGGATACAAAGTAAAAGCCATAAAGAAGAAATGAATTCCCAATTGCAAATTTGAAATGACTGCCAAGTCTTAATTTACAACACACAGACACAGAGCATATCAAACACCCATTTAGAATCTTGTCTCACTCATTAAGCTAGCAAGGTAATTTTAACCCATTCACATCAATATCCAAATAGGAAAGTGGTACAGTTGCAATCATGCTGCTTTGGTTCTCTCTTGCCTGATCACAACGGGCCTCTAGGTATTTGATAAAATACAGCAACAAATAACATTCAATCAGTCTAGGGTGAGACCTGGGAATCTGTTCTTTGTGGCTGTTTTTTAATGAGGACTTAAGTGACTCATACAATCAAGCAAAGTGTGAAACACACTTGCCTACAGCATCAATTCTCTGGAAGGCAAATTCCAGCTTCTATCATAAAACCCATCCAGCTAGCTGAGCAGTTGACAAAGATTGCCTCAACTGTTTTACACAGGGTGGCATCTCGCAGCTCCTGGGTCCTGGGCCTGTCTTGGAAGCCCTAAGTCACCAAAACACCAGTAAACCCGGTAACAGCTAGCAGCTGGGTTCAGGCGAGCTGCCCCCCCTGCCATAGCGGGCTCAGAGCAGCCTTCCCTCCACAGCTCCCCACGCAGCCCGGCAAAATTAGCAATCCCAATCAAGGCTTCCTTTTACCTTAAAGAAACTTCCTCGCTTGTCCAGACCGCGGGCGCCCATGGTCCAAGCTGACATCTCCCCCTGCGACACTCTACTGCACGCCCGGGACTCCTGAAGGTAGAGACATTTTTAATGGTTAGTCCAGTCTGTAGGAAATTCCTTTCTAAGCCACAGAACACTCACAACAACGGTCCTGCCAAGATCTTTTTCCGTCAACAACACAGTGCCATTTATTTCCCACCAAAGCCCTTCCATCCTCTTTCAGGCTGATTTCCTGCCCCAGACAGCACAGTTCCTAGTCTGTGCCCCACCTCACTGCCCCACCTCCCGCTCCTCCAGCTGACGCAGAAGGTCTCTGGCACTGCGGAAAGGATAATGATTGCTTTGTGTGTTTGCTTGACCTCACGCTCGAGTCCTAAAGGGACCGATATTAGATGTCACGGTAATCTGCTCTGAAGCTTATGGACTTAATGTGGCTGAACACAGACGGACAGCAGAAGAATGAGGCCCTGCATGTCCCAGGAAATCCTGCTGGAATGGGATGAGGTCATCATCAGCTCTGCTAGCCCTCTCCCCCAGGCAAGGTCAACACAAGGGCACTGGGAATAAATCCCTTTATTTTCTCCCTAGAAATCAAAGATGGGGGTGAAATCCTGTGTCCCTGTTTACAGAGATTAGTTTGTATAAGAAACAGCCCAGAAACAGCTCCATGATAACCCAAGGGGAGGGGGGCGGGGCACTTTGGAATGTAGAGAAAAATTTAAAGGCATGATATGATTCTGAATCATAACTGTGGCCATTTCAGCTTGGAATTTCCCTCACTTGAGCATCGAAACCCGATAAGCCTCCCTCCTGGCTACAAAGCCTGCAGTGTCCACTTCTAAGTAAAATACATACACACCCAAGCAGCTGGTCTCATCCCAGCCAGCATGCATCGAAGACCTGGGGGCGCATCCCCAAACCTTCCTTACCCAGGGAGGCTGGACCAGGAGCGAATATAAAACTGCTCTCCCGCTCACCATAACCTGCCCAAGATAAAGCTCGTCCTCACCATGACCAACACGGTCGGTATAAGGACAATAAAGTGAAAACATGTCACACCACATTAAGGAATATTAAAAGGGGTTCAACTGCGGGGGTGGGGTGGGGAGACATGGAAGCCACAGTCGCTGGTGCCAGTTTGCTAGAGCTGTTTCATTATTAGCTGGGGGAAAGAGAGCCAGCAGCTCCAAAGAGACTTTTCAACAAGTGGAAAGGCATAATTACTTAGCAGAGAACTACATTCGCATTAGCGAGTAATGCTCTTTGGAAAGGGGCTCATTTTGGCCCCAAGATTAGCCTCAATGTTCACATTCATAGAGGGCTCCATTGATCTGTGGAATCCCGTCTAGGAAGATAGTAATGCAGTGCACACCCATCCCTCTTTCTGGAACCTTCACCTATTTTAGTCCTTTCTCCATGGCTCGGTCACTTTAAAGGTTTGGAGATGCCTTCCCTGTGTTTCTTTCCACTTGCAATCCTGCTGGGATGAAGGCCAATGCTCCAAAACCTCCTGAGAAGACTGGTGAGCTTTCCTTTGCAATTCTGCTGACTCCAAAGCTTCAGGTTCTCGGACTCAGCAGCTGAATGGAGCCCCAGCTCCAAGGCCTTTGAAGTTCACCACTTATTAGCAAAATCGACAGATTGGAGCAACTCCAGAATGAAAACACAGTGCTGTGTTCAGAACCAAGAGGGGAATGGGAGCCACACCATAACCTTGGGGAGCAAATGATTAACTGTTCCGATGCAGAACTACACACATTAAAAAAAAAAAAAAAAAAAAAGAACATTTCTTGAAACCAAGCCTAAAATTCTTTTCCTTTCAGACGTTTTCTCGGTGAGGGATTTGACATTGTACAGCAGTTAAAGGGCTGCCTGGTAAGAGCCAAGACTTCATTCCTCAGCCAGACCTAAGTCTCTCTGTTCCGTTCAGAAGATTTCCACAGACAAACCCCTTCTGATGAGCCATGACAGGCAGGGAATTTTGCCTATAGCAACGGAGCGGTTTGGATTCCAGAAGTTTACCAGTTTAATTAGCTGCCTGAAAATCGCCTGCATGTGCTTCAAACTCCAGCGGTCCTCAGTGAACAGCCAGTTTGGATTCCGTGCGCGCGGGGCAGACAGACCTATCACATTTCTCCCACAAATGCAGGTCACCTCCCTCCTTCTTCAAAAGGCTGCTCCAGGAGGGAGATGACAGCAGGTGATAAGAGCAGGTGGGCAAGCACAACAGCGGGTCCTTCCCACTGAAGGAAATCCAAGTGGACAGCACATCACTGATTATCTTCATTTTTAAAAATTCAGTTCTTAGGGCCCAAGAGAAGTTCTGGCCTAAGGTCCTTCCTGTTGTAGCAATAGTTCCCTTCCCAAACCATAACCTCTAACACCTTAACTCAATATGGACAGAAATTTTAATCTAACTTAAAAGGACAACTTCTTTCCATTCATGGTTTCCCACCCCTCTTTACCCCAAGGGGTTACACCAGCAGTTCAGTCCTAAAACCCCCCCAGTAACAGGCTAGACAGAGAAACAAAAAAAGATGCAGTAGTTTGAGAGGCTGTAAAATTCCTCCAGATTTATATGTTGGGAGCTTGCTCCTTTCCTGGATTCCCTGAAGGGTAAAGTGGATTCTTGAAAAATAAGCCCATCACGTCCATCCAGTGGATCTTTCTAGATGCTAGCTAAAAGCTAGCAAAAAAAAAAAAAAAAAAAAAAAATAGTGGGAGAAAAAAAAAAGCCCTAATGGGACACTGCAAACATTTTGAAGCTGCCAAGCCTTTTCAATAACACCACTGAAGGAATGTAAACGAAGCGGGTTGCTCCAGTCAGCTAAAGGACAAAGGCAGGAAGTGAATATTCCTCTCTCAGAAACACCAGCCTCTGCCACTTGAGAGTAAACCTAGCTGTGGCTTTTCATGTGGCCCCAAGAGCCACTGCTGAGGTGAAGGTCCATCCTGAATTTTCAGCGTAGAGGACTCGCTGAGTGGTCTGGCAGGGCTCCGGGCTGGCTGTCCAGTGCATTCTACTGCGAGCCACTGAGGACGGGCACGGAGGCACCACCGCCCAGACCCTGGCTGCAGGCTGAGCACAGGGAGAGGGACACCGAGTGCCTAGCTTCCAGGTCACTGACCAGTGGGGCTGGGTTGAGCCACTGGCACTCTGGCCGCTTTTGCTCTCCTTGGCCACGGGCCAGATCTTGGCAAGACAGGAGGGTCCAGGGTGTAGCCTCCTTCCTCCCCTGCCCTCCTCGTCCCCCCTCCGTTTATTTAGTCAAACTACCCTTCCTACTTATTTGCCTCAGGTCACAAGTGCAGACCCACAGGAGAAGCAGAGGGACACTTACACTGGCACCCGCAACTCACAAGTCCGATTTACAAGAGACTTCGCCTCTTCAAGGCATGGGTTCTCAACGCCGAGCTGCCGTTGACAGTTGGCCACAAAAGCCTTCTAATCACTACCTTTCTTCTCCCTCCTAGCAGCCGAATGAGACGAGGCAAAGTGGACTTCAGCTCTTAGTAAACAAGATCTCGTTATTATAATTATTTTACAGCCCAACTGACTGAAGAAGGAGAAAGTGACTCACCCCTGGGAATCTCTCAGGTCAAGGCCAATCCCGAGAAATGCACATCACCTTTTTTGCCTGGTTCCTTATGTCACTCTGACGACAGCAGGTCTGTCTTCTGAATGCTTTGCACCGTTACTAAGAGCTGAAAGCTAGTGGGGTGGCTCTGTGTCTGGATCCAGGGAAGGTCTCTGAATATTTCCATAATTATCTTTATATTACCAGGGATTTTACAAGCTGGACAGAAAAAGCTCTATTCCAGGCTCTGGGTTGACAATTCAAATTACATGAATTTTTTTTTTTTCAAATTATGTGAATTTTTAAAAATGTTTTTCTTTAAGCATTTTGTATCACTGTGCAGCACTGCTTTTCCCTCAGTTGATAGTCAAACTTTTTCTAAAACAGTTTTAAGATTATGAATTTATTTCATTGAAAAAAGAAACCAAATTGTGGGAATAAATCAGAAGCAAAAAGCTGTACTCCCAGTCCTCTTACTAATAACTGTGTTTTTATTCTTTATTTCATTTTTTAAAGATTTATTTATTTTTTGAGAGAGAGAGAGAGCACAAGCGTGGGGGGTGGGGTAGGGCAGAGGGAGAGGGACAGAGAGCATCTCAAGCAGACTCCCCTCTGAGTGCAGAGCCCAATGTGGGGCTCAATCTCATGACCCTGAGATCATGACCTGAGCCAAAATCAAGAGTTGGACTCTTCACCGACTGAGCCAACCAGGTGCCCCTAATAACTGTGTTTTTAAATAGAACTGGGAACAATGTTCAGTACCTCAATTTCCCCCAAAGTAACCAAGGATCATAAAATAATTTTTTCTTTTTTTTCAGCAAGGAGCATTTCTGCCACTCATAAGACTGGCCTGACAATGGGGCTAATTCCACTGGCGGTCTACCCCTTCCATCCTTGGAAAACTGGTGCCTCACAGAGACTCTCGCTATATCCATGCTGCATTAGCTTTGCTGGTGCCCACGTGGCCAAAGTGTGGATTTCACCACGGCAATGCATGCCACCTTGGGCAACAGGTGGGCAGCTCAACTGGCAAGAAATTCCTGCTTTTCTTGGATGGGAAACTGCCTCTCTCACCTTCCACCCAATACCCTCATTTTACCCCTTGGACCATTCAAGAATTAGCTTCCTGCTTCCCCTTCTTCCATATCCCTGAAGAGATCCCTATTCCTCCCTTGAATGAGTGCTTCTCTTGAGCATGGCTCAGTCCTCAAGGCTGGTGCACTCTGCCCACCTGGAACAGGGCTGAGAAGGGAGAGGGGGTGCCTACCTCCCAGCCCGCTCTCTTTCGGCATTTCAAAAGTATGTGTCTTTTCAACCTCCTCACTTGAAAAGCTCTACGTGGTAAGTGGTAACACACACTGCACATCTGTGCAGTGACTTCACGTACACAATGAGGAAGCCTCACAAGCCACATTGGCTCTTAACCCAAAGGGGGCCATAGACAGGGAGCCACACACTCTAGGTCTTCCTCAGGGTTTATTTGCCAACCTGTGAGCACCTGAGTTTAGAACTTTCTTTTCTTTTCTTTTTTTTTTTTTTAAAGATTTTATTTATTTATTTGAGAGAGAGAGCATGAGAGGGGGGAGGGTCAGAGGGAGAAGCAGACTCCCCGCCGAGCAGGGAGCCCGATGCGGGACTCGATCCTGGGACTCCAGGATCATGACCTGAGCTGAAGGCAGTCGCTTAACCAACTGAGCCACCCAGGCGCCCTAGAACTTTCTTTTCTAAGGCTCTCTGGCCATGACGGTAAAAAGTGTATGGTGGTTAATTTTGTGTAGGTAGTTAATTTTAATTGGAGGTTTATAACCTAGCAGCTCTTGAATTGAGTCTACACTGAAGATATAACAGATTAAGTAATACACTTTAAAAAAAAGTTTGAATGAATGGTCTCCAGAGACCCTAAGTCAACAATTCATGTCCAAGTAATTTATTGGAGGTACCTTCAAGAAACACTAGTTGGGGAGGGGAAGTGATCTGGGGAAGAAGAGCAGCCAATACAAAGTACAAGACCAAGCACGTAGCCATTGGGCAACTGGACTTCAACTCTTCTGGAGAACTCTGGAAGCCAGTATAGATCATACCTCAGAGTAGTCTCAACTGAGCGACAAGGGAGCTGAGGAAATGTCCAACTGCCCCCAGTCACTGGTTGAAAGCTGCCCTCAGGAAGCCTTAATTCACCAGTATTTCCACCATGACCCTAGTGTGGGTAGAATGGGCTCTAGTGGCCAAAGAGAGACCTTAGGCAAAGTTGGCCGTTGGAAATCAGGCCAGCCTGCATGGAAATGTTAAGTACTCAAGGGATATGGGAAGGGCTTGACAGTGGCTGCTACAATGGCCACTTTTTAAAAATCAGGACATTTTTTGCATAAAATGTAGATATGTAGCTTCTCTGGTCACACTGAGCTATCATTCCAGCATGGCCACAACTGGCCGACTCTGAGTGTTCTCTTTAGATGGGATATAAGCTCTTCCGGTTCTCCAGTGCCCATGGATCTGCTCCCCTCACTCACATGCCCTGCCTGACCCACCCACACCCCTTGTAGAGCACCTGCCCTGCCCATGTTTGCCTGATAAGCAATGTGAGTGATTCTGCCCACCCCATCCCCTCAGCTGATCGGACCAGTCATGTTACAACTGACCCACGCTGGTATTTCATTGGCTGTTCTCAGATGAAGTAGAATTTTCCATTCAAGATTTTGAGCTGAGCGTCACAGGGTAGGTGCTTATGCTTAAACACTGGATTTGGAGCCATATGCCAGCTCAATTTATGATGAGCATATATCCTGAGTGAGCAGATACGAGGGGCTACCAGTCCACAGTGGGCCAGGAAGGGAGAATGCACATGTGCAACTGAGTCTTGACCTCAGGCCATTGGCCTTATAGTTCCCACCAGGCCTGGCAGTGCCAAGGTTCAACACATCTTATATCTTGCCAATAAATGTTCCCTTTTCTCGAGTAGTTTGGGTGGATTTATATTCCTTTCCATCAAATATGCTTTGACCAGAATAGCTTCAGAAAGATAACCATGAGTTCTCAGAAGCAGGTATAACTTTAAAATGTTTTTCATCATCTTATCAAATATTTAAGTCAAACATCTTGGAATAAAGTAAAGTACACACTGATAAATAAAAAGTCCTGTCAAACCAGAGCAGAACTTGCCAGTTAGATGAACACAGGACAAGGAAGCCTTTGAACCATCTAAGGGAAGATGCTTCAATTTGGGGCTGAAAAGAACAAACAGAAGGCACATTTCTACTTGTTATATCAAAACCCCACAGGTGAAAGGAAGCTTCGCCGTGTGTTTACCTTATTTATTTATTTATTTATTTATTTATTTATTTATGAGGGGGTGGACAGAAGGAGAGAGAGAATCGCAAGCAGGCTCCATGCCAAGAGTGGAGCCCGGCGTGGGGCTCTATCTCACCACCCTGAGATCATGACCTGAGCCGAAATCAAGAGTCGGACGCCTAACCGACTGAACCACCCAGGCGCTCCACCTCTCTTTTTTAAAATTTAAGTTCCTGAGTTGAATGAAATGGAATGGATTCAGCTTTTCTAATCTTGAGACAGAGTTGTGGGTTGTTGTAAAGATGTTTTTATCCTGTTATGTTAATCTAGTCTTTGTGTCGTCAAGGAAATTTTAACTCAATGCTTAACAAGCACAAATATTTCCATTGGAATTATACCATTATTGATCATTTTCATGGAGAAAATATTTTCTGGAGCACACTCCATTCAGCCATCTTAAGTCCTCGGTCAATTTCTTACATAGTACAGTTAAACTGTTTAAAGCTTTCTTCAGTTCTTTTTAATTTTGTACCTTTCTTCTTTTCTGATATAAGAATTTAAAGCTAGTAAATATTCTGTTTCATTCCAAAGATTTATAGTCTTAGTTTTTATTCATGGATCTATGATCCACCTCAAATTAATTTTTGTGTATGGTGTGAGGGAGGGGGTTGGGAGTCTTTACTTTTCCACACAGATATCCATTTTATTTTAATTTTAAGGAAAATGGTTTTTAGGGATTAATTCTGTTCCTTGTAAACTTTACACCAAAGATGTGATTGAGCAAACAGAATTTTGTCTTCATGAAAATCTATTGCTTAACATTCCTGCCCCGTAAGGTGGTGGTAATTGTTTTCATTATTTCTATCAAGTTCCAATTTTCCTGGGTTAAATTTTGAATATACATTTTGCAAGATTATTTGATGAGTCTGCACATTTTTAGAAAATAACAAATAGGACTTACATAGTTTAAACTCTTATAAAGTTTTCTCCTAGTATAATATCTCTCAGACCAAGGTTTATTTCATTTTCAAAAATTCCAAACAAATGCAATTCATCAGTCAGATTTGGATCTATCACAAATGATGGTCAGTGCAGCTTCATCTGTTTCATTATGTATTGGCTACAGTACTGGATACTTTGTATTTCTTAGATAATCAGTGAGAAAAGTGGAAGCAATTCTCAGAACTCGTGGAATATTCTGTTGCTCAGCAATAGACTACTGTAGTTCCAAACTCAAAGTTCTTTATTCTTCCAATTTGCTTTGTTTACTAACGGCCTCTGCCATTAGTGGACTGAAGAGTAAAGAATAGACACACAGTCTAAAGGGTTACATAAAAATGTCCTCTTTAAGAAAGTAGGTCTCATGTTAAGTGTTCTTGCCATAATAAAATAAAATAGTCCTAGATTAAAATGTCATGACAACCACCTCTAAAGGACAAAAAGAAGGATATCATCCCTATAGACTAAAATAGCCCCTGGGTCACATATTGCCTAGAATTTCATGTACTGATCTGCTTCTTTTTCCTTCATTTGGATCCTGTACATGTTGATGTCTTTCCAAACTTTCCACTTCACCATTAGGGTACCTACCTGCCTCTTTAATCAGGTATGTGCTAGAAAATGCTGTTACTGCTTTCTGGGGAATAAAAGCCCCCAATTTTAGCATTTGCCTATTTTGTGGGGTAAATACTCTCAACAAGGCCAATTTTAAGCTATGAACAGGACATCAACAAATTTGCAAAATTGATAAAAGTCTAACAATCAGCTCTACTGAGCAGGGAGAAATGACTCCTTCACCCATTCTAAACCCCAAGTTCTTTGAAGAGGTTGCTTTTATTTGATTCCTTGTACACTGAGGTAATAAAAGAGAGCAAAGTAAGAAACTAGATCTCTAGACTGAAATGAAACCACATTATCTGTTCCTGGTAAGACATGAAATATGTCTGGCTATCATCTCAACCAAGTTGAGTGGTCCCATCAGGAAAACCTGATGTTTAATCTGTTATTTTAGACTTAGTGGGTTCTGTTTCTTTACAGGTTGAAGAGGAGAAGAAAATATCTTCCTTTAGCCAATCAGATATTGGAGATCCCATCTGCCTTATTCCGTGTAGTATCTCTAATACTTGACACAGTGCCTGGCATATATATGGTCAGTAAATGTTTCTTGGATAAGTAAGCGCATGAAATTTTACAAAGAAGTCATCGAGGCTGAAAGGAAGGGTTTTTAAGGAATGGCTCTGTCAAGAGCATAAGATGATAGGAAGAACTATAACTTCAGGTCATGATCCCAGGGTCCTGGGATCGAGCCCCGCATTGGGCTCCCTGCTCAGCGGGGAGTCTGCTTCTCCCTCTCCTGCTCCCCCTGCTTGTGCTCTCTCTCCTGCTGGATCTCAGTCTGTCAAATAAATAAATAAAATCTTTAAAAAAAAAAAAACAGCTATTCTCCAAAATAATTAATATTTCATGAATCTACAAAAGAATCATGGAAACTCACATAAGCTCTCATGGTAAGGCTCTCGATGATATCTGCTGCCATCACCAAGGAGGTGGTTTTGTGTCTAAAATTGTGCCTTGGTAGTTCAGGCATGTTTTAGTCTCTCTTGGCTGACCAATCATGTCTTTTGCTGAGAGAGACAAGTACATATGATTGGGGCATTTCACAAATCCAATTTCATATTACTACCAAACTACCAAGTAGTTTCTGCTAGGCTCTGCATATTCTCTTTGAAGCATAGGGTTTTCCTCGCTATGGTTTACCCAAATCCTATCCTTTTGTGCAGGTGTCTGACCCATGATTATGGCAGGCATGGTTAGTACGGAGGCTGAGGGGTGGGGAAGCAGCTGGATCACCCCTTTTCCATTGGGAGTATTTGAAGGTGAGCACAAACTCACACCTGAGGAAGACTGCTTTGGGTCATCATAATGACCTTGGAGTTAGACTTCTGGAAAAAGAAGAGCAAAGGACGCAGGATCAAACAAGCCCATGGATGGATAGCCTTAGTGGATAGTGGAGGCCCTGAGCCATTGACCTTGTCTGGGCTCTCATGCCTCCCAAGTGGATGCTAGGTGGGCATGAATATTTGCAGGGCCTGGGGCAAGAAGACAAATGGAGGCTCACATACTTCATGTCTGAATTTTTAAAAATTATCCATCAAGACTACATACTGTTAAATAAAATGCATTCTATTCTCCTACCAAGACAGATGTACCTTTATAAGGACTTGCAAGGTCGGGCTTCAATTTAAAATTTTCAGACTCTTCAGGGTTCTATGCTGAATGTGGGGACATGCGGACCATCCTGAACCTGAACCTACCCCATGGTTTGTCACCCTTTTCTTCTGAAAGCTCTGTGGACACCCCAGCCTTCCCATCCATCTTGAATTCCCTCCCCCAAACTTCCAGCCCTTGCAGACTGTGCCACCAGGCTTGGAGCACATGGGCAGGGATCCCAGAGTGCTGTGCATCTGGAGCCAGAAGGGCAGGGAAATGTAGGCTCCAGGCTGGCATAAGCCTTGACGCCGTGGACTTCTCCCACGGGGAGTGATGAAGCCAGAGTGAAACAAAGTGTATAGCTCAGGACAGAGGCCTCTCTTGCCCAGGTCTCAGGGCGGATTGGATCATATTGGGGCCCACGAGAGAACAGACACAGGTTCCACTACTGGTTGGGTCTTCCCCCATGCTCACCTGAGCTTGGTTTGCAGAAGGGTAGGGCTCAGTCCCAAGTGGCCCTAGTTATACCTGGTGGCACTTGCGGAAGAGGGACAGGCTTGCATTCAAAGGCCCTAAGGCTTCCTAACTCCTTTCTAGCTCGTAATTCCGCTTTAAGAGGTCATGCTCTCTCCTTAAAAGCATCCTGGCTATGATACTCCTTCCTCCACCTTCTCTTTCCTTTGGCTATTCTAGAACATGACAGCCCCTCACTATGGGTCTACCATCTTGGAGTCCTTCTCCAATCCTGTCTCAGTCCTAAACCAGCTGCCTTTCCCCTGCCAGCATCATCATCTTGGAGGTCAATACACACTCAGTAAGCATTGAAAAATACTTCCGCCTTGTGTCTGAGATCAAGCCCCCAAATGCACACTTGTTTTGGGCCTGGGGATATATTATGACCTTCTACAATCAGCTTCTACTGACCTTGAGTTACTGCAGACGATAGGAAACTGGACAACAAGCCAGAGAATCACCCCAAAGCTGATTATCTTGGCAAAACAAGGCCTCCTTCTCTTTGGGTGGCTGTAATAGGTCTCCAGCCAAAAGGAAGACAAGAGGTTAATGCTTTTATCTCCCTGAAGACCTTACCCTCTTGCTCTTCTCTATAAGGCTGAAAGTGTTTTTGTGAAAGCCAGGAGAGGTAGTTTATGTCTGCTTCAATGCTGGGCCAAACTATCCCCACTCACAGTCTTCACTGGCCTCACCCAAATGGTGGGGACGGGATATAACAGAGCTAACGCCCACGACTACGGGAACAGAGACCCAGTGGCACATGGCACTTTGATTTACAAAGGGCGTAGCCATATATCTCCATTTCCTGCCTGTTACGACATCGCACGTTACATGGCACTTTTATGTACAAACGTGAGGCTCCCCTCCGGCCGGAAGCTTCTATTTTAACCAAGGCTTTCTCCACAAGCCAAAGGCTTTCTTTTCTCAGTTAGGGCTTGAGTGTTTCCTTCTCCTTCCTGCTCCCTGTTTCTGATTATTTTCTATCCCCTTTATTAGTTCATCGAGGTATACAAGGAGAGCAGACAGAAGTCAAGTCATTCAGTTGGCAGACGTGTGCATTATTTCTAGATTGCAACTATCTATTTTGTCTGGTTCCAATTTAGAAAAAAAGCAAAGTGAAACAAAACCCAGTCTTAGCCTAGTCCTCTTCCTGCTTTCCTACCTGCTTTTTCTGAACTCAGAAATACCTGTCTACAAAAAAGTACAAAAAGAAGCACTCATTTTTGGTTTCTTTCTCTGAAATGCAGCTCTGCATGTTGAATGCTGACTTTCCACTTAACATTCCGTTCCTCTCAAGTCCCCGCGCCCTTCTGCTAATGAGGGCCCCAGGCTTGAAACCTCGCTTGACTCCACACATCAATCAGGGCCCAGTTCTGCAGAGCCTTCTCATTGAAACGGCTGTCATCTTCCTCCCCCTTCTCCGCAACCACTCAGACCTTGGGCCGCAGCAACCTTAATGGTTTCAGCAGCTCCCTAATGTCTGTGCGCCCCCGCTGTCTGTCTGCTCCTTTCCGTGCCGCAGGAACATTCCACACCAAAGGGATGGTCCTTTCCCAGCATCCTGCTTCCCTGCTTGCAAGCCAGTTTTTAGAATTGAATATCCATATTCCCTGGGTAGGTATTCAGGGTCCCTTTTTGATCTGTGTCCAGCCCAATTTTCTAATCTCAGCAGTGAGTGTGTGTAGATTGGCACTGTCCTCTCCAGAAGAGAGATCTCAGAGATCCCACACGGATAGAGACAGGGAACATTCCTGACAAGCATCAGCCAATCCTGGCGGAGTACTTTCCCAGGTGACATTGCATGCTGTCACTCCCGGTCACACTGTCCCACCTCGACCAGCTGGCAACCCCAGGCAGGGAAGATGCTGAAGCCACACCATGCATGGTGCCCTCACTGCTGCTCGTGAGCGACAGTGACTTGCCTCACCTTGACCCAGCTCCCTCATCTCTCAGGTGAGAGAGCTGTGATGTGCATGCTCTACACTGTTTCCCAGGGGTATCTCATGAGATTGGGCTTCAGGCACCCCAGTGGGCACCGGCTTGGTAACCAACCAGTTAGTGGCTGCCTTTCTTCTCACTTTCAAACTTGCCAACAGCATCCCCTCCAAATCCCAAAAACCTGTTTGCACTTAAATCCTTATCTCAGGGTCTATTCCTGGGGAGCACCCACACCAAGACAATCATGGACAATCATGGATGGATGCAAACACACACGCACACAACACACACACATGTGCACGCACACACGCATGCGCACACACACGCACACACTTGCTTTACTAACACACTTTAATGACTGCTTCCCTTCCCCTCACTCCTCTCCTGTCCCTTCTTTTCTACTGGTGTTCCCTGAGATCGCCTCCCAGGAAATGGCCTATACCGAAATTCTTATTTCAGAGTCTGGTTCACTACTTCTCTTAGGAATCCTGTTCCATTGGTACTGAATTTACAATTAATGGAAACGTTTTTGCCAATATGAAACCCAGAAAAAAATACGTACACATATTTTGAATAAAGTTTGTATGTCCCTGTAAATAACCACTATCCTTTGTGAGTATAACTAACATTATCCAGTTTAGAGTAATGAAAAAAAAGAAATAAAAGACTTATTTTCAAATTGTTGCAAATTTTCCACAATTGAAAGACTTGTTTCAGAGGATGTGATTTGTATCAACAGAAAATCTTTTTTTTTTCCAAAATAAATTCAAAGACTTCGATTCATCCTCACAAAATACTCATGCACTTTAGTCCAGCTCTGCTCCCACCTGACCCACAATTAAAGCTTTTAAGAAACTCCTATTCTTCTCATCATAATCCCTTGCTTGTTTCCCCATGGTCATCAGCAATTAATCCCACAATAAATAGGCCCTTGAATCAGTGAGGAGCTTTTATGTTGTAAGTAACAGAAAATCCAATTCAAATTGGCTTAAAAATAAACAGTAACGTCTCCTTCCAGACCACTCATTAATTGCATAAGAAATGATAGTAACTCTACAGTGGAGAAACTACATTAGACCTCCACCAGGTGATCAAAGTTAAGATCCCCAGTGAGGGTGGACAGATGCTCCTTTCCTCCTAATGTGACGTCCCAAGAATACAACCTCAGTTACAGTGCATTCCAACAGGGGCTGTGGAACCTGAATCCAATCACAAGGAAACAGCATATACACCCCCAACTGAGGGACATTAGATAAAAACCCACATTCTACACAAAGATCAAAGTCATGAAAGTCAAAGAAAGACTGAAAAATCATTCCAGATTAAAAACGCCCGAACCTCTGAAAAACACATGATCTTTGACTGGAGAAATAAACATGCTACAGAGGATGTTATTGACAACATTTAAAAAATAGTATCTGTAGTGGCTAAGCCTCTACAATGATCAATGGCTAAGCCTCAGTCTTGGATGATAGGACTGGGGGAATGAAGAGAACACCCCTGTTATTAAAAACAGCATATGGAAGTAGTAAGTGGTAACGGGATGTGAAGTCTACAACTTGCTCTCAACTGTTACAGCTGAAGGGGCAAACAGGGACCGATCAGCAGATCTGCATAAATGGTAAGCAGGAGTTCTCTGAACTCTTCTTACAACTGTTTTTGGGAAGTTCGGCACCATTTCAAAATGAAAACTTAAAACTCACCAAGCAATACGAGTGATTAAAGGACATGCTGAAGTCTACGTGTCACGAGGCATGGGCCAGACCAGTGGCTCCACGATTTCCATGAGGCCCTGTTTCCCTGGCTTTCTTCTGTCTCCCAGTTCAGCCTTCCTGGGGTCAGGGCTGGCCATGCCCAGTGTGGCCCTCGGTGACAAGACAGTAGCAGCTCCAGTCTTCAGAGCCCCACATCTACACATCCAGAGACAGGTCAGGTCCCTCAGAAGGGTGAGTGAGGGTCTTCTTTCCCAGAAACCCTTCCCTCAAGTTTGAGAAACTCTGCTTGCTCTGAAATGCAAAATCTAATAATCGAGATGAGACACCAACCCTGAGCTTTAGGACATGAAGTCAAAGCTCTTTGATGTAGCGTATACCACAGGGTCTTCCCCAACCTGACTCAAACCTTTATTCCCATTTCTGACCCTCCACGAGGCCACCCTCATCTGCCACACCTTCAAATCAGTAAAAGTCTCTCTGTTTAAAATGCCCCCCTCACCACCTGGCAAATGCTCTCGACCTCTCAAGACTCAGCCCGAGGATCGCCTCCTCTGAGCAACTTTCCCTGGGGCCCCCACCACAAAGCCTTCCCTTCTCTGGGCATCACAGCCCCTCGAACAGCCTCTCATGACATTATAATTCCATGTTTCTATTTACCACCCACAGACCCTGTGTGGTCCCTAACATTTAGAGGGTGCCGGGCATACCTAATAAAACATGGACAAGCTTGTAACATCGCCCTGCCTGCGCCATCATGCTCCCTTGGCCCAGTGAAAATCTGTGGAATGAGTTCCTGAGTGAATCTGTGCTGGAACTTAAAACGGCTCTGGACACAAAGTAATTCACTAAAATAAAATGTTATTCAATAAAAGATATCTTAATTAGTTAAGAGTATTTGACTCTGAAAAAAAGAAAATGACCCTGTTATTCAAGCCACATGGAACCACTGAGAAAGCTGTAAATGAGCCAATATGTGAAAAGTGCCTAAGTTCTAATTTCCTGTTTTTCTGTGAGAGGCCACTGTCCCAGCCTGGGTCAGGCCATGCACAGTCTGTGGCCTGGCACTTCGGTAGCCCTGGCTCAGAGAAGAGACTGTCTTTACTGTGCACGGGAAAGTAGGGAAACCTCAGAAAAGCCGCACTGCACACATATGACATCACCAAACAGGGGAACAACCACACTGAGCAACCGTCCTGGAGGCCCCACTTGGTGCAGGCTCCTGTCGTGGAACTGAGTTCAGCTCTTTGAGCACCAGGGTGCCACAAACCAGACATGCAGACATGATGGCTTTTGCAGCCCCCGCCACAGCAGGCTGCTGATGCTGCCCTTTCCCGGGGCCACAAAAATGCTGCTCAGCTTAGAAAGCAGGCTGGCTCACCCAGCTGGCTGACATTTTCAGAGCAACTGTGGAGCCACGGTCCAGGAAAGTCTAAATAAGACCCCCTGGACTCATCCCTCATCTGTAGTCAAATCATGGCTCTCAAAAATCTCCCACTGAAGAGAAACCTGGAGGACAGCACCTTCACCAGCCGGCAGAGTCTCCCACCACATGTGCCTCCTGAAATTGGGCGCTGGGGAGGATGCGGATTACTTTTGTAGCATTCCCACCAAGAGCACATGGCCTGAATCCACCTGTGAGGAACAGCAGATGCGCCAGACCGAGGGTCACTCTACAAAAACAATGGGCCTGAACTCAAAAAATGTCAAGGTCTCAAAAGACAAAGAAAGGCTGGGACGCCTGGGTGCCTCAGTCAGTTGAGCAACTGCCTTCAGCTCAAGTCATGATCCCAAGGTCCTGGGATCGAGTCCTGTGTCCAGCTCTCTGCTCAGTGGGGAGCCTGCTTCTCCCTCTCCCTCTGCAGCTCCCCATGCTTGTGCGCTCTCTCTCGCTCTCACACACACACACACTCTCTCTCTCAACTAAATAAAATCTTTAAAAAACAAAAAAGACAAAGAAAGGCTGAGGATCCATTTCAGATGGAAAAGCTCTAAAAGGAAATGACAACTAAATGCAGTGCATGATCCTGAGTCTAAAGAGTAAAATTGCTATAAATGGCATTATTGAGATAATTGGGGAAACTGGAATATGGACCATAGATTAAAGATTTTATTTATTTATTTGAGAGAGAGAGCATGAGAGGAGGGACGGTCAGAGGGAGAAGCAGACTCCCTGCTGAGCAGGGAGCCCGATGCGGGACTCGATCCTGGGACTCTAGGATCATGACCTGAGCTGAAGGCAGTCGCTTAACTGACTGAGCCACCCAGGCACCCCAGACCGTAAATTTAGATAAGAGGATTACATCAATGTTAAATGTCCTGGATTTGACAACTGTACTGTGGTGACATAAGAATATGTCCTTGTTCTTAAGAAGTAAACACTGAAGTATGAAGTAGTACTGAGACATGATGCATGCAATTTCCTCTTAAATCATTTAGAAAAAGGTGTGTGTGTGTGTGTGTGTGTGTGTGTGTGTAGGGGAGAGAGAGAGAATGACAAAATAAATGTGGTAATATGTTGACAATTTACTAATCTGGATAAATAAATGGAATACTTGTTTCTTTGTACTATTTGCAACATTTATTCAGTATGAAATTGTTTCAAGACGCCTGAGTGGCTCAGTTGGTTAAGCATCCCACTCTTGATTTCAGCTCAGGTCATGATCTCAGGGTCCTGAGATCGAGCCCTGCATCAGGCGCCATGCTCAGCGCAGAGTCTGCTTGAGATTCTCTCCCTCTGCCTCTGCCCCTGGCACTTCAGTAGCCCAGCTCATCATACTGGCATGCATGTACTCTCTCTCTCGCTCTCTCTAAAATAAATAAATAAATCTATTTTAAATAGTATGAAATTGTTTCAAAATTTAAAAATACATTCCACTCTCTCATTATACGAAATAAAATAAAACAAGATTCTCACTGACAATTTAATGTTTTGACCATTAAAGCTCCCCATGCAACATTGGAAAATGCGTAATTAAACAGAGAAGGCAAGAGAAAGCTTTATTCCACCACTTGTACAAAATAAGTTTCGTCTGGTAGCAAATTTGACAGTGGTTTTAGAGGTTTGAAATTTGATATAAAATGTATTTGTGGGTACATGTCTTGTGAATTTGTTACACGGTATTTAAGATATACAACAAAGTTTAGGGTGCCTAGGTGATATAGCTGGTTAAGCATCCGACTCTTAGTTTCAGCTCAGGTTCTAATCTCAGGGTTGTGAGACTGAGCCCCACATTGGGTTCCACGCTCAGTGCAGAGTTTCTCTCTCCCTCTCTCTCTGCCCCTTCCCCCATCCTTGCACAAGCACACGCTCACTCGCTCTCTCTAAAATAAGTACATCTTGAGGGGCGGAGCAAGATGGCAGAGGAGTAGGAGACCTGGATTTCGTCTCCTCTCAGGAATTCAGCTGGATAGGGATCAAACCATTCTGAACACCTACAAACTCAACAGGAGATCGAAGAAAAGAATAGCAACAACTCTCTGAACAGAAAAGCAACCACTTTCTGGAAGGTAGGACGTGCGGAGAAGTGAATCCGAGGCATTATTCGGGAGGATAGACGGCGGGGGAGGGGCCTCTGTCGGCAGCTTCTGGCAAGTAATAGAGCCGCGGAGCACAAAATCGGAACTTTTAGAAGTCTGCTCCGCTGAGGGACGTCGCTCTGGTGGCGAAGTGGGGGGTGGAACCCTTGTGGGACAGTGTGGTCTCAGGACCCTTGGGGTCACAGAAAGACCGGGGGTGCCTGAGTGCGGCAGAGCTTCCAGGTATCGGAGCGGGGAAGCCGGCTGCAGAGACGGAGCCCAGGCGCGGGCTCTCAGCTCGGGGTTGCCATAAACCGTGATCCGCGGCACAGTCGGGCCACTGCTCCTCCAGCAGGGACCCAACAAGCGGCAGATCCGGGGAGACTCACCTTCTTACCCCGGGAGGAGCGGCGCGGGAGTGCACCGCAGGGATCTGCTGGGTTTGGAGACTCCACACGGGGTCGGGTGCCAGAGATAGAAACGCGCGGTCACAGGCCGGGTGAGCACGGAGTGCAGCCGGAGACCGGGGAGACGGGAGTGACTGGTGGCTTTTCTCTGGGGGCGCACTGAGGAGCGGGGCCCCGAGTTCTCGGCTCCTCTGGGGCGGAGATTGGGAGGCCGCCATTTTCACTCTCCGCCTCCAAAGCTGTACGGAAAGCTCGCAGGGAACAAAAGCTCCCGAGAGCAAACCCGAGCAGATTACTTAGCCCGGACCGGCAAGGGCAGGGCAATTCTGCCTCCGGCAAAGACATTTGGGAACCACGGCAACAGGCCCCTCCCCCAGAAGAACAGCGAGAACAGCCGGCCAAGACCAGGTTTACCGATCAGTGAGAACGGCAGAACTCCAGCGCTAGGGGAATACAGCACATAGAATTCATGGCTTTTTTACCATGATTCTTTAGTCTTTCAAAGTTAATTATTTTTTTTACTGTCTTTTTTTCTTTTTTCTTTTTTTTGAATTTTTCTTTTTGCCTTTTTCAACCAACATCTTATCAATCCCATTTTTAAAAAAACACTTTTATTTTTCATTTTTAGAGTCATATTCGATCCCTTCATAGTAGTTACCCATATTTTTGGCATATATATATAAGTTGTTCTCTCTTTAAAATTTTGAGATAGTTTCTTCTAACAGATCAAAATATACTCTAAATCTCTAGTGTATGGTTTTTTTCTACTCCCCTGCCTGATCACATTCTCTCCCTTTTTTCTTTCTTTTTTTTTTTAATCCTCTTCTTTCCTTTTTCAAACAACTGATCAATTCCTTTTATAAAATTTTTTATAATTTCCATTTTTACAGTCATATTCCATCCCTTCATCATATCAACCCTTATTTTTGTACATATATAAGTTTTTCTTTCTTTAAAATTTTGGGAGGGACTTTCTTTTAACAGACCAAAATACACCCAAAATCTAGTGTGTGGCACTGATCTATAAACCAGCCTGATCATATGTGATCACATTCTGTTTTTGTTTTGTTTTGTTTTGTTCTGCTTTTGTTTGTTTTTATCTTTATCTTTATCTTTTTCTTTTTTCTTTTTTTCTTTCTTTTTCTTTTTTCTCTTTCCCTTTCTTTTCCCACTGCTTCAGGTCTTTTCTGATTTGTTTAGAGTATATTTTCTGGGGACGTTGTTACCCTGCTAGCATTTTGTTCTCCCATTAATCTATTCTCCTCTGCACAAAATGACAAGACGGAAAAAATCACCTCAACAAAAAGAACAAGAGGTAGTACCGACTGCCAGGGACCTACTCAATACGGACATTAGTACGATGTCAGATCTAGAGTTCAGAATCATCACTTTAAAGATACTAGCTGGGCTTGAAAAAAGCATGGAAGTTATTAGAGAAACCCTTTCTGGAGAAGTAAAAGAACTAAAATCTAACCAAGTCGAAATCAAAAAGGCTATTAATGAGGTGCAATCAAATATGGGGACACTAACTGCTAGGATAAATGAGGCAGAAGAGAGAATCAGTGAGATAGAAGACCAAATGATGGAAAATAAAGAAGCTGAGAAAAAGAGAGAGAAACAACTACTGGATCACGAGGGCAGAATTCGAGAGATAAACAATACCATAAGACGAAACAACATTAGAATAATTGGGATCCCAGAAGAAGAAGAAAGAGAGAGGGGGGCAGAAGGTATAATGGAGCAAATTATAGCAGAGAACTTCCCTAATTTGGGGAAGGAAACAGGCATCAAAATCCAGGAAGCACAGAGAACCCCTCTCAAAATCAATAAAAATAGGTCAACACTTTGACATCTAATAGTAAAACTTACGAGTCTCAGAGACAAAGAGAAAATCCTGAAAGCAGCTCGGGAGAAGAGATATGTAACCTACAATGGTAGAAACATTAGATTGGCAACAGACTTATCCACAGAGACCTGGCAGGCCAGAAAGGACTGGCAGGACATATTCAGAGCACTAAATGAGAAAAATATGCAGGCAAGAATACTATATCCAGCTAGGCTGTCATTGAAAATTGAAGGAGAGATAAAAAGCTTCCAGGACAAACAAAAACTAAAGGAATTTTCAAACACAAAACCAGCACTACAAGAAATCTTGAAAGGGGTCCTCTAAGCAAAGAGAGAGCCTAAAAGCAACATAGACCAGAAAGGAACACAGACAATATACAGTAACAGTCACTTTACAGGCAATACAATGGCACTAAATTCCTATCTTTCAATAGTTACCCTGAATGTAAATGGGCTAAATGCCCCAATCAAAAGACACAGGCTATCAGATTGGATTAAAAAACAAGATCCATCGATATGCTGTCTGCAAGAGACTCATTTTAGAACCAAAGACACCCCCAGATTTAAAGTGAGGAGGTGGAAAACCATTTACCATGCTAATGGACACCAAAAGAAAGCTGGGGTGGCAATCCTTATATCAGACAAATTAGATTTTAAACCAAAGACTGTAATAAGAGATGAGGAAGGACACTATATCCTACTTAAAGGGTCTATCCAACAAGAAGATCTAACAATTGTAAATATCTATGCCCCTAACATGGGAGTGGCCAATTATATAAGGCAATTAATAACAAAAGCAAAGAAACACATCGACAACAATACAATAATAGTGGGGGACTTTAAAACCCCCCTCACTGAAATGGACAGATCGTCTAAGCAAAAGATCAACAAGGAAATAAAGACTTTAAATGACACACTGGACCAAATGGACTTCACAGACATATTCAGAACATTCCATCCCAAAGCAACGGAATACACATTCTTCTCTAGTGCCCATGGAACATTCTCCAGAATAGATCACATCCTAGGTCATAAATCAGGTCTCAGCCGGTACCAAAATATTGGGATCATTCCCTGCCTATTTTCAGACCACAATGCTTTGAAACTAGAACTCAATCACAAGAGGAAAGTCAGAAAGAACTCAAACACATGGAGGCTAAAGAGCATCCTACTGAAGAATGAATGGGTCAACCAGGAAATTAAAGAAGAATTTAAAAAATTCATGGAAACCAATGAAAATGAAAACACAACTATTCAAAATCTTTGGGATACAGCAAAGGCAGTCCTAAGAGGAAAGTATATAGCAATACAAGCCTTTCTCAAGAAACAAGAAAGGTCTCAAGTACACAACCTAACCCTACACCTAAAGGAGCTGGAGAAAGAACAGCAAATAAAGCCTAAACCCAGCAGGAAAAGAGAAATAATAAAGATCAGAGCAGAAATCAATGAAATAGAAACCAAAAGAACAGTAGAACAGATCAACGAAACTAGGAGCTGGTTCTTTGAAAGAATTAATGAGATTGATAAACCCCTGGCCAGACTTATCAAAAAGAAAAGAGAAATGACCCAAATCAACAAAATCATGAATGAAAGAGGAGAAATCACAACCAACACCCAAGAAATACAAACAATTATAAGAACATATTATGAGCAACTCTATGCCAGCAAATTAGATAACCTGGAAGAAATGGATGCATTCCTAGAGATGTATCAACTACCAAAACTGAACCAGGAAGAAATAGAAAACCTGAACAGACCTATAACCACTAAGGAAATAGAAGCAGTCATCAAAAATCTCCCAAAACACAAAAGCCCAGGGCCAGATGGCTTCCCAGGGGAATTCTACCAAACATTTCAAGAAGAATTAATACCTATCCTTCTGAAAGTGTTCCAAAAAATAGAAATGGAAGGAAAACTTCCAAACTCATTTTATGAGGCCAGCATTACCTTGATCCCAAAACCAGACAAAGACCCCATCAAAAAGGAGAATTACAGACCAATATCCCTGATGAACATGGATGCAAAAATTCTCACCAAAATACTAGCCAATAGGATCCAACAGTACTTTAAAAGGATTATTCACCACGACCAAGTCGGATTTATCCCTGGGCTGCAAGGTTGGTTCAACATCCGCAAATCAATCAACGTGATACAATACATTAACAAAAGAAAGAACAAGAATCATATGATCCTCTCAATAGATGCAGAAAAAGCATTTGACAAAGTACAGCATCCTTTCTTGATCAAAACTCTTCAGAGTATAGGCACAGAGGGTACATACCTCAATATCATAAAAGCCATCTATGAAAAACCTACAGCGAATATCATTCTCAATGGGGAAAAACTGAGAGCTTTCCCCCTAAGGTCAGGAACGCGGCAGGGATGTCCACTATCACCACTGCTATTCAACATAGTATTGGAAGTCCTAGCCACAGCGATCAGACAACAAAAAGAAACCAAAGGCATCCAAATTGGCAAAGAAGAAGTCAAACTCTCACTCTTCGCAGATGATATGATACTTTATGTGGAAAATCCCAAAGACTCCACCCCAAAACTGCTAGAACTCATACAGGAATTCAGTCAAGTGGCAGGATATCAAATCAATGCACAGAAGTCAGTGGCATTCCTATACACCAACAACAAGTCAGAAGAAAGAGAAATTAAGGAGTCGATCCCATTTACAATTGCACCCAAAAACCATAAGATACCTAGGAATAAATCTAACCAAAGAGGCAAAGGATCTGTACTCAGAAAACTATAAAATACTCATGAAAGAAATTGAGGAAGACACAAAGAAATGGAAAAACGTTCCATGCTCATGGATTGGAAGAACAAATATTGTGAAGATGTCAATGCTACCTAGAGCAATCTACACATTCAATGCAATCACTATCAAAATACCATCCACTTTTTTCAGAGAAATGGAACAAATAATCCTAAAATTTGTATGGAACCAGAAAAGACCCCGCATAGCCAGAGGAATGTTGAAAAAGAAAAGCAAAGCTGGCGGCATCACAATTCCGGACTTCCAGCTCTACTACAAAGCCATCATCATCAAGACAGTATGGTACTGGCACAAAAACAGGCACATCGATCAATGGAACAGAATAGAGAGCCCAGAAATGGACCCTCAACTCTATGGTCAACTCATCTTTGACAAAGCAGGAAAGAATGTCCAATGAAAAAAAGACAGTCTCTTCAACAAATGGTGTTGGGAAAATTGGACAGCCACAGGCAGAAGAATGAAACTGGACCATTTCCTTACACCACACACAAAAATAGACTCCAAGTGGTTGAAAGACCTCAATGTGAGACAGGAGTCCATCCAAATCCTAAAGGAGAACACAGGCAGCAACCTCTTCGACCTCAGCTGCAGCAACTTCTTCCTAGAAACATCGCCAAAGGCAAGGGAAGCAGGGGCAAAAATGAACTATTGGGACTTCATCAAGATAAAAAGCTTTTGCAAAGCAAAGGAAACAGTCAACAAAACCAAAAGACAACTGACAGAATGGGAGAAGATATTTGCCAATGACATATCAGATAAAGGGCTAGTATCCAAACTCTATAAAGAACTTATCAAACTCAACACCAAAAGAACAAAGAATCCAATCAAGAAATGGGCAGAAGACATGAACAGACATTTTTCCAAAGAAGACATCCAAATGGCCAACAGACACATGAAAAAGTGTTCAATATCGCTCGGCATCAGGGAAATCCAATTCAAAACCTCAGTGAGATACCACCTCACACCAGTCAGAATGGCTAAAATTAACAAGTCAGGAAAGGACAGATGTTGGCGGGGATGCGGAGAAAGGGGAACCCTCCTACACTGTTGGTGGGAATGCAAGCTGGTGCAGCCACTCTGGAAAACAGTATGGAGGTTCCTCAAAAAGTTGAAAATAGAGCTACCATAGGATCCAGCAATTGCACTCCTGGGTATTTACCCCAAAGATACAAAAGTAGGGACCCGAAAGGGTACGTGCACCCCGATGTTTATAGCAGCAATGTCCACAATAGCCAAACTGTGGAAAGAGCCAAGATGTCCATCAACAGATGAATGGATAAAGAAGATATGGTATATATATACAATGGAATATTATGCAGCCATCAAAAGGAATGAGATCTTGCCATTTGCAACGACGTGGATGGAACTGGAGGGTATTATGCTGAGCGAAATAAGCCAAAAAGAGAAAGACATGTATCATATGACCTCACTGATATGAGGAATTCTTAATCTCAGGAAACAAACTGAGGGTTGCTGGAGTGGGGGGTGGGGTGGGAGGGATGGGGTGACTGGGTGATGGACACTGGGGAGGGTATGTGCTCTGGTAAGCGCTGTGAACTGTGCAAGACTGTTAAATCTCAGATCTGTACCTTTGAAACAAATAATGCAATATACGTTAAGAAAGAAAAAAAGAAGAAGAAGAATGTAGCAGGAGGGGAAGAATGAAGGGGGGGAAATCGGAGGGGGAGAAGAACCATGAGAGACGAGGGACTCTGAAAAACAAACTGAGGGTTCTAGAGGGGAGGGAGGTGGGAGGATGGGTTAGCCTGGTGATGGGTACTGGGGAGGGCACGTTCTGCATGGAGCACTGGGTGTTATGCACAAACAATGAATCATGGAACACTATATCTGAAACTAATGATGTAATGTATGGGGATTAACATAACAATAAAAAATTAAAAAAAATAAAATAAAATAAGTAAATCTTTTTAAAAAGATATACAACAAAGTTTAAAGATAGTATCGCACACCTCTGTACTCACAACCCCTGTGAATTCCTCACCATCATATCCTCTTTTCTATCTCAGGAAGTTACAAAAATTCTACCCTTGGTGTTCACCAGTCCCACATATTTCTTTATATGTTTGCTACATGTGTATGTATGTGTATTCTTCCATTGTATTTTTAAAAATATAAATTTGAATTAAAGTTTGTGTAACCTGTGAAGCATCCCCAAGGAATATTATTAGGGTTCCAGAGATTATAGTTTCAGGACCATCGGATGAGCTGATCTTTCAGGCTCTTCAGAAATACTTACTGAGTGACCATAATTCTACATTGTTGGAAAGTAATTTGAATACCATGACCACAATCAATGAAATGTATGTCAGAACACACACTCATTGATGTGCTGGAACTTGAAAATGCTGGCCCACAAAAGTGATTGTATACATTTCTTCTCAACTCTGCCTTCAATGACATCACATTGGTAGATGGAAATTCCCCATGGGTGGAGTATTTACACCATAATAGGCAGATGCCTAGGCATATAAAGGTGTTGTAAACACAGGAAACCATTGAATGCACTTGGCTCCCAGGTGCCTTTGATGTAAAAGGGACAAGTTAATTCAAATTTTTCAGGTGGCCTTTCAGATACTGAAAAGGAAAATAGAAGAACTAAAGCTTGTTAAAGTTTTGTAGGCCATAGAGACTGGTAAGAAAATGTCAAGGTGAGTCTGGATGATAATTTAAGAAAAACTGCCCAAAACATCCAGATATAATCATGCAAATATAATTCACAAATTACATTTGTCCAGTAAAGAACAACTCCAAAGATTATGGTTTGATTGCCCTGTACAATGGTAATTAGTTCTGTACCTAAGTTAGATGAGCATATTTCAGCCGTCTTACTTTCAACTGAATCATATATACATATTCATCTTCTATATCCTACTTTGAACTAGCCTGACCATCCTGCTGATGCCTTCCTAATGAGTGAAATAAATCCTTAAGCCAGGCTCATTATATGTCTGTAGGAGAGCTTTATTTTTAAAACTTTTTAATAATCATACTTTGGCAAAAGAAATGTGGGCTGGAACTAAGGAATTCAGTCCTTTTTTCTTCTTGCCAAATTCAGTGCTGTCAGCCAAGAGGAGAAGCTTTGGAGAAGTCAGAAGGAAAGATTCAAAGCACACCATGTTGGATGAACCAGTTGTCTTATTCCTCAGAGCCAAGTCTCCTGGTTCTTAAAATGTAACCAAGTCTGGTTGTAATAAGAACCAGGACAATCTTAACCACAGATGGATGTTTTGCCAAAAGCCTGGTGCCTCCCTGGGCAAACCTAACTAAGCAACTTTATGCAAGTTCAACTGTTAACTCCCCACTCCAGAAAAGAGGACATGAACCCTGCAAACTAAACAGTGCCACCCAGGATGGTCGAAAGCCAGGGGAATGTCAATAGTAACTTTTTTGCCTATTATAAACCAGCAGGGCCCTTGTCCTTGTTGTCATTGCTCCTCCCTGGGGAGCTTTTTTTGATATTTTTCTCCTAATGATCCTCCCATTCAATTTTAATATTACAAATATACTGTATATTTGTTTATATGTCATAGGTATCTGTGATTTATACATAGAAAGACCAAGATTTGTCGTTGTTCCCCACCCCCAACAACATTTGGCTCTTTGGGGCTATTAGAGCCCCCACTAAGAACACACACGGGTTATAAACTGACCATTATTAACTGGGCTCTCACAGCCTCATGATGGCCACACAGGGCTTCTCTCTGCAGCATGGAGAAGATTGCTTTCCCACCCAGGGGCATCTTTGCTTCCTACTGATGAACAACAACTAGATAATGGCAGAAACAATGGTTCTGAGCACTTGCTAGATGCTAGGCACTGAGCCAAGCTATTACAAACAATAGAAGTTTATTGCTCACAGTTCTGGAGGCTGGAAGTGCTAGATCAGGCTGCCAGCATGGTTGGGTGAGGGCCCTCTCCTGGTTGCAGACTTCTTGTTGTATCCTCACATAGAAGAAGGGGTTAGGGAGCTCTGCAGAGTCTCTTTTAGTATATGTGCTGCCGAAGCGAGCACTGCAGAGTCTCTTTTATAAGATCACTAATCTCATTTATGAGGGCTCCACTCTCATGACCGCAGCAATTCCCAAAGGCCCCACCTCCTAATACCATCACCTTGGGCATCAGGATTTCAATACAATACATACAATTTTTGAGGGGACACATTCAGACCAGAGCATACTGTCGTAGTTTGGGTTCCCCCAGAAGGAAACCCTGAGACAGGGATTGCAGAGCAAGCAATTCCTAGGGCAGATAATCCCAGGAAATACTGGTAGGTGAATGGGGAGTGAGACACAGAAGGAGAGGATGCTTTTTATGCCAATTTCACTGGAGTTTAATTTCATAGAGAAACTGGCAAACAGCATCAAACACAAGCCTTAGAGTGATCCCATCTGAAAGGGTGAGGGAGCTGGGGTATTTATACACCAACACTCATCAGTCATTGGTTGAGAGCTGCTCCTGCTCTCTTTTGGCAGAGATGCAAATGCCAGGGGCCAGAAGTCAGGCTGGTATGAACAGGAGAGATAAGATCCAAGGTACCAGACTGGGTACACAGACTCATCTAATGCTCACAACAACCAGGAGAGGTTGGCATACTAATCAGCCTAAAATGGGGCATAAAAATGTGAAATAATGTTCTCCAAGTCAACAGGGAATAAATGGTAGAGATAAGTGAGGACCCCAGAGGCTACATGCTTAAACTATGCTACATTTTATACTACCCCTCTCCTTGCACATCCATGCTGCTCTTCTTGATTTTTCCTATTCAGATAGATTCAATAAATTGGTAAGACTCATATGAGATAGTGCTCCTCCTATATGAATCCATAAGTTAGCAAGAAAGGGAAAGATTTAGGGAAAAGATAATGCATTGGATTTTGGAATTGTTGGGTTTGAGTTGACAGGAGGACATCTAGGAGGAAAGATCTAGAGGCAGGTACATCAATGGATCTGGCTTTTAAGGTGGGGGGGTACATGCTGGAGAAACAAGTGTGGGTTTTGTCAGCACACACATGAGCTATGGACTGAATTTTGTCCCTCAAAATTTGTATATTGAAGCCCCAAAGCCCATACCTCAGAATGTGACTGTATTTGGAGACAGGGCCTTTAAAGAGGTAAATGAGTTAAAATGAGGCTGTTAGGCTGGTCCCTAAGGCATCTGACCTTATAAGAAGAGGAGATTAGGGCATATAGGGAGACACCAGGGATGCACTCACATAGAGGAAAGACCATGTGAAGAGGCAGCAAGAGGAGGGGCACCTAGGTGGCTCAGTCGTGAAGCATCTGCCTTCGGCTCAGGTCATGATCCCAGGGTCCTGGGATCAAGCCCCGCATTGGGCTCCCTGCTCAGCAGGAAGCCAGCTTCTTCCTCTCCCATTCCCCCTGCTTGTGTTCCCTCTCTCGCTGTGTCTCTCTCTATCAAATAAATAAATGAAATCTTAAAAAAAAAAAAAGGAGGCAGCAAGAGAACAGCCATCTGTAAACTCAGGAGAGACGCTTCAGAAGAATCCAATCCTGCCAGCACCTTGAACTTGGACTTCCAGCCTCTAGAAATGTGAGAAGATGAATTCTGTTGTTTAAACCACCTAAGTCTGTGGTATCTTGTTATGACAGCCCTAGCAGATTTATACTGCTACAGATTTCATAGAGAAACTCTGGCAAACAGCATCAAACACAAGCCTTAGAGTGATTTATACAACATGGTGGCTGTCATCATGGACTAGGGGGTTCTATCTGGGAGCCAAGGGAAGGTTTTATTTCAAAATATTATGACTGTTCATGTGAGCCAGTGCTGCAGAGTGGGCAAGAAAGATAAGGACTGACAGCTATCCATTGGGTAGAGCATAGGGAAGAAGTAGGAGGAAAATGGGAAAATTAGCATTTTATACATACTACCCTATTTGGTCCTCTTGTCAGTCTTAGGATGGAAGTATCATCCTGCCTCGTGTCCTACAATTAATAGGTAGTAGAGCCAGTATTAGAACCAGGTATGTTTGACTCCCACCAGTCCTCTCTTTCTACTACACCATGCTCATCTACCCTGTCTTGAGGGTGGACAGCCAAGGACATCTCTGCAGCCCCATCCAGTTCACCTTCTTAGATGTTAAGTGGCTACTCCCATCTTGTTCCTGCCAATTACTAGGTACTTAGGAAACTCAGCTCCATTTCTGGTGACCCAACATTCTAATGATAAAACTCTTGGAATAGGCTGGCAGGGAGATACGTTCTCACTGCACAGCTATTCTCCCTTCCCAGGAAAGCCTCACAGAACTATGGCCTCCAGAGCTCATCTCCTGAGCGGTGGGATCTCAACTCACCTGCTGCTACCTGATCTCAACCCTACTTTGAGACATAGGTTTCTGTCCCCCACAGACTTCACAGCTGCCCCATCTTCTCCCTACCATGTCCTGTGTTTCCTGCCGACTCCCACCTGGCACTCGTCCCCTCTGCCTGGGCAGTTCTGTCCAGGACCTGCCAGGGTCTCATTATGACAAGCAAACCCAAACATTTACCCAGGACCATAGGAAAATAGATGAGATCATGGAATTATTGACATGAATCTTTTTTAGGAAAACTTATAAAAAATGGGGGAAGAGTGAGAGGATTTGGGATGGATAAATGTTATTCTAAGTGGAGGTTTTATTTCCTGAATATGGTCAAGAAAGGATTATTAAGATAATGGGTTTTGAGCACTTAGAAGAAAAATGATGGCTGCTAGACATTAACATCATGTCCCTAAAACATAAAATTGGTCAACTTTTTAATGTTTCTAGGCAATAAATCAGAAGCTGTGAACACTGAAGAGTTTAATTTTATGAAGGAGTCTGCGAAGACTCTCAAAATACTTGAAGAGATACAATGTGGGCTGGACAGCAACACAGTTAATTATCTGCTTTCCCAACCACAAAGCCTCTAGAATTCATCTTTCCTTGGACCAAAAACCTAACTGTGTTGGGCCTCTTTCTGCTTCAATCTATTCTGCACATCTGCTGATTTCACCTTCCTAACTTAACCTCTGGCATTTCCTGTTTCACCCAGATTTAGCCTGACCTAATTTCTATTCTCAAGAAAATACATTAACTTTGGCGTGCAACTGAACTGGCATGGGAAACGGGTTATCAGACCAGGGAAGTAAGGCAAAGATTTCTTAACCAGGACATAAAAAGCAAGAACTATCTTGACGACGACAACAACAACAACAACAACAACAACATTTTAAAAGGATATATAATGCAAAAAAGATAAATTAGATTTCATTAAATTTAGAAACATTGTTCAACAAAACACATCATTAAAAAGTGAATGGACAAGCCACAGGATGGGAAAAGATAGTGTAAGTACGTACATCTAACAAACAACTTATGGTCAGAAGGTATTTTTTTTAAAAACTTGCAAACCAATAAGGAAAAGAAAAGAAATTTTTAAAAGGAGCAAAAGACATGAACGGGCCCTTCACTAAAGAGAATATACAAGTCTAAAGCAAAAAAAAAAAAAAAAAGGTGTTCAATATTTTTATTCATCAGGAAAATCTCAACCAAAACTATAATGAGATGCACCCATGTCACCAGCTGAACAGATAAAATTTAAAAGACTGCCACATCAAGTTTTGGCAAGGATGTGGGGCAACTGGAACTCTCACACACTGCCAGTTGGAGTAAAATTTGGTCTAACTACTTTGGAAAACTGGAATGTCTACTGATACCTATGCCTACCCTGTCACAAGGAATGCTACTTCAGGATAAATGAGTGCGTGTGTCTACAAAAAGACATATGTACAGGAATATTCATGGCAACTTCACTCCATAGTAGCTCAAACTAGTAACAACTTAAATATCCATTAATAGAAAATGGATAAATAAATTGTGGTACATTTTTATAATGGATAAATACCCAGGAATTAAAAGGAACAAATTATTGATATATATCATAACATGGGTGCATCTCAAAAACATGTTGAGCAAGAGGGGCCAGGCACAAAAGTGTATGTATTTTATGCCATAGATTAGCTAAAATGAATCCATGATGACAAATATCTGAATAATGGCCATCGCATTTGGGAGTGTTATTGACAAACTACCTGGGGTGATGCAGATGCTCTACACTTTGATCTGAGTGATAGCAACAGTGGTATGCTACAGAGCTCTGTAAGTTTACTGAGCTGTACATCTAAGATTTTATTTTTACTGTGTGAAAATTATACCCCAATACAATAATTTTTTTAAAAAATGAGGACAGATAGTGCTAAAATACTCCAGTAAACATGAAGGCTTTAAAAAGCCAAAGACTGGTTTTTCTTCCTATTTCTTCATTATTAGCCATCCTGCAGGTCTGGAGTTACTCCATTCATGGTTCTAGTTCCATTTTTGATGACCGGCCAATAGAATGCTCCAGTGGAAAAATACCAAATTTGACAGCATCCAAATCACCATTGATAGTTAAGACCACCATTATTTTACATACCATCTAGTAGGACAAACATTGCCAATTAAACCATGACACGATGCTTTCTGATCATTTCAAATTTATTTTAATCTTATTGAAAGAGCCTTTAAAAGCTAGAAGCTTTATTTAGACACACAGTGCTATCATATATCATTTTCTGTATACATTAAAAGGAAAATATAAGCAAATAGGTTGATTAATATAACCCTAAAACTCCTTCATATCCAGAGCCTAATCTTTCAAGAGCGTTTTTGTGCACAATCTCTTAGGAGTACTCTGTTACTGTCTCGGATTTTCTCCCTGGTTTCTGACATCAAATGTGCAAATCTAATGCTGGTATTTTCTTGATCTTGCAGAGGGGTCAATGGGAGATTTTCAGACAACAACCTAGACTCTTATTTCTTCAAGTGGTCCTTCAATGCTTTGTTGACTGAAATGTTGAGGCTACCACTATCCAATGAAGCACTCAAGAATAACAAACAAGTTTGTACACGCACAGGAAATGAGAACCATCTCATGACCTCGTGGCCAATAAAGATTCTAAGATATCCACTGCAATTTCATCAGGAAAATCTCAACCAAAACCAGAGTTATTAATGAATACGTAAAGCACCTTGTCCTAAGCAGTACTTGAGTGGCTGGGGAGTCTTGGCAAATGTGTTAATTCTCAATATGGTTATCAGCTGATAGTCACTGAGGAATAATTTTATTATCATCTCTAAAGCTATGGTTGAGTCAGTTACATTGTACCTAAGAAAGAATGTAGGTTATTAATGGTCAGAGAAGAGGTTAGAAAAAGTAGTGCAAAAAAGTAAGTTGGCGGGGCGCCTGGGTGGCTCAGTTGGTTAAGCAACTGCCTTCGGCTCAGGTCATGATCCTGGAGTCCCGGGATCGAGTCCCGCATCGGGCTCCCTGCTCGGCGGGGAGTCTGCTTCTCCCTCTGACCCTCCTCCCTCTCATGCTCTCTGTCTCTCATTCTCTCTCTCTCTCAAATAAATAAATAAAATCTTTAAAAAAAAAAAAAAAAAAAAGTAAGTTGGCACCATCTCCACCTAAAGGGGGGTGACCTGCCCAAGTACCCCTTTGGCAGAATTTTCCTGTAGTGGAGATGGAGGTCTCCACTGGAGACCAGACCTGGATAACTCCAGCCATTAAGCTCCCCAACCAATGCCCCTTGCTCTGTCCCCATGTTTATAAGCAAAACTGAAGTGATGATTTGATGCTCTAAGTAGCTCTCCTACAAGAAAAGAATACACTGAGTGGACGACAGGAGTTACCTAGTCCGCAACATATTTAGGTTTCTCATCACAAATCAATAAATTGGCATTCTGACTTAATTACAAGCTGCGTGAGTTTAGTTCATGGGATTCATCCTGAGCAATGATCAAAACCTACATGTGCTGGGGGTGCCTGGTTGGCTCAGTTGATGGAGTGTGCGACTCTTGATCTCAGGGTCATGAGTTCAAGCCCCATGCTGGGTGGAGAGATGACTTAAAAATAAAATCTTTAAAAAAAAAAAAGTAAACAAGCAGGAAAAAAAATCGATTTGATCATGTAACCCACCTCTAATTCTTTACCCCTCTCTCTACCCACACCCTTTGTCACATGACTGCAGTTCTCTTCAGCAGAGGCAGAGTCTATTTCTGTGACCCCTTGATGTTGGGCTTGGTGGTGTAACCTGCCTTGGCCAACAGAATAAGTGATGTGAGCCCCGGCTTTGAGAGCAGGCATGTAGTTGGGTTTGCATTCCAGTGCCTCTGCCACGGCTATAAGAACACATCCCAGAAAGTCCAGGAGGATGAGAGACAAATGGAGAGGACCTGACCCAAAGCATGGCTTGAAGACAAGCCCCTCTGAGCCCAGCCCAGATCAGCTGAGCTCCAGCCCACCTGCAGACATGAGAGCAAGAAAGAAATCCTTGTGGTTGTTCGCCTCCGAGTCCAGGGGTCCTTTGTTAAGCAGCATTATTGAGATGATAGCTCACTAACCCCCGTCCCAGCCATTCACATGGCAGCTGCCAGTGTCCACCAACTACACGCAGTCACCCCACCCCGGAACTCTCGGGAGCCTGGGGTTCATTGTCCCTTTGGGTCTCTGGCACCTGAGCAGGCCTCCCCAGGGGCTGGAAACTTGCCCCAATCCTCTCCCTCTCTACTTGGCTCCAACTTCGCCTGTGTCTAGAACTACTGAAACTGCAAATCCTTCCTCCCTCTGGGGCTGGACCCTGTGTGGCCCAGTATCAGCCCCACACCATCTGGCTCCCTTCCTCACTTTCATCTCATCTGCTCCGGGCTTTTGCTTTGCCCTCCTTGCTTCACTCTCAACTCTCACTGTCCTGGTTCCCAGCAGGCCTGGAGC